>NW_006773820.1:0-17875 GCF_000442215.2 Lipotes vexillifer | reverse complement strand
ATATATATATATATATATATATATATATAGAGAGAGAGAGAGAGAGAGAGAGAGAGAGAGAGAGATGCCCCCAAATTATTCACATAATATACATGTCCTACTCTAGGCTCTTTCAAGGTAATATAACCTGGAACTGCATAAATCATAACATAAGCTCAGGTCTGATAAGTCTGATAAGTAATACTCATAAAGGATTAACTGAAGGATACATAATTCACCCATTCCTGCAATTATCTAATTTTTATTGCAGGATCTAGGTGGGTCACTAGAGAATTATATTATCATCTGGGTTTTTTGCATCTTCCTCAAATCTAAACATTTTAAATAAACTTTCTTTTAATAAAAGTCATCCTCTTTCTTTTACAGAGCCATTAAAATATCCATAAAACTAAAAACTATGTCTGTTTTAGTATAGTTATTCAATGTGTGTGTTTATATATACATATATGTGTGTATGTGTCAGTTAGGAAGATGTTTTCCCTCAGAATTAAGTATTAGAAAAAACATTGTCCTCCTAGGAAGCTGGTAGTAACTGGTTAGTATCATGCATTGTCAACATATATAATTTTATTTTTTACATTTTGCTCTAGTAGTTAGTAAGCTCATATTATGCTTATTTTTTAGCTCAAAATATATTGTGCAGTACAAGATAATATGAGCTTCTATTATGTCTCTTCTGATTCATATAGTTTATAAATTAATTAATAGCTTCAATTTGCCCTAAATATTATTTTTTATCTCCACAGTAATTATATTTAAGTGCTTATGATTTTATGGTTAACATCTGGATGTTTGCTTTATTCAAGGAAAGAAAATTTTAATAAATACAATTTTAAAATCAAATGGTTTGATCAAAATGTACTTACCCACTTAGTATCCACAGTAAATATTTTAAGACTGAAAGCATCAATATATTTTATTTTATCTTCTCAGTATATACCCATTGATAATTTTGACAAAATTATTTAAAATTGCAAAATGTTTGAATATTGATCAAATGCTCTTTTCAAGAAGAATGGCACTGACAGAGTAGTCAAATTAACTTCATGCTTGTACACCAGAGATTTACACTGACTTACTCAAAAAAATGCTAAACTTACTTAAGCTAGAAACTGCCCATTATTCATTATACTTCCTGTGCAGTACATAATATTTTGCACAAATAGGGGTTCAAATATTTGTTGAATATATACTAAAGTGATAAGCTATATTATCTGTTTTCAGTTTATTTTAGGATGAGGTTGAGTGATAATAATCTGTGATATCTGAATACATTACAAAAAATAACACAAAACATTTCACTGGCATATTTATTTGTTATAAAATTCTTTGATTTATATTTTTACCTCACAGAGAGATTTATGATGTGTCAAGTACCTAATTTTTAATAATAAACTTATTTCTTGATATATTTTAATTTGGTAGCTTTTACTCAGTTGATATATTTAATGGTCTACAATTATCTTAGTTTTCTTGGTTTTGTATAAAGTGATCAAGACAGTCAAGGTAAAAAAAATGCTATGGGAATTATGTGTTTAAAATATCTTATAATACTGTATTTATTTAATTGTACTTAGTCCTGTTACACTTATCCCTCTTCATTTAATTTGTATACTGTAAAAATTGAGTTTTAATGCAAAATTGTAAACCATATAGTGTATTAACAAACACACACCATTACCTAATCCTCTACTTAGCTAAATAGATGGAGTTTTAAACATTATGAAATATTAACTTTTCAACAAAAGTAAAATGACCTTAAGTGATATAGTTGAAGCAGCAATCATCTTAGCAGATGAATCTAGCCAGGAAAGGTCAAAGGGCAGGAGAATAATAATTTGCATGTAAAAAACTATTGACATAATAACCCCTAGTAAAATAATCAAGAAATTTCCTCATAATATCCCTATTTCTTGAAGTAATAGATTTGTGAGGAATATATATGCTGAAAAGAATTATTAGTTGCTCACGTCTCTCAGAACTTAGAAAATAACTTAGCTTTAACCTAGAGTTTGCTCTAAAATCCCAGATTCTAAATTCTCAATAGACTTTCAAGAGACAAGAATCTTGATGTGGTGAAGGATGGGAACAAACAATACATTCAATCATCACTACTCTGGAAGAGCTAAAGAAAACTCAATCACAAGCCTGGAAAACTCTTCACAGAGGGCATCTGAGAAGGTTTAGATGTAGCCTCCTTAATGAATGGAATCATGGACCTTGTCTTTCTTAGACAATAATAATCATTGAAAGTACCATAGCTCAAAATATCTTAATTCATAAACTTGGATTCACAAAAGTAATTATTATTCACGATATTTTTGCCGAGTATATAGCACATGATACTTTTTGTGAAATATGGTCTAAATCCTTCAATTATTAATGAGATTATCAGATATATGGAGGGATAAAGTGTATTGTACAGACAGTATAGAGAAGAGACATCATAAAAGATGTAGGATGTTGGCTTTCTCTTAAAGGATGAATGGAAGGTATAAATGAATGGAAGGCAAAAATCTTTGCAGTTTTCCACTGCAAAGGAAAACTCTTGACCAGTGGGCAGAATTTAATAAATAAAATAAAATAACACAAAATATAATATAAAATAAAATATATGCATGGGTTTTAAATTTGCTATTTGGAAACAAAGAATAAAAATATGTCCATCATGGAGAAAGATTTAGATATACTTTAAAATCAAACTATTTAAATCTTGTTGGAATACATCATTTCAAAAGGTTTGGGAGATGTATTTTTAACAGTCCTTTCATGGAAATCTCAAATAATTTTTGAAATTATTGAAGTCCTAATTATAAAGATATTATTTGGTTTGTGTAACATAGTAGTGAAGGGATAGATATTAAAGTAAGTTGGGCCAAATTATGAAAAACCTAATGTCTGGGGAATCTTTATGTTAAACTAAAGTCAATGAGCTCCTGATGAAGGATTGGATCATGCCTATGGCATAATCAAGTAAAATTTGAAATTTAACTCAAAGACTAATCTTTCAGAGGCAAATATATTACATGATGATGGTGAGAAAATTGGAGAATTAAAAACAAAAACAAAAACACTTTAATTGGAACCTGAAGGCCGGTGGTTGGAGTCTGGTCTGTCAATATGTTATCTGGTCAAATTATCTGAACTAACTTTTGTACTGAGATTATCTTTCTAGCTATATTGAAAGTTAGCATCAAATGGAACAATCAGAGCACACTCTGTAAAGTTTATGTTCATGTATAAATATTATGTATAGTTTCATGGAAGTGGATAATATATGAATAGCGATTTTAAAAATTAGTTTGTTACAGGGACCATATCAATAGAGCTTGATGGTTAACTAGATAAGGTGAAAGGAGAAAAGGAAGATGGAAAGAATTATTAGTAAGAAAGAATATTAGTAAATTTATCCTCAGATGTAAAATAAGAATCTACAGTTAATATAGTTTGTCACTCATCCTTGACTACTAAATGTACTGTAATCTCAGTTCAAAATTACATAACAAGATAAATTATATCTTCCATTTTCACCAATATACTGAGGAAATGGTCTGGCCATAATTAGAGATTTTCAGAAAGTAGCTTCTCAGAAGGAAAAAAAAAAATTGGTTCGGACTGCCCTGTTAAGAATGCAGAGTGATTTGGGGGTCATGTGGTATCCTGTAGCTCATAAGACTTGCTTACTCATTCTTAATTCAAGTTGCCATCTTCATGCAGATTTCCTTGCTTCACTTTTCTTTTTTTTCCTCCAGTAATATTGGTTTCATTGAAAAAAATAGCTTCTTTGTTTTATAAGGAATTATGAAGAACATTCATAAGTCTTAATGATAAATTTAAACTGTGAAGAAGGTGCTTACATTGGAAAAATGGCAATGTACAACAACAACAAAAAGATGAAATGCTGCAAGACTAATCAAAGAAAAAACTCTCAAGTTTTGCTTGGTAGCTATGGATACTTTTGGTTCCAAAACTATGAAAAACCTTGACAGTGAAATCAGAAAGGTTGGGGGATGGGAGGTGGAGGAGTATTCAGAAACGAAGGACTTAAACTGAAAGCCCTTTATGATTCCACTTCTACTATTCCAGTAGTATTTTAGTGGGTCCACAAAGTAAGCAAAAGGAGGACTATCTAATCTTATAATACATTAGTATAATATTATAGAACTGTGGCCAGTTATTGCAAAGTTTGCACTTCATCCTTAATTTCAAAACTACTATAACTATCAAAATCTGAATTTTTATTAATAAGCCTATCATAAAAAGAAAACACATCTTGAAGATTATATATACACACATACATGTATATAGATATATATATTAATATGTCTATATGTGTCATACATATATAAAAAATAGAGCAAACTAATATTTTTTTGAATTTTTGAATTTTACCTTATTTTTTATACAACATGTTCTTATTAGTTATCCATTTAAAACATATTAGTGTATATAAGTCAATCCCAATCTCCCAATTCATCACACCACCACCACCACTCCTGCCACTTTCCCCTCTTGCTGTCCATACACTTTTTGTCTACATCTGTGTCTCTATCTCTGCCCTGCAAACAAGTTCATCTGTACCATTTTTTTATGTTCCACATATATGCATTAGTATACAATATGTGTTTTTCTCTTTCTGACTTACTTCACTCTGTATGAAAGTCTCTAGATCCATCCACGTATCTACAAATGATCCAATTTTGTTCTATTTTATGGCTGAGTAGTATTCCATTGTATATATGGACCATATTTTCTTGAGCCATTCGTCTGTTAATGGGCATTTAGGTTGCTTCCATGACCTTGCTATTGTAAATAGTGCTGCAATCAACATTGTGGTACATGACTCATTTTTTTTTAATTTTATTTTATTTATTTTTTTTATACAGCAGGATCTTGTTAGTCCTCAATTTTATACAAATCAGTGTATACATGTCAATCCCAATCACCCAATTCAGCACATCACTATCTCCACCCCCTCACGGCTTTTCCCTCTTGGTGTCCATACGTTTGTTCTCTACATCTGTGTCTCAACTTCTGCCCTGCAAACTAGTTCATCTGTACCATTTTTCTGGGTTCCACATACATACATTAATATACGATATTTGTTTCTCTCTTTCTGACATACTTCACTCTGTATGACAGTCTCTAGATCCACCGACATCTCAACAAATGACTCAAGTTCATTCCTTTTTATGGCTGAGTAATATTCCCTTGTATATATGTAACACAACTTCTTTATCCATTCATCTGTCGATGGGCATTTAGCTTGCTTCCATGACCTGGCTATAGTACATAATGCTACAATGAACATTGGGATGCATGTGTCTTTTTGAATTATGGTTTTCTCTGGGTATATGCCCAGCAGTGTGATTGCTGGATCATATGGTAATTCTATTTTTAGTTTTTTAAGGAACCTCCATACTGTTCTCCATAGTGGCTGTATCAATTTACATTCCCACCACCAGTGCAAGAGGATTCCCTTTCCTCCACACCCTCACCAGCACTTGTTGTTTGTAGATTTTCTGATGATGCCCATTCTAACTGGTGTGAGGTGATACCTCATTGTAGTTTTGATTTTCATTTCTCTAATAATTAGTGATGTTGAGCAGGTTTTCATGTGCTTCTTGGACATCTGTATGTCTTCTTTGGAAAAATGTCTATTTAGGTCTTCTGCCAATTTTTGGACTGAGTTTCTTTAATATAGAGCTGCAAGAGCTGTTTATATACTTTGGAGATTAATCCTTTGTCCGTTGATTCATTCGCAAATATTTTCTCCCGTTCTGAGGGCTGTCTTTTCATCTTTTTTATGATTTCATTTGCTGTGCAGAAGCTCTTAAGTTTCCTTAGGTCCCATTTGTTTATTTTTGTTTATATTTCCATTACTCTAGGAGGTGGATCAAAAAAGATCTTGCTGTGATTTATGTCAAAGAGTGTTCTTCCTATGTTTTCCTCTAAGAGTTTTATAGTGTCTGGTCTTACATTTAGGTCTCGAATCCACTATGGGTTTATTTTTGTGTATGGTGTTAAGGAGTGTTCTATTTTCATTCTTTTACATGTAGCTGTCCAGTTTTTCCAGCACCACTTATTGAACAGACTGTCTTTTCTCCATTGTATATCCTTGCCTCCTTTGTCATAGATTAGTTCAGCATAGGTGTGTGGGTTTATCTCTGAGCTTTCTATCTTGCTCCATTGATCTATGTTTCTGTTTTTGTGCCAGTAGCATTTTGTCTTGATTACTGTAGCTTTGTAGTATAGTCTGAAGTCAGGGAGTCTAATTCCCCAAGCTCCGTTTTTTCCCTCAAGAGTGCTTTGGCTATTTGGGGTCTTTTGTGTCTCTATACAAATTTTAAGATTTTTTGTTCTAGTTCCATAAAAAATGCCATTGGTAATTTGTTAAGGATTGCATTGAATCTGTAGATTGCTTTGAGTAGTATAGTCATTTTCACAGTGTTGATTCTTCCAATCCAAGAACATGGTATTTCTCTCCATGTGTTGGTATTGTCTTTAATTTCTTTCATCAGTGTCTTATAGTTTTCTGCATACAGGTTTTTTGTCTCCCTAGGTAAGTTTATTCCTAGGTATTTTATTCTTTTTGTTGCAATGGTAAATGGGAGTGTTTCCTTAATTTCTCTTTCAAATTTTTCATCATTATTGTATAGGAATGCAAGAGGCTTCTGTGCATTAATTTTGTATCTTGCAACTTTACCAAATTCATTGATTAGCTTTAGTAATTTTCTGGTGGCATCTTTAGGATTCTCTATGTATAGTATCGTGTCATCTGCAAACAGTGACAGCTTTACTTCTTCTTTCCAATTTGTATTCCTTTTATTTCTTCTTCTTCTCTGATTGCCATGGTTAAGACTTCCAAAACTATGTTGAATAATAGTGGTGAGAGTGAACATCCTTTTCTTGTTTCTGATCTTAGAGGAAATGCTTTCTGTTTTTTTACCATGGAAAATGATGTTTGCTGTGGGCTTGTCATATATGGCCTTCATTATGTTGAAGTAGGTTCCCTCTATGCCCACTTTCTGAGTTTTTATCATAAATTCGTGTTGAATTTTGTCAAAAGTTTTTTCTGCATCTATTGAGATGATCGTTTGGTTTTTACTCTTCAATTTGTTAATATGGTGTATCACATTGATTTATTTGCATATATTGAAGAATCCTTGCATCCCTGCGATAAATCTCACTTGCTCATGGTGTATGATCCTTTTAATGTGTGGTTGGATTCTGTTTGCTGGTATTTTGTTGAAGATTTTTGCATCTATGTTCATCACTGATATTAGCATGTAGTTTTCTTTTTTCGTGACATCTTTTTCTGGTTTTGGTATCAGGATGATTGTGGCCTCAGAATGAGTTTGGGAGTGTTCCGTCCTCTGCAATTTTTTGGAAGAGTTTGAGAAGGATTGGTGTTAGCTCTTCTCTAAATGTTTGGTAGAATTCACCTGTGAAGCCATCTGGTCCTGGGCTTTTGTTTGTTGTTTGATTTTTAATCACAGTTTCAATTTCAGTGCCTGTGATTGGTCTGTTTATATTTTCTATTTCTTCCTGGTTCAGTCTCGGAGGGTTGTGCTTTTCTTAGAATTTGTTCATTTCTTCCAGGTTGTCCATTTTATTGGCATATAGTTGCTTGTAGTAATCTCTCAAGATCCTTTGTATTTCTGCAGTGTCAGTTGTTACTTATCCTTTTTCATTTTTAATTCTGTTGGTTTGAATCATCTCCCTTTTTTTCTTGATGAGCCTGGCTGATGGTTTATCAATTTTATTTATCTTCTCCCAGAATCAGCTTTTAGTTTTATTCATCTTTGCTATCATTTTCTTCATTTCTTTTTCATTTATTTCTGATCTGATCTTTATGATTTCTTTCCTTTTGATAAATTTGGGTTTTTTTGTTGTTGTTGTTCATCTTTCTCTAATTGCTTTAGGTAAGGGTTAGGTTGTTTATTTGAGATTTTTCTTGTTTCTCGAGGTAGGATTGTATTGCTATAAACTTCCATCTTAGAACTGCTTTTGCTGCATCTTGTAGGCTTTGAGACATCGTGTTTTCATTGCCATTTGTTTCTAGTTTTTTTTTATTTCCTCTTTGATATCTTTGGTGATCTCTTACTTATTTAGTAGTGTATTGTTTAGCTTCCATTTATTTGTATTTTTACAGTTTTTTTCCTGTAATTGATATCAAGTCTCATAGTGTTGTAGTCGGAAAAGATACTTGATATGTTTTTAATTTTCTTCAATTTACCAAGGCTTGATTTGTGACCCAAGATATGATCTATCCTGGAGAATGTTCCATGAGCACTTGAGAAGAAACTGTATTTTATTATTTTTGGAAGGAATGTCCTATAAATATTAATTAAGTCCATCTTGTTTAATGTATCATGTAAAGCTTGTGTTTCCTTATTTATTTTCATTTTGGATGATCTGTCCATTTGTGAAAGTAGTGTCTTAATGTCCTGTACTATAATTGTGTTACTGTCAATTTCCCCTTTTATGCTGTTAGCATTTGCCCTATGTATTGAGGAGCTCCTATGTTGGGTGCATAAATATTTACAGCTGTTATATCTTCTTCTTGTATTGATCCCTTGATCATTATGTAGTGTCCTTCTTTGTCTCTTATAATAGTCTTTATTTTAAAGTCATTTTTTCTGATATAAGAATTCCTACTCCAGCTTTCTTTTGATTTCTATTTGCATGGAATATCTTTTTCCATCCCTTCACTTTCAGTCTGTATGTGTCCCTAGGTCAGAAGTGGGTTTCCTGTAGACAGCATATATATGGGTCTTGTTTTGTATCCATTCAATGAGCCTGTGTCTTTGGTTGGAGCATTTAATACATTCACGTTTAAGGTAATCATTGTTATGTATATTCCTATTACCATTTTCTTAATTTTTATCGGTTTGTTTTTTACATCCTTTTCTTCTCTTGTGTTTCCCACTTAGAGAAGTTCCTTTAGCATTTGTTGTACAGCTGGTTTGGTGGTGCTGAGTTCTCTTAGCTTTTGCTTGTCTGTAAAGCTTTTGATTTCTCCATCGAATCAGAATGAGATCCTTGCTGGGTACAGTAATCTTGGTTGTACTTTCTTCCCTTTCATCACTTTAAATATATCATGCCTTTCCCTTCTGGCTTGCACAGTTTGTGCTGAGAAATCAGCTGTTAACCTTATGGGAGTTCCCTTGTGTGTTATTTACTCTTTTTCCCTTATTGCTTTCAATAATTTTTCTTTGTCTTTAATTTTTGTCAATTTGATTACTATGTGTCTCAGCATGTTTCTCCTTGGGTTTCTCCTGCCTGGAGCTCTTTGCACTTCCTGGACTTGGGTGGCTATTTCCTTTCCCATGTTAGGGCACTTTTCTTCTATAATCTCTTCAAATGTTTTCTCAGGTCCTTTCTGTCTCTCTTCTCTTTCTGGGACCCCTATGATGCGAATGTTGTTGCATTTAATGTTGTCCCAGAGGTCTCTTAGGCTGTCTTCATTTCTTTTCATTCTTTTCTCTTTATTCTGTTCCATGGCAGTGAATTCCACCCTTCTGTCTTCCAGGTCACTTAACAGTTCCTCTGCCTCAGTTATTCTGCTATTGAGTCCTTCTAGTGTATTTTTCATTTAAGTTATTGTATTGTTCATCTTTGTTTGTTCTTTAATTCTTCTAGGTGTTTGTTCTTTAATTCTTCTATGTCATTGTTAAACATTTCTCGCATCTTCCCAATCTTTGCCTCCAATCTTTTTCTGAGGTCCTGGATCATCTTCATTATCATTTTTCTGAATTCTTTTTCTGGGAGGTTGCCTATCTCCCCTTTATCTAGTTGATTTTCTGTGGTTTTATCTTGTTCCTTCATCTCATACAAAGCCTTGTGCCTTTTCATCTTGTCTATCTTTCTGTGAATGTGGTTTTTGTTCCACAGGCTGCAGGGTTGTAGTTCTTCTTTCCTCTGCTCTCTGCCCTCTGTTGAATGAGGTTATCTTGTGCCAGTTTCCTGATGGGAAGGACTGGTTGTGGGTAGAGCTGGGTGTTGCTCTGCTGGACAGAGCTCAGTAAAACTTTAATCTGTTTGTCTGCTGATGGGTGGGGCTGGGTTCCCTCCCTGTTGGTTTTTTGGCCAGAGGTGACCCAACACTGTAGCCTATCCAGCTCTTTGGTGGGGCTAATGGTGGACTCTGGGAGGGCTCACACCAAGGGGTACTTCCCAGAACTTCTGCTGCCAGTGTCCTTGTCCTCATGGTGAGCCACAGCCACCACCCACCTCTGCAGGAGACCCTCCAACTCTAGCAGGTAGGTTGGGTTCAGTCTCCAATGGGGTCACTGCTCCTTCCCCTGCATCCTGATGCGCACACTACTTTGTTTGTGCCCTCCAAGAGTGGAGTCTCTGTTTCCCCCAGTCCTGTTGAAGTCCTGCAGTAAAATCCCGCTAGCCTTCAAAGTCTGATTCTCTAGGAATTCCTTCTCCCATTGCCGGACCTCCAGGTTGGGAAGCCTGACATGGGGCTCAGAAACTTCACTCCAGTGGGTGGACTTCTGTGGTATAAGTGTTCTCCAGTTTGTGAGTCACCCACCCAGCAGCTATGGGATTTGATTTTATTGTGATTGCACCCCTCCTACTGTCTCATTGTGGCTTCTTCTTTGTCTTTGGATGTGTGGTATGTTTCTTGGTGAGTTCCAGTGTCTTCCTGTCAATGATTGTTCAGCAGTTAGTTGTGATTCCAGTGCTCTCATAAGAGGGAGTGAGCACACATCCTTCTACTCTGCCATCTTGGCAAACTGTAATCTTAAAAAGCCAAATCTATAAACATATATTATAACTATGGTTATTTTTTAAAACTTTCACAGAAATTAAATTAACAACATTAATATTTATGTTTATCAATCTAGCACTTTAAGAGTACAATTTGTTTTGGTAAAATATTATTATCTACCCTAAAAATCTAATATGTAGGGATAGGAAAATATATTTTGTTACATAAATAGTCATAAAGATATAATATAGAATTATTAAAGAGACAAAGAAAACCTATTATGGAAACTATGAAAGAAGAAGTTTTGGGACAAGTGCTCCATCTTAACAGATAAAAGCAGAA
This sequence comes from Lipotes vexillifer, assembly GCF_000442215.2. Classification (NCBI taxonomy): domain Eukaryota; kingdom Metazoa; phylum Chordata; class Mammalia; order Artiodactyla; family Lipotidae; genus Lipotes; species Lipotes vexillifer. Next base: position 6,807 of record NW_006773820.1, on the reverse strand, counting down.
AGCCCATTGGATAATCAAAAACATGCATTATCTAATTAAATATGCCAAATTTAGTATATAGGAATTACGTAGCTTCCCCTTCTGTTTTGAATGAATGAACAAATCAGATAATTTCTTGGTGGTTTGCAAAAGAAAAGATATGCAAATATGAAGCCATTATGTAAAACAGCAAAGTAAATTATATCCCTGGTTAAATATCTCATATGTATTAGTTACAGAATATTATCATAAGCATTAACTCAGGGACAAAATGCATGTTTTGCCACATAAGAAATAAAAGAATAATAATTTTCAAAACTGAGGATTTTCTTGTTGTTTTTGTGGCATATTCTCCATTGGGGGAAAAATCATATGTGTATTTGGCAAAATCATTAAAATGTATTAAACCGTATATCAGGGATAAATGGTATATTTTCTCAATGACACTGACATTTGAGCAATGAATGTACAATATTTTGGAGATGATAAAAGTAGCTACTATGCCAGGGTGATAGCTATTTTTTGCCTTCATGGAATCTTAATGGCAGCAGCAAAACACCATTTTAGGTTGCCTGAGATAATCATAGTGAAATACACACAATACCCCAGCTCCAGGGTTCATGAACCAAGAAGCAGAAGAATTCTTCAGTCTACTCCTCTAACTTCTCAAAATCATTCACCCAAGCCAGCGTTTCTCAACACACAATTCTTTACAATAGTCCACAGGAAGAAAAAATAAAACAGCTCTTAAGAATTTGAGAGTTCTTCATGTTTCATCTTCCTTTTGGTAATCTAAGCATACAGGCATGCACACACAACACACACACACACACACACACACACACACACACACACCTATATACAGTATAGTTATTTATAGTGTTATAACTATAATTATATATCTAATTGAATATAGTAATAGTTTAGTTATAGTTATGGTTATATGTATAACTTGTAGTAAACAAACTTCCTCCATTTTGTTTTATCACAAATTCCCATACTTCTTTGCTGACATATTCACTTTCTGCCACCCCAAAAGTGCACTGAGATCTTTGGTACATATTTAAGTAAACATTAATAACTGCTGGTGAATCCTTCAACATTTATGAAAGCAGCATTTACTTTAGACCTAAATTAACCAAAGCTGCCCTGCTTGGGGGAAAATCATACTAAGAGACTGATATGATACCAGGAACACATTAGGGAAATTTAGGACACTTTAGTAGCTTAGAAAGTCACATCATACTCCTTGGACCCTAGAACTCGGTACATAGTGTTTGCTTAATAAATTTAATTAATTTTACTAAAGTAATTTGATTGAAGGTTATAAATTTAACTAAACTCCTGAATTTAAGGGATTATGTGCAGGACTAATCTTAAAGAATAAACCTTTCACCAAAGATTTTGTTGCTCATGTGTCCTAAATAGATGAGTTTAAGATCACAGCCTGTAAAAAACCTTAGTACATAGATTTATTTCATTCTAATGTAGTACTTATAGGTAATATGCTACATTTCTAACTGTACAAATTTTGCAAAGTATTTACGTAAAGAGTCCATTTTCTGGAATGATTATAAAGTTATTCCACCACTCATGGAACTGAAACAATACAGGTTTGCCTGTATTAAGAGCGACAGCAAGCAGGTGCCCAGTACTATGACCCCAACTTAACTATTAGAATGTTATCCCTTGATAACAATACTATTTGACTTTGTCAACATTTCAATTGTTACTTACATGGCTTTGGAAAATAAGCTTATGTTTTAGACCTCTCCATGTGAATAATTTCCTCAAAAATTGCAGAATCTCAACATTTGATTACATAAGAATCCCTAAATATAAGCCTAAATATTTATGCATATATTTTGGGAGAAAATAATTTCGTCCCTTGAATATTAATGACTTCTCTTCAAAAATAGAAGATAACTTAGATTTAAGCTTCTATTTCATAATATATATGTCGTTATATATGTCATTCTTATTTATAAGAGGTTTCTTTTCCAGTTTAGCATGTACCTGTCTCCCAGCTAAACTGAATAGATCTTGATGAATAAATAATCCAAAGATGTTGGCTTCAGGGCATTTGAGATCGATCTCATTACACAATATTGTTAAGAAAACTGTTAGTTTTATACAGGACAACCATTATATGTGACATACAGTAGGCAAAAGGTTAAATACATATTGTAAATTTTTAAAAAATAAAATTGTTTCAAATTAAAATGAATTCATGAGAGAATATGTGCTGTCATGAATTTAAAAAAGAAAGAAAGAAAGACAATTTTACAGGCAACTTGTGCCTTAGTTTAATTCATGTCACCATATTGAACTTCCAAGATGGAATAAGTGGTATTTTCAGCAAATTTAAAGTGAAGCATTAACTCTCTCAAAGCATTCTTGCTGGAGACTTACTTTCATTGCTCCCATTGTGTATATAGTTCCAAAGGATATGAAATTATCATAGCTCTTATCACAACCTCATTATAGAGGTAGAGTATAATATATTTGTTAAAAAATCAGGGCTTCCCTGGTGGCACAGTGGTTGAGAGTCTGCCTGCCGATGCGATGCAGGGGACACGGGTTCGTGCCCCAGTCCGGGAAGATCCCACATGCCGCGGAGCGTCTGGGCCCGTGAGCCATGGCCGCTGAGCCTGCGCGTCCGGAGCCTGTGCTCCGCAACGGGAGAGGCCACAACAGTGAGAGGCCCGCGTACCGAAAAAAAAAAATTAAGAGGCAATTTTAAAGCAGCTTTAAAAATGTTTCGGTAAAATTTGTATATTCACTAAGTTGTCAGGTTGTAATAGGTGAAATTATCTGAGTGAATTATTTCTTGGGGATCAAGAAAATATTCTCACTGAACTTATGCAGATTGCATATTTCTGTTGACCAGAGCAAGCAGAAACCAATCTGACTTTGATTTTAATTTTACTGAAAGTTTGAACATCTCCATATAAACAGAATGTATTCTGAACATCCAAAACATAATGTATTACCTAAAGTATAATAACATGCTGACATATAATAATACATATATAGTGGATAATATCTGTAAATATAATGAATTATTATATTTTGAATATTGTTTTATTTACCTTTAATATATTAAAGGCACCTTGATTTTAGGATTGATGTTTTTAGATAAAATGAAGGCATTTACACTTTAAAAAAATCTTGTTGAGAGCGAGCATTTTGCCTCTATCTCTTAGGTTTCATTTAAACCACTGCATCACACCTGTTTTTAGCACCTGGCATCAGTTTTTGTAAAATATAACTACCTATCATTTTTAAACAAACAAAAAGAAATTATTTATTAAGGATGACAAAATTGTATTCTGTATCTAGATTCATCTTAAAATTATAATTATGTCAATACAAATTTGATGTTATGAGCTGAAAGAATAAGCTATTTTCTTGGTGTTAAAAAAAAATATCTATCCAAGTATGGTGATATTTTCAGTTAATGTTTCTGCAGATGTAATTAAAGGTTTATCAAATTATGACAAAGATTTAATCATATGTTAGGTCACAAGGAACTAATCTAAATCTTTTCTCAAGGAAGTTTGTTAATGTCAGTTTAAATGTGAACTAGTCTTCAAAACTGAGGTTTGCTATCTAGGTCATATCTATTATCATTTTTTCTTAAGTTCACCAGTGTCTTCTTTATCTTTGCTAGCATTTGGTAGATGTGTGTCTCATATTCTAATGCAATGTGCAAGTTAATTCATTTAGGCAAACCAATTAGCTACTTCTTTCATGTGACACAAGTTGATTTCCAGTCTAAATATATAGCATTTTTGGTTCTCATTGAATTGCATAGTGAAAATGAAAAATTCTGTTTTGACTTAATACTTCCAGTAGAAGTCCTCATAGAAGGAAACACAACTAGTAGAGGTTAAAAAGAATTAGATTAATTTGAGATAAAATTCAATATTAACATATTGATTTACAGGACACATTTAAAATATTGGTTTTATGTTGGACTGCTAGAAAATAGTAAACAGGTCAACTGGATTCAATCCTTTGAAAGCTCTCTCTGGACAGGATCTGTCACGTTATCAGGTAGCAGATATTTAAGTAATTTGTGCTGAATAAAAGAACTAATTAAACTAAAATTTAATACAATTTTAAAAGATGTTTATGTAATGACAAATATTCTAATTATTCAGAGAAATACTACAAATGTAGCTCAGTTAATTTATCAGAAATTTCTATTACTTGGGTAAAAATACATGTTTTTGGAAATAACTGTTTATTTTACTGAATTTTTCAGTTTGGATTTAAATGTTTAATACTATGTGGATGTACTGGTATAACTGCATAATTAGGCATTACACTTTTATATAACATGAGCCTCTGGAATTAAAAAGAAGAGATAAAATCAATGATCATTTCTGTTGGGGGGATTTGGTAATGACTGGTAATTTTAATTATACCTTCTACTCCAGAGAGCATCACTGGGAGCTGTAATAATTTCCTAAAGGCAAAATATTATGAGAAGGATGTTCAACTTGGATCCTAATTCTAATAGGACCTCTACTATCAACAATATGTCAGAGATGGCGTGAGTGGACTTTTCTTTGTCTCTTTCTTCATTTTTACTTGAAGGAACTTGTGTTGCATGAATTCTTAAATAATATAATGGAGGTCAGTGTTTCCAAAAATTATATCACATTAGTGTAAGTCCTGAGAGATGCTCTATAAAAAAATGTTTGCCCTCAATGAATTTAGGAGACACTATGTACTATTCCACTTGAACATTTACATACTCATTAACATATCAAGGGCTCATTGAAGTCATTCAATAAATTATTGAAATGCACTTGGGAAGTTCTGATGTAGGTAAATACACAAAGTCTTTGGTCAATATTAACTTATGATATTTATTAAGAAATCATTAGTATTCTAATCTTCTTAAAGTAGAAGCCCCAGAAAGAGCTACCAATTTATAATTACTCAGATAGCAAAGTACCACCTTGAGGTTATGTCTTAAATAAAGCCTCCAATGGGGAAATACTTTACTTATCTGAATTGCACCTGAACAGCTTGGAGACCTCCCATAGTTAAGCTCGCTGACCTCCTGCATAAAATAAAGTAAAATACCCAGAGTGCTGTAAAAAAAGTGAAATGTTGCAAGTCTTTGAACTTCTTCCTATTTCTGTTTTATTTATACTGTTTATAAAAGAAAATTACTTGTTTGAAGTACTACTCTTGAAGCTTCCTGGATCTCTATGGGGAAGTACTCCTGTGAATCCTCTTTTATTGGTAGTTGTTGATCCTTAGCTCTGGGATGAGATCTGAGAGGTTAAAAGCTTTGCTTTCTAGAGGGAGAGTCAATCTGATTTGAGAATAGAGGGAGACATTCTAGCAAGAATCAAACCTGATGGAAATTACCTCTTTTAAAACTGACTCCAAATAGTGTACCCAGGATGGCTGCATTTCTGTAAATAGGTGGAAAATGTTGTCCTTTATGTTTCAGCTCCAAAGAACAATTACAAATATAACATCTAACAGGAGTTTGGAATCATTTTGCCATCTTAAAGAAAGTTTACTTCTCCCCCACACCCGCCCCCACTTTAGTTTTGGTTAAGAAACAAAAATGCTGTTTATTCTGATGTTTTATTAATTCAGGAAAAAAATTAATTTAACATTTATGAATAATTTTGCTGAATCTATTTCTCTTATAAGAGAATCTATTTCTCTTATTCTGTTACATGAGAATAGACATTTTCTAGTCATCATTTTAGTTGGATCATCAGAAACAAAATGATGTATTTTCTCCTAGATAACATAACTGATTTTTATGCTTTTAGTAATACTGAAACAATAATTTTTAACCTTGTTGTAAGCTATGATTATTCCTCTCAGGGGAAAAGTATGCTTGAAATCCAATTTGATGAGTTACTAAAACCTCAGGTAAAGAAATGAGGAGCAGAAGAGCAGAGAGAGGGAGTAGCACTAACTTCATTCATTCTAAACTCTCTTTTTCTGATAGAGGATAGATAGATAGATAGATAGATAGATAGATAGATAGATAATCAATGCACACATACATACATACTGTCCACATTCAAAAATTTTTAATTAATATTTGCAATGCTAATTATGAACACAGTAGAAAATGTCCCATGTCACCTGAGCGTCCAGGTTTAAATAACAGAATTCAACATGCTCAGCCGATTATCAGTTTAAGTGGGTTTTGTGAAATTAATAATTTTAATGGTAAACTCTTTTCCATCTGACCAAATTTTTTAGTGTTTTTATTTATTATTGTATACCCTGTTTTATTCCACAAAGACTCAATGCTATTAGAGAAAAAGAAAAAAAATGTATCTTGAAAGATTTTATAAAAATGTACAAATTCTCAGATATTATTTGTAGAAAAATATATTTACCAATTAGATCTTTGCACATTTGTACTGTCTATAAAAGGAAATTACTTGTTGAAGTACTACCTCTTCAAGCATACTCGTTCTCTATGGGAAGTACTCTTATGAGTCCTCTTTTACTGAGAGTAATTAATCTTTAGTTGGAAGGATCTCCTTTAGTGGTGGTCTAAGAGAGACAAAGGTAAGTCAAATGGGAAGTGAGAAGGAAGGGATAGAGTTATAGATTCTTATCAGTCAAATATTTTGCATGGCAAAGCACCATCCTCAAATGTTATCTCTGAATAACACATACATGTGTTAGGTCACCTTACACTCTTCTTGCTTCTGTGCTTACATTCTTTTTCTTGTCCCTTATCTTCTTTTTCCAACTCCATATTTCCACTTAATCAAATCCTAATATTTACTGATCTCAGCTCAGTTTGGAACACTCTGTGAAACCTTT
>NW_006773819.1:0-475 GCF_000442215.2 Lipotes vexillifer | reverse complement strand
TTGTAATTTTATTTTTTTAAGTTTGAATTTTATTTAAATTTTTTCTACAGCAGGTTCTTATAACTTATCTATTTTATACATATAAATGTATACATGCCAATCCCAATCTCTCAACCCTTCCCACCCCCACCACTCACAGGTTCCCCCCTTGCTATCCATACGTTTGTTCTCTACATCTGTTGCTCAATTTCTGCCTTGCAAAACGGTTCATCTGTATAATTTTTCTAGGTTCCACATATATGCATTAATATACAATATTTGTTTTTGTCTTTCTGACTTACTTCACTCTGTATGACAATCTCTAGATACATCGACATTTCTATAAGTGACCCAAATTCATTCCTGTTTATGGCTTAGTAATATTCGGTTTTATATATGTAGCATATTTTTATGCATTCATCTGTCTGTGGGAATTTAAGTTGCTTCCATTACCTGGCGATTGTAAATAGTGATGCAATGAACATTGCAGTGAATG
>NW_006773818.1:0-1198 GCF_000442215.2 Lipotes vexillifer | reverse complement strand
TTGTGGCACTTACGTGCCATGGAATATCAGTCAGCAATGAAATCAATGCCATCAGGCCCATAGGATCTTAGTGAGTGGATTTAGTCACGATGATTCCAAGTGAAATAGGTCACGCAGAAAAAGAAACAACATACGGTATCACTAATACATGGATTGTAAACTTTTCTACACATGGAAGGAATTACAAAACAGAAGAGAGTCTCTCATTTAGAAAACAAACTTATGCTTGCATAAGGGGAAAGCTGAGTGTGGGTGCTGCATAAAACCAGAGATTGAAATCAGCACAGATAGCATTCCAGAAGCCAAATACGTAATAGACAAGATCTACTCCTTGCTCCACGAAATGGACTCAACACCCCATATTTAGCGCATAGGAATAGACTTGACTGGTAGGAATCTTAAAACCTATATATTTATATGTCTCCGTAAGAGAATGAAGCGTGTGTAGAGCGACGTAAGCGCAACAGTGAAAATCAGCCAAATCCCATTATAAAAATAAATTTCAAAACCAAAACACAATGACAGTGAAATAGAGAGACATTCTTACGTAATTCAATCAGGGCTCGGGTTGAAACCTGGATTTACCACATCTACACCCTCAGTTGTGTGAGACATAAGGCTGGACACTAGGGGCTGATAGGATTGGTGAGGTTTGGTAAGCCAAGGCAAAGCCTTTGAAGTCATACTGCATGGTATCCATTCCATGGGGCCCACCTCCCCAGGTTTAATGGATTCTTCCTTCCGCTAAAACATTCATGGGAAACCCAGAGAATGGTCCACCGCGTGATCGGGTATCGTTCCTAAAATGCATCTCAGTTTACGTGCCCTGGAACTCGTGTTCGCCGTTCAAGACGCTTTCCTGACATTCCTCACACTTGCAGAGTCAGTGCCTTCAACGCCCTGTTTGGCACGCTTTGCGATTTCTGCATAAGATGGACCAGAATGGGGAGAACCAACGAGAGACTAGCTGTAGGTGTTTTGACAGGCACATTGAACTCTAACTTCCCACCAGCAAGAAGAATGAATCAAAGCCTCAGCATGCCATGCCTGAACCAGACTAGGATCTGAAGCAATCCTGCGGGATGGCGGCCAGCTCACAAGAAAATGAGGGGAGAAAAGGAGCGCAGGGTCACTCTAATTCACAAACCTGCAGAGTTATAAATGACAGCTTTTGTCCAAAAATATATTGTAGTAAGGA
>NW_006773817.1:0-206 GCF_000442215.2 Lipotes vexillifer | reverse complement strand
TAGCATTAGCGTATGTGTTAGGGCATAGTTTAGTGTTAGCATATGGGTTAGGATTAGGGCACGTTTTAGGGTAAGGCTCACGGTAAGTGGTAGTGTAAGGGTCAGGGTTAGGGTTAGGTAATGGGGACGATTTAGGATAAAGGGTAGGGTATGACAATTGTTTTGGTTTAGCGTACGTGTTAGGGCATGGATTAGTGTTAGTGTAC
>NW_006773815.1:0-1369 GCF_000442215.2 Lipotes vexillifer | reverse complement strand
CTTACCCGAAGCCTTACCTTAACCCATGCCCTAATCCTAACACGTAGGCTAACACTAACCAGTGCCCTAACATGTATGCAAAACGAAAACCGTTGTCGAACCCTAACCTGTACCCTAAACCATCCCCTTATCGTAACCCTATCACTTACCCTTAACCTTATCCTACACCGTGCCTTAATCCTAACCTGTATGCTCACACTAAACCGTGCCCTAACACGTACACTAACCCTAAACCGTTGTCTTACCCTAACATGTATCCTAAACTCTCCCCGTTCCCTAACCCTAACCCTAACCTTAACCATAACCCTTAACGCTTCCCCTCAGACTTACCCTAAACCGGGCCCTAATCCTAACCCGTACGCTCACACTAACACGTGCCCCAACACATACGCTAACCCTAAACATTTGTCGTACCCTAACCTGTACGGTAAACCATCCCAGTTCCCTAACCCTAACCCTAACCCTAACCATTAACCTTAGCCTTACCCTAAACCGTGTCCTAATGCTAACCTATACGCTAATAGTAACCCATGTCCTAACACGAACGCTAACCCTAAACCTTTGACGTACCCTAATCTGTACCCTAAAATGTCCCCATTCCCTAACCCAAACCCTAATCTTAATCCTAACCCTAACACTTACAGTTAGCCTTACCCAAAACTGTGCACTAATCCTAACCCGTACGCTAACACTTACCTGTGCCCTACTACATACACTAACCCTAAACCGTAGTCATACCTCAAACTGTACCCTGTACTGTCCCCGTTCCCTAACCCTAACCCTAACCCTAACACTTACCCAAATCCTTACCCTAACGTCTGCCCTAAACCTAACCCATAGGCTAACACTAACCCATGACCTGACACGTACGCTAACCCTAAACCATTGTTGTACTTTAACCTGTAACCTAAACCGTCCCCGTTCCCTAACCCTACCCCTTACCTGAAGCCTTACCTTAACCCCTGCCCTCATCCTAACCCGTAGGCTAACACTAACCCGAGCCCTAACACGTACGCAAAACCAAAACAATTGTCGTACCCTCACCTTTATCCTAAACCGTCCCCGTTCCCTAACCCTACCCCTTACCTGAAGCCTTACCCTAACCCCTGCCCTAATCGTAACCCGTACGCTAACACTAACCTGTGCCCTAAAGCGTACGCTAACCCTAAAGCGTTGTGGTACCCTAACCTGTATGTTAAACTGTCACCGTTCCCTAACCCTACCCCTAACCCTAAACCTAACCCTTACCTGAAGCCTTACCCTAACCCCTGCCCTCATCCTAACCCGTAGGCTAACACTAACCCGAGCCCTAACACGTACGCAAAACCAAAACAATTGTCGTACCCTCACCTTTATCCTAAACCGTCCC
>NW_006773813.1:0-326 GCF_000442215.2 Lipotes vexillifer | reverse complement strand
TCTTCTCATTTTGCTTATCTTACTGTGATTGGGTTCACCTTTTTGCAGGCTGCAACTTCGTAGTTCCCGTTGTTTTTGATGTCTGTCTCAGGTGGCTGTTTGGTTCAGTGGGTTGTATAGGCTTCCTGGTGGAGGGGACTAGTGCCTGTGTTGTGGTGTATGAGGCTAAATGTTGTCTCTCTAGTGGGCAAGTCCACGTCTGGTGGTGTGTTTTGGGGTGTCTATAGACTTATTATGATTTTAGGCAGCCTCTCTGCTAGTGGTGGTGTTGTGTTCCTGTCTTGCTATTTGGTTGGCATAGGTTGTCCAGCAGTGTAGCTTGCTGG
>NW_006773812.1:0-230 GCF_000442215.2 Lipotes vexillifer | reverse complement strand
AACTATCAAACTCTTAGAAGAAAACATAGGCAGGATACTCTATGACATAAATCACAGCAAGGTCCTTTTTAACCCACCTCCTAGAGGAATGGAAATGAAAACAAAAATAAACAAATGGGACCTAATGAAAATTCAAAACTTTTGCACAGCAAAGGAAACCATAAACGAGATCAAAAGACAACCCTCAGAATGGGAGAAAATATTTGCAAATGAAGCAACTGACAAAGGAT
>NW_006773811.1:0-1821 GCF_000442215.2 Lipotes vexillifer | reverse complement strand
TCTCCCGTTGCGGAGCACAGGCTCCAGATGCACAGGCTCAGTGGCCATGGCTCATGGGCCCAGTCGCTCTGCGGCATGTGGGATCTTCCCAGACCGGGGCACGAACCCCTGTCCCCTGCATTGGCAGGCGGTCTCTTAACCACTGTGCCACCAGGGAAGCCCCATTTGTATCATTTTTAATGTAGATTTCACATATGAGTGACATCATATGATATTTGTCTTTTACTTTGTGATTTACTTCACTTAGTATGATAATCTTTAGGTCCATCCATGTTGCTGCAAATGGCATTACTTCATTCTTTTTTATGGTTGAGTAATATTCTATTGTATATATGTATCACATCTTCTTTATCCATTCCTCTGTCGATGGATATTTAGGTTACTTCCATGTCTTGGTCACTGTAAATAGTGCTGCAATGAACACTGGGGTACGTGTGCCTTTTCAGATTATGGTTTTCTCTGGATATGCGCAGGAGTGGGATTGCTGAATCATATGGTAGTTCTATTTTTGGTTTTTTAAGGAAGTTCCATACTGTTCTCCATAGTGGTTGTACCAATTTACATTCTCACCAACACTGTAGGAGGATTCCCTTTTCTCCACACCCTCTCCAGCATGTGTTGTTTGTAGACGTTTTGCTGATGGCCATTCTGAACAACGTGAGGTGATACCTCATTGTAGTTTCGATTTGCGCTTCTCTGATAAGTAGTGATGTTGAGCATCTTTCCATGTGCTTTTTGGCCATCTTTATGTCTTCTTTGGAGAAATGTCTATTTATATCTTCCGCCCATTTTTTGATTGGGTTCTCTGTGTTTTTGACATAGAGGTGCATGTGCTGTTTTTATATTTTGGAGATTAACCTCTTGTCAGTCTCTTTGTTTGCGAATATTTTCTCCCATACCATGTGTTGTCTTTTTGTTTTGCCAATGGTTTCCTTTGCTGTGTAGAAGCTTTTAAGTTTAATTAGGTCCCATTTGTTTATTTTTGCTTTTATTTTCATTACACTAGGAGGTGAGTCAAAAAAGACATTGCAGCAATTTATGTCACAGCAATTTATGTCAAAGAGTGTTCTGCCTATGTTTTCCTCTAAGAGGTATATAGTGTCTGGCCTTACATTTAGGTCTTTGATCTATTTTGAGTTTATTTTTGTTTATGGTGTTAGAGAATGATCCAGTTTCATTCTTTTACATGTAGCTGTCCAGTTTTCCCATTGCCCCTTATTGAAGAGATTGTCTCTTCTCCATTGTTTTTTCTTGCCTCCTTTGTCATAGATTAATTGACCATAGGTTTGTGGGTTTATTTCTGGGCTTTCTATCCTGTTCCATTGGTCTGTACTTCTGTTTTTGTGCCAGTACAATACTGTTTTAATTACTGTAGCTTTGTCATATAGTCTGAAGTCAGGGAGTCTGATTCCTCCAGCTCCATTTTTCTTTCTCTAGATTGCTTTGGCTATTTGTGTTTCCATGTAAATTAAAAAATTTTTTGTTCTAGTTATGTGAAAAATGCCTTTGGTAATTTGGAAGGAATTACATTGGATCTGTAGATTGCCTTGGGTAGTATAGTCATTTTGACAATATTGATTCTTCTAATCCAAAAAGATGGTATATCTTTATCCGTTTGTGTTATCTTTGCTTTCTTTCGACAGTGTCTTATCGTTTTCAGAGTACAGGTCTTTTGTCTCCTTGGGTGGTTTATTCCTAGGTATTTTATTCTTTTTGACGTGATGGTAAATAAGATTGTTTCCTTAATTTCTCTTTCTAATCTTTTGTTGTTAGTGTATAGGAATGCAAGAGATTTCTGTGTATTAATTTTGTATCCTGCAA
>NW_006773808.1:0-450 GCF_000442215.2 Lipotes vexillifer | reverse complement strand
TTATCATAAATGGGTGTTGGATTTTGTCGAAAGCTTTCTCTGCATCTATTGAGATGATCATATCGTTTTTCTCCTTCAATTTGTTAATGTGGTTTATCACATTGATAGATTTGCGTATATTGAAGAACCCTTGCATTCCTGGGATAAACCCCACTTGATCATGGTGTATGATCCTTTTAATGTGCTGTTGGATTCTGTTTGCTAGTATTTTGTTGACGATTTTTGCATCTATGTTCATCAGTGATATTGGCCTGTAGTTTTCTTTCTTTGTGACATCCTTGTCTGGTTTTGGTATCAAAGTGATGGTGGCCTCGTAGAAGGAATTTGGGAGTGTTCCTCCTTCTGCTATATTTTGGAAGAGTTTGAGAAGGATAGGTGTTAGCTCGCCTCTAAATGTTTGATAGAATTCGCCTCTGAAGCCATCTGGTCCTGGGCTTTTGTTTGTTGGAA
>NW_006773807.1:0-387 GCF_000442215.2 Lipotes vexillifer | reverse complement strand
TATTGTTTTACCGTTCATCTTCAGTGATGGCCAGTACTCTGTCCTTCAGTTTTCTGATTCATTTGTCTGTATCATTTGGTCTATAGTAGTTTCCTTTTAGTGTATTTTTCATTTCAGTTACTGTATTCCTCATCTCTGTTTCAATGTTCTTTAATGGTCTAACTCTTTTTAAAAAAATTCTAACTTCTTGCTCTGATCGTCCATTCTTCTCCTGAGTTCTTTGATGGTCTTTATAGTCCTTACCTTGAACTCTTTGTTGAGGAGGTTGGCTGTCTCCACTTCACTTAGATCTTCTCTGGGTTCTTATCTTGTTCCATCATTTGGATCGTGTTTCTGTGTCACCTCATTCTTCTTAACTTGCTGTTTTTATTGCTATGTATGTAGTAG
>NW_006773804.1:0-2246 GCF_000442215.2 Lipotes vexillifer | reverse complement strand
GAACCCGCATCCCCTGCATCGGCAGGCGGACTCTCAACCACTGTGCCACCAGGGAAGCCCTATGCCTCCGTTCTTTATGAGGATGACTTTGTTGGTCCTGACTTTAAAACTTACTTCTGAGTCAAAATCCCACCACCTCCTAAAACTCTTTAACATATTTCCCTCTACACCATTCTCCTTATTTCTTAATTCTTATAATTCTCCTGAATTATTCTGGCATTTATGCTATTATATCTATTTTTAAAAACTTGCAATGGCTCCCCAATGCCCACTGAATGAAGTTCAAGCTCCACAGGCTGCCTTTCCAAATATTCCATAATCTGATTCCAACCTTAATTCCTAGTCTTTTAGTTAACTGATCTCTTACTGTCCCTGAAACATGCCATGCATGGGCCCATCAATGCACTGTGCAAGTGCAATTCCCTTCACAGTGAAGGTCATCTCCCCACTTCTCTACGCTAGACTCGTTGAGTAAAAGGGTTATCTTGCTTGATCCCAGGTCATGAGTCCTTAACCTGAAGTCTATCCACTCGCTGGGGTCTTTAAATGGATTTCTAAGGTATGCATACCTCTTGAAATCATTGTGCATGCACACAGTAGGCTGGACCTTTGGTGGCCTGTAATAAACTTTACCTCCCAGTATTCATGTGTGTGTGTATTTTCCTCCCGTGAACTTGGGCAAGCTCTGTGATCTACTTTAACAGAATTTGGAGGAAGTGTCTCTGTGCCAGTTTTGAGATCTAGCCTTAAGATTTCAACCTTTGAGGAAAGCCAGCTGCCATGTAAAAATCCCGGCGACTCTGAGACCACCAGACTGTTGGAAGTCCAAGCAGCCACATGGAGATGACCATGAGGAAGACATCCGAAGCCGATGGCCAAAAGCTAGCAGCTGCCACCAACTTCCAGCCATGTGAGTGAGGGCTTTTTGGAATTTCCAGCTTCCCTAGTGTCCCAGTGACACCAGATGAAGCAGAAGAATCACCTGCCAATGAACAGAATCATGAGAAATTTTTAAAAAACAAAAACTGTTGTTTGGGGGTGGTTTCTTCCACAGTAGTAGACAGTAAAACAGAAGATATGTGGATGCTCCTGAGTGCAGATTTTTCTGGGAAAAGGGTTCAGATTCTCAAAGGAATTAGTGACACAAGACAAGTTAAGTATCTTTATATGAGGAGATCCCTGTAAAGCATTTAAAATAGCACCAGCCATATGGTAAGCACTCAGTAAGCCTTTAGCTATTATTATTATTATGTAGCCAACAGTCCACTCTAAAGATTTCAAGGAAGAAGCTCAGGAAGGCAGGTCATCGCTGTGGTTGAGAGAGAAGCCAAAATTATAATAAAAAAGAAACAAAAACAAAAATCTGTGCATTAAATCTGATGGGTGAGTAGAAAATAGGATAAACAGCCCTGAATCAGGAAACTCAGAAATAGGGTGGGCAAAGTTTCAAAAGATCATATGGGAAATTCAAGGTTTAGCTTGAACAGAAAGTGTGCACTAAGAATCCCCCTTTTCCCGCTCTATACGAAGTACTTAACGACATCCTGGACCGCCCTGATGAGTTTGAAGTAAAGGCCCTAGGACGGAAGAATGGGTGCAGATCAGGCTGACTTTTGGATGGAGAGGAGGTAAGTTGCAGGAGTGCATGCCCAACAGCCCCTACATTTTCAGTGAGGCAGGAACTCATTCTCTCTGAGTGACCAGGGATGGGAAGGGTACTGGGAAGACTGGTGAAGGTTCCAAATGTCCACTGTAGGAAGAGGAAGAGCAGCCAGCCAGACATAAGTGAAACGATGGCCAGGTAGCATGGAGGGCTCAACTATAGCTGCAGGGCTTAGAATGAAATGTAGATCACTGCTCATAAACAGACATCTCATCAGAATTCTTCCTTGATTTGCAAAAATGATACACAGGCAGTAATCTGTGTCTGGAGATGATGGGTGGAAGCAGGATGGCCATTTGCCAGCACTGCTGTCAGGAGGAATTAGGCACTGGGTTTGAGAGCAACCCACATGACTGTCAAAGTCCCTCCTTGCCCAAGGACTTCCTAGCATTTGTTGGCTTCTTGACCTTGGACAGATTACTTAGCCATTCTGTGCTTCAGTCTCCTCATCTGGAGACTCAGAATGACCACTTTGAGATTATATAAAAGTCATGCAGGGAAAAAAAACAGCTGGAGGAATCAGACTCCCTTACTTCAGACTATAGTACAAAGCTACAGTAATCAAGACAATATGGTACTGGCA
>NW_006773803.1:0-8217 GCF_000442215.2 Lipotes vexillifer | reverse complement strand
AGATGAGATTAATGAAGGGTCTGAGATGAGGGCCTCCTGGATGAAGGTGGCCCTAAATCCAATGACAGGGTCCTTCTAAGAGACAGAAGAGCAGAGACACAGACACAGAGGAGAAGCCACGTGAAGATGGATGCAGAGACGGGACGGATGTGGCCACAAGCCCAGGGACGCCTGGAGCCCCCAGGAGCTGGAAGAGACAGGAAGGACCCTCCCCTGGAGCCTCTGGAGGGAGTGCAGCCCTGTCCACACCTTGACCTCAGACGTCTGGTCTCCAGAACTGGGGGAGGGTGGATATAGGATGTTTGGGAGTCCTCAGTTTGTGGTCACCTTATACAGACAACCCAGGACACTCCTATAGCTCTAGAGGCTAGAGGCTAGAAATTATTCTCATACAAAAACCAGGCAAAGGCAGCACAAGAAGAAAAAATTACCAACTGATATTCCTCATGAGAAACTGACATAAACTCCACAACAAAATATTAACAAATAAATGTCCAGTAATATATAAAAGAATAATGCTATGGACAAATAGGGATTTATCCTGGGAATTCGAGGCTGGTTCAATATTCTAAAATCTGTAATCCATGATATTAATGGTCTGAAGAAGGAAGTACACATTATTACATCAGTGTCAGAATATGCAGTAGACAAAATGCACCCTCCATTAATGATAAAAACTAAGAAAACTAAGGATAGATGGGAACTTCCTCAACCTGATAAAGGGACTCTACTAAAAACCTTCAGCTCTCAATATGTTTTAATGATGAAAGATGGAATGTTTTGTCCCCCACATTAGGAATAAAGCAGGGCTCATTGTTCCTATCAACATTGTGCAGTAATTATGTCACTACAATAAGATAAGAGAAACAAACACAAGGCATACAGATTGGAATGGAAGAAATAAAACTGCTTCTATTCTCAGATGACATGATTGTGTAGAAAATATCAACTAACAACACAGACACAAACACACACAAACACCCTTCCTAGAACTAATAAGTGAGATCAGAAAAGTTGTGCTTTTCAAAGTCATATGCAAAAAACAATCATATTTCTATTTAGCTGCAATGTATAATTGGAAAATAAATTTAAATAATAATACCATTTACAATACCTCTAACAAATATACTTCCTAGGTATAAACCTAACAGAACAAGTAGGGAATCTGAATGCTAATAACTACCACATGTTGGTAAAAAAAAATCTGATTTCTTATTTATACATAAATAAATGGAGAGTTATACCATATTTATAGACTGAAAAATGTAAGAGTAAAATGATGCCATTTCTCCCCAAATTGATTTATAGATTAAATATAATATAAGTCAAAATCCTGGCAGGATTGTTTATAGATATATACAAGCTGATTATAAAAATTATGTGGAAAGCCAAAAGAATTGGAGTAACCCAAATATTTTGCAAAAAGGAAGAAAGTCAGAGGAATCACATTACCTAATGCTCAGACTTACTGTAAAGCCACAGTAATGAAGTCAGTTGGTATTTCCAAGAGGATAAACATACAAATCAAAATAATAAAATAGAAAGTCCATGTAGACCCATCCAATTGTTTTTTGACAAGAGTACAGAAACAGAATGGGAAAGGATAGTTTATTCAACAAGTGATATTTGATCAATTGTACAACCATATGCATAAAAAGGTTTGATGTAAAAATTTAACTAAAAATGCATTATAGATTTAAATATATAACTTAAAAGTATACAATTTTAGAAGAAATATAGAAGTAAATCTCCTTGACCTGGGGTTAGGCAGTGAATACTTACACATGGCACATAAATGCACAATCCATAGAAGAAAAAAAAAATTCATTGGAATTCATCCAAATAAGAAAAAGAAAAACTTTTGTTCTGCAAAATACACAGTTAAGAGAATAAAAATATAGATAGCAGATTGGGAGAAAATATTTGCATATCACAAATACAGCAAAGGATTTGTGTCTAGATTATATAAAGAGTTCTCAAAACTCAAGAATAAGAAAACAAACTACCTGACTAAAAAGTGGGCAAAAGATCTGAATAGACATTTTATCAAAGAGTATATACAGATGGCAAAGAAGTACAAGAAAAGATGTTCAATCATTATAGAAATGCAAATTAAAACCACAATGCAATACAAACACACACTTATCAGAATGACTAAAAATAAATACTGGCCATATTGAGGGCAGGTGAGGATTTATAGCAGCTAGATTATGATAGGTTGCTGTGAAAATGTAAAATATTATAGCCACTCTGAAAAACATACACTTATCATAAGCCCCAACAACCACACTCCTTGCTATTTACCCAAGTGAACTAACAATTTAGTTTACACAAATATCTGTGCACAGATGTTTTAGTAGCTTTCCTCTCAATCACCAACAACTGAAGACAACCCAAAAGCACTCCACCTGGTGACTGGCTGAGCAACTGTAGTACATCCACACAATGGGCTACTACACAGCAATACAAAGGAATAAACTATTGATACACACAGTGATTTGTATGACTTTCAGAGACATTGTGATGAGGGAAAGAAGCCAGTCTCAGAAGGTTATCTATTCTATCTTTTCTATTACATCCTTGAAGAGACAAAACTATAGTGACAGAGAACAGATTGGCGATTAGGGAGAGGAAGGGGATATGATTTCAAAGAGATGGAACAAACGGGTATTTGGGGTGTTGGAACAGTTCAGAGTCCAATTATCCTGTTCATTTTAATTATACAAGTATTAAACTTCACAAAATTATAAGTGTTTTACTGTATGCTTATTTACTAGTAATAATGTTATATTTGTTAGTTCTTTAGTTCAATTTAATAGGTGTTTGAGCACCTACTTTGTGGTAAGACTTGCTTATACAATCAGGCCCAAATGATACTTGCTGCTTCCCCTCAGGAGCCCTTGGTCGAGAGATTTTTTATTCAGAAGGTGTGAGCACATCCCCCCAGAAACCCTGTGAGGTGAGGAGCCCGTTGTCGTCACAGAGCTCTGAAAAGCCAAGGGGGTAGCATGAGGTCCCTGCTAGCAGGAGAGAAGTCATCGAGTCCAGGCCCACCCTCCGGCTCCAGCCCTTCTCCAACCCCCACACAGTCCCCTGTTGAGGCCACAGATGGTATTCCAGAAGCACGGTCCTGTAGCCTGGAGGCTGATTAGTATGTAAAGATGATATATTTAGCCTAATTAAGGTAAAATATCCTTAACTGGATTATGGCTGAGTAATGAAGGACACAAGATGCCTGTCAGGTTCCTGTCAGGAAGTATAATGTTGCTGTTGACAGAGATCTGTCAGTGGTGAAAACAGAGGAGACAGACTCTGTGGTCAGTAAGAGCTGATTTCCGTCTGAGCTTTACCACTTAAAAGCTACTGTGTAGCACAGGGAAGTCTACTCAATACTCTGTAATGACCTACATAGGTAAAGAATCCAAAAAAGAGTGGATATATGTATATGTATAACTGATTCACTTTGCTATACACCTGAAACTAATGCAACATTGTAAATCAACTATACTCTAATAAAAAACAAAACAAAACAAAACAAAACAAAACAAATCTTATAACCAGCCAGGAGACCCAGGAACTCCCATTCCCCTCTGTCAATCAGAAAAAATGAGACAATACCTTATTCATACACTGCTGTGAAGATTAAATTAGATGGAATAACTTATCTAAAACATGCTACTCAGGTCCTGGGACTTTAGGGAGCAGTCGATTAGTGACAGCCACCTGTCTCTGTGTTAGAAAATTATTAGGAGATATTATTTAATATTATCTTAGTGTTTATTTAATCATACCTGTGATTAAGAACATTCATATGATTAAGAATTTTTCCAATTCATTAAAATCATTTCTCGTAGTAGTCATTTAAGAATGGTTATAGGCAACCAAGGTTGAAATTATAAGTTTGAGTGAGTCTGGGCCTCTGTATGCCCAGGGCTGGGGTCCTCCCAGTGGGTCTGTTAACACATTGCCTCAACACCCAGCCTGGGAGAGCTGAGGTGGCACAACCCATTGTGCTTGTAAAAAACATGTTTAAAATTTCAACTGAAGTTGGACTCTTCTGGGATTTTCCAGTTGTAGGTTGTAGAAAGGAAAAAGGGGAGTAGAGATGTGTTGGTCCCCAACTATGCACTGGGCCCTTTAAGTAGACCAGCTTATTTTAGCCTCCTGGCAGCTGCATAGGACGTGAGTTACTATAAACCTTCTATAGCTGCATGAATTTTGGTCCTGAGTTTACATTTTATTTTAGAAACTACAACCAAGTGGAAGTATCTATGTGATCAAATCTTTCCTTCCTTGGGCTTACATTTGCCTACTTTGTAGGAGTCTTTTAAGGTATGCTCTTGAGCACAGGATTTCTGATTCAATTTAGAGCCCCTGAGTGTTTCTCCCAATGCTTTGCATGTGTTACCCACACAAATGATATTTGCCAGATGGATGAAACTATTTATTTTCTGAGGAAAAGATCATCTGTAAGGAGGTAGGGCTATCATTTCAGTTCTGACCCACTGGAATCTGACACACGATCTGTCCTTAACAGTAAATACTTCAGCCAATGTGTCAGTCTGGCTGTTAGTGCCACATCTCTGAAATTCTCCCCCAGAAGACTGGAGAAGAAGAGCAAACCTTCTTGCAATGGCTATGGTACTATAAATTGGGAAAGTCAAAGAAGAGACTCTTGTGTAGCTATGCTTCTGTTGGAGCAGGTTATACTTTTTCATTAGATTGAGCATCCCTTATTTTACGTGATATCATACTTTTACATTTTCTCACTGTAGCATAAAAAAGTGTAGAATCTTCCATCTGTTTTTGTTAGCAGCCCTAAAATTTGACCCAAATAAGAAATTCAGTAGGACACACAGAAAATCATCTAAATTACATTCCACCAGTTCTAACAGTAAAACACAATGACTCTTGGTACAGTGAAAGAATTGCTTTATTTGTCACATTGGTCACTGATTTCTTGTTTGATGTGGGCATGGAAAACATTGGATGTTCTCATCCCTTTGCCATCAGATTTGGGGGAGGTGTTTCTACTTCTTTCATCTACTAGATTGGAAGCCTCCAAAAATATTTAGTCTTTGTAACAGGTACTGACTGAAGACAGTGTGATACAAGGGCAAGAGCACACACAGAACTCAGTGACAAGAGATGTCACCCCTGCTAGATGCGTATGACTTTGGAATAATAATTGTAATACTTCTGTGCTTCCATTTCCATAAGCGTAAAATGGGGCTATGTATGCCTATCTTTTAAGGGTTGTGAAAATTAAAAATTGTAATACATAAGACAACTGCATGTGTTCTACAAATATTAATATTTCTTTCACTCCCCCATTACCTAGAAGAAGAGCTGTGGATTTTACTTGTGGGAGTGTATCAGTTATCAGTTTATTGCTCTGAATGCATGCTTCAGTGTATGTTCTGTGATAAACAATGAAATTTCACTGAGCATTTCTCCTCCACAGAGATATCTATGTTATGCTTTTCAGTAGAGGGTGCTTGTAGGAGGAAAACGTCCTCCTGCAGTGTCCAATATATATTGGAAGTTGGTGTGGTTGCAAAAAAAGAAACAAAGGGCATCCAGACTGGAAAGGAACAAGTAAAATTATCTCTATTCATATATGACATGATCTTACATAAAGAAAATCCTAAAGATTCCCCTAAGAATCTCATAGAGCCAATTCATGTGGTATAAGAAAATTCACATGTACAAGATCAATAAACAATCCAAAAATGAGATTAAGAATACAATTTTATTTACCACAGCATCAAAAAGAATAAAATAAGGAATATATTAATGAAATAAGTGCAAGACTTGTCTGTTAAAAACTTCAAAACATTGTTGAAATTAAAGATCTAAATAAACAGAAAGGCATACTATGTTCATGGATCAGAACACAATATTGTTTAGACAGCAACATTCCCTGAACTGAGCTACAGATTCAACTCAAACCCTGTCAAAATTCTAGCTGGCTTTTAAAACAAAAGTTGATAAACTGATTCTAAAATTCATACAAAACTGTAAGGGATACAGAATAGGGAAAAATAGTCTTGTAAAAGTACATAAGGAGGACACATACTTCCCAATTTCAAAATTTATTACAAAACTACAGTAATCATGACAGTGGTGTGGCAGATCAAGAAAATATGTTGAGGGTCCAGAAATAAATCCTTAAATTTATGGTCAATAGATTTTTGATGAGGGTGTCAACAATTCAATGGGGAAAAAAATACTGGGATACTGGGATAATTGGATGTCCATTTGCAAATAAAAACGAATAAAGTTAGAGCGCTTCCTCACATATTACTTAAAAATTAACTTATGAAACTAAATGTAGAAGCTAAAACTATAAAACTCTTAAATAAATCATAAAGAAATCTTTTTGACTTTGGGTTAGGCAATGGATTCTCAGATTTGACACCAAAAGCATGAGCAACAAAGGAAAATATAGATAAACTGAACTTCATCAAAATTAAAAACTTTTGTGTATTAAAGGACATTATCAAGAAAGTGAAAAGACAAACTAGAGTGGGAGAAAATACTTGTATATCATGTATCTGATAAAAGTTTAACAGCCAGAATATATAACAAAGTTCTACACTTCAACAACAGAATGATAAACAACTCAATTTTCAAAAAATGGGTAAATGACTTAGATATTTCTCAAAAAAAGATAAACAAATGGCCAGTAAGCTCATGAAAAATGTTCAACATCACTCGTCCTTAAGGAAATGCAAATCAAAAGCAGAATAAGATACTACATCATACCAATCAGGATGGCTAATAAAAAAAAAAAGTGGAAAACAACAAGTGTTGGTGAGGGATGTGGAGAAGTAGGAGCACTCAGACATCCCTAATGGTGATGTGAAAAGATTCAACAATTGTGAAAAATAGTTTGGCAGTTCCTCAAAAAGTTAAACATAGAATTACCACATGGCCAAAAACAAACAAAAAAATTTTGTACATGAATATTCACAGCACCATTATTCATAATACCTAGAAAATGGAAAAAATCCAAATGTCCAACTTATGAATGGATAAATAAAATGTGGTATATCCATATAATTGAATATTATTTGGCCATAAAAAGGAATGCTCCATGGAAGAAGCCAGTCAGAAGGGACCACATATTATATGATTCCATTCATATGAAATGTCTCAAATCGGCAAATCCATAGAGAGAAAGTAGACTGGTATTTTCCTGGGGACAGGAAGATTTGGAAGTGACTGTTACTGGGTTTCAGATTTATTTTCAGGATGATTAGAGTACTCTAAAATGAATTGTGCTGAGGTTGCACATCTCTGCAGAGATGCAAAAACCCTTTGAACTGTACATTTAACTAGGTAAATTTTATGGTATGTGAATTCTATCTCAAAGCTGGAAAGAAAGAAAGAAGGATGGTGGGCTAAGGGGAGATGCACAGGTCCTGAGGTTACACTCTCCAGACCAGGCCCTCCCAGGCCATCTGTAACACCTCCTGCTGACTGCAGTCATCATTCCTCTTTGCTTTCTCAACAAATGGACGTGTAAGGAAGATCAGAGGGCACTTCCTGTGAAGCAGGGCCACCAGTGACCTTTCATTTCAGGATGTGTCTGAAAATCCACTAACTAAATCTGCTTGGTGCCCTCTGGGAGCTGCCCTGGCTTCCTGGAAGAGTCTTGAGCTGGTTTTCAACTCCCTCAAGTGACTCACTTAATATTTGCTCTCCCCTGATTGGCACATCCTTGGCCAAATTCACCTTAGTCAGTGTTTAATTTTCACTCTTCTGTTTTGGCAGCAAAGACATTTATTACATCTTAACAAATCCCTGAGTGACGAAACAGGGAACTTTACTGAGGAAGTTATAAATTTTAGTACACAAACTATAGAAACAGACAGGATGCTTTTTCTCATAATGAAACGTATTTGATATTGGAAAAGATATGTTAATTTTGTAGTTTAGTATCTATGTCAGTCAACTTTTGCAAGGGAAAATTATGTTATTATGAGCAAGGTTACATTACCAGAGAATTCTAACTTTCCTGGATCCTGATTTGATACTTTTAATTGGGTGGCTTTGTTATAGCATCATTGTGGCCTTTTCCATCCTTGTTTAATAAACAATATTATTTATGATGCAGGCACATAGGCTTTTTTTTTTTAATTTTTTTAAATTTTTTTATTTTTTTAACATCTTTATTGGGGTATAATTGCTTTACAATGGTGTGCTAGTTTC
>NW_006773802.1:0-554 GCF_000442215.2 Lipotes vexillifer | reverse complement strand
GCCGAGTCCTAACCACTACACCGCCAGGGAATTACCGTCTGACATTTTAAAAACACATCTGACCCTTAAACAACAGGGGATTGACTAGCACAGATCCACGTATATGCAGATGTTTTCAATAGCAAATACTACCGTACTACATGATATGCGATTAGTTGAATCGGCAGATGCAGAACCCTGGATTCGGAAGAACCTCATATACACAGGGCGGACTATATGTTGTACGTATTCAACTGCACGTGGAGGGGTCAGCACCACTAACCCCTGTGTCGTTCAAGGGTCAACTACATTAGTGTATTTGAATGAATGAATGTGTGAGTGTATGTGAGTGAATGTGTGAGGCTCTTGGAGTGTGAGCACATTCTTAGTTGGGAGCATGTTGCTGTGTATGTGAGGAATGAGAGTAAGTATGTAAGTGTAAGTGACTGTGAGTCAATGTGTCAGCACATTCTACTGAAATGTTAGCAGTTACTGTAAGCAAAGGAGTGTGTGAGCATGTTTGTGCAAGTGAATGGGACCGTGCGCATGTATATAAGCACAGGTGTGAGAGCGAA
>NW_006773801.1:0-225 GCF_000442215.2 Lipotes vexillifer | reverse complement strand
TGTGTGGATTTGATACCTGTTAAAGATGTGGACGTAGTTATGAAGTTGGAATTGTCTTTTAATTGAAACATGGGTTGGTGTGTTTTACCGTCACGCCATTTCTCTATGCATGAGCACAGGGCACTAGAAGTGATTCCCATATCATTATAATATCCGGAGTCCGTTCTATCCACACTGTATCCAGCTGGTTCGCAAGAACTTTGCCTAAATGCTCCGAATACAGAT
>NW_006773800.1:0-802 GCF_000442215.2 Lipotes vexillifer | reverse complement strand
AGAACAACTCACTTCCTTGAGATGAGAGATAAACTTGGATGAACAATGATTTGTCACAATTTACTTTTGAGCGTACTGGTTTAAAAAATGTGCTAATGTAATCTTTTCAGAATGAATCCTTTTAAAAATGCATGAATTCTCCAGTGAATATAGCTTATAATTAAAAACCTATACATATAATTTTACTTTTCTAAATTTTTACATATGACCATATATAACAAATATAGAAATGTTAAAATCTTCGTAATCTTTAAAATTTGATGGCCTTTAAATCTGAATTTGGATTTGCTGAGTCTGACGGATTATTCTTAGTGACTCTATTGGGTACCACCAATTCAGATTCAACATTATTTCTGCAAGTCTCAGAAGCATTAAATTTTGTGAATGGATAGAGGGTATTAGCATCCTGGTTGTTTTTCACTACATTGAGATTACCAGAGAAGCTGAGTGTCAAAGATCATGGAGAGGAGTGTAAGAAATGGCACTAAAGGTATCACTGACTTCTCTCTATTCACTCAGATTCTGCAGTATACAACAGAAGGAACAAAGCAGGTTGTGTTGCTCCTACTGTTGCAATGACCAAGGATCCTCAGTCTCATAGCCATTGCAGTCCGTTGTTTAAGATGTGAGCTTGTTGTTGCTTATTCAGGCAAAAGTCAGAATGCTTATTTGTTTTATGTCTGTTTTTTAATGAGGGTTTGATTAGACAGCAATAAAGACAAAAGTAAATAGGAGAAAGGTTTATTAATAGGTCCCTCCATCCCTATCAACCAAAGAAAAGGCATACCTTAAAATATTGTTG
>NW_006773799.1:0-3029 GCF_000442215.2 Lipotes vexillifer | reverse complement strand
CCGTTGCAGAGCACAGGCTCCGGATGCGCAGGCTCAGCGGCCATGGCTCATGGGCCCAGCTGCCCCGCGGCATGTGGGATCCTCCCGGGCCGGGGCACAAACCCCTGTCCCCTGCATCGGCAGGCAGACTCAACCACTGTGCCACCAGGGAAGCCCCATTGTGTTCCTTTGACTAGAATGATGAAGCAACAGGGAAATGGGTGCTGTGGGAAGCTGACTAATGCTCCTCCCCAAACGTCCACATCCTAATCCCTGGAACCTGTGAATGTTACTTTATACAACAAAAGGGACATGAGATTAAATTAAGGCTCTTGAGATGGAGAGATTATTCTGGATTACCTGGATGGGCCCTAAATGTAATTGCAACTGTCCTCATAAGAGGAAGCAGGAGATGGAAGCAAGAGACTGGAGTGATACAAAGAAAGGCTCATGGCCAAGAGATACAGGTGGCCTCCTGAAGGTGGAAAAGGCAAGGAACCAGAGCCTCCCCCAAAGCTTCCAGAAGGAACACGCATGCCAACGCCTTGACTTTATCCTAGTGAACTTGATTTCAGACTTCTGGCTTCCATAACTGTAAGAGAAAACATTTGTGTTGTTTTAAGCCTCTCAATTTATGGTATTTGTTTGCAGCAGCGATGATGGGAAACCATTCCAGCTCCTTTGTATATAGAACTGTGCTCCCCATACTACCTGCATGCCCTTCCAGACTGCGAGAAAAATGCACTTGTGGTTAATTTCCACCTACTAATGGTAGCTCATCTTTATTTTTCTCTATTTTACGAATGAGAACATGGAGACTTAGAAAGCAATGCCATTTTCTCAAGGATGCATCATTAGTAAGTGATAGGGTATCGGGGGAATCCTTTTTCGCCGCTTCCAGAAATGATGGTCTTTCTCTTACACTAAACCCTTTCCTTAAATCTGAGCTTCCCCCTTTGTGATGAAAGAAAAGCAGGGAGTCCCTGGCCACTTTTCTAGTGTGTATGTGACTGCATAAAATGTCAATAGGACCATGACTGTAATAATGATGAGCTGTTGACTTAGAAATGCTGGGAGATGAGGCTGCTTGGAACATTTTGGTGCTCTACTCCCTAATGATGGAAGTAGAATCAGAGAGACAGAAATGCCATCTGAAAACATTATTTTACTATGTGACCTCTAAGATCCCTGAGAACTGGATGCATAGAAGAATATTTCAAGAGGTTTGGGTCACTGCCACATTTTTGATAATATTTATGGGTGCCCTTTCCTGTTATTTAAACGCACTAGTTTATCTCTTTCTATGCTTTTTATCTCCACTTTAGGTAGAGCTATCCTTTTTATCTCCCTCCTTCATGACTAGCCCCAAAGTAAAGTTGCTATGAATCTACTATTGGTATTGATGATGTTAAGGTCTAATATTTATTAAATGCTGACTATGTGCTAGACTTACTGTTAAGTAATCTTGCACAAACACTTTATTTTAAGCTTCACAACAACCCCATGATTTAAGTACTTGTTTTACTGATTAGGATTCCGAAACTCAAGAGAAGTTAGGTAACTTACCCGAGGTAACAATGCTAGTAAGTAGTAGAACCAAGAGTTAATCAAAGTCATCTCATTTTTAAGCTCATGGACTTTCTTTGTGCTTTCTTCGAGAACTACACTTCAACTCAACCACTTCTAGGAAATACTAACTTCTAGGCATTCTGTTTCTGCTTAAAAGTCATATGAATTCTCTGGAGGTCTATAAACTCCCACAGCAGCTCTCTAATCTTGCCCACCCTTTTGGGCAGAGCCAGATACTTCCAAATTATCCCAACATCTTCCTCCTTTTTTCTTATTGATGTATAGTTGATTTATAATATTTTGTTAGTTTCAGGTATACAGAAAAGTGATTTGGTTATACATATACATGCATATATCTATATTCTTTTTTTCCTATTCTTTTCCATTGTAGTTTATTATAAGATATCAAATATAGTTCCCTGTGCTATAGAGTAAATCCTTGTTGTTTATCTATTTTATATATGGTAGTGTGCATCTGTTAATCCCATACTTCCAATTTATCTCTCCCTCCACTCTTCCCCTTTGGTAACCGTAAGTTTGTTTCCTATGTTTGTGAGTCTGTTTCTCATTTATAAATAAGTTCGTTTGTACTATTTTTTGGATTCCACATATAAGTGATATCATATGGTATTTGTCTTTCTCTGTCTGCCTTATTTCACTTAGTACGATAATCTCTAGGTCCATCCGTGTGGCTTCCTGGCCCCAAGTCCATTGGCACTCCCATTTCTTCAGAACAGCTGGCCTAGTGCAGCCTTTCTGAAGAATAAAGAGTAGATCACTTCAACCCCACTAGTGTGTGAAGTTTGCCTGAGGAACTATAAAGTCAGACTTGACAGACAGTCACATGGTGGTGTGGAGGGTTTCACACATGTGGATAGAATAGTGACTTGTGATAATTACAACTTTGCTTGATTTTTAAATAATCTCTCAAAACCTATCACCAATAATCTAATCTTTGACAGTGTACTTCCTTCTGTCTCCCTCACCCCCACCCCGCCTCAAAGGTTAGAACTCACTGGATTAAACAGAACATGGTAAAAACAGTGACTTGCTGATTGATATTTAGAAACTGCACCCTATTCCTCTTAGAAAATTGGCCCAGTCTCAGGGGTAACCAGAAGTGTGACATGGAAAAATGCAAAAGAGGTTTTTCTGTTGAAGGACAAAGTCAAGGCTCAGACTTGCTTGTTCACTTGAGGGAGGTCTTAAAGACCCCACTGTCCTCTACGATGATGTTATTTTAATTGAGCCCCATGTTCACTATCAAGAAGAGTGAGTGAAAGATGAGAAATAAAATGTTTCCTTTCTTTTCCACCAGCTATTACCTCAGTAATGGCACTAATAAAAGTGACATTAGAAAGAAGTGGGAGAAAAATCATCATTACTCTTGGACCCATAAGAAATGAAGATTCAAAAGTTATTGCAGGGCTTCCCTGGTGGCACAGTGGTTGAGAGTCCGCCTGCCGATGCAGGGGACACGG
>NW_006773796.1:0-510 GCF_000442215.2 Lipotes vexillifer | reverse complement strand
TCTTCTTTGGAGAAATGTCTGTTTAGGTCTTCTGCCCATTTTTGGATTGGGCTGTTTGTTTTTGTGATATTGAGCTGTGTGAGCTGCTTGTAAATTTTGGAGATTAATCCTTTGTAAATTGCTTCATTTGCAAATATTTTCTCCCATTCTGAGGGTTGTCTCTTCAGCTTGTTTATGTTTTCCTTTTCTGTGCAAAAGCTTTGAAATTTCATTAGGTCCCATTTTTTAATTTTTGTTTTTATTTCCATTTCTCTAGGAGGTGGGTTAAAAAAGATCTTGCTGTGATTTATGTCATAGAGTGTTCTGCCTATGTTTTCCTCTAAGACTTCTATAGTCTCTGGCCTTACATTTAGGTCTTTAATCCATTTTGAGTTTATTTTTTTGTATGGTGTTATGGAGTGTTCTAATTGCATTCTTTTACATGTAGCTGTCCAGTTTTCCCAGCAACACTTGTTGAAGAGGCTGTCTTTTCTCCATTGTATATTCTTGCCTCCTTTATCAAAAATAAGG
>NW_006773795.1:0-205 GCF_000442215.2 Lipotes vexillifer | reverse complement strand
AACAGATAGCTAGTGGGAAGCAGCCACATAGCACAGGGAGATCAGCTCGGTGCTTTGTGACCCGCTAGAGGGGTGGGATAGGGAGGGTGGGAGGGAGAGGCAAAAGGGAGGAGGTACAGGGATATATGGCTATGTATAGCTTATTCACTTTGTTATAAAGCAGAAACTAACACACCATTGTAAAGCAGTTATACTCCAATAAAGA
>NW_006773794.1:0-2396 GCF_000442215.2 Lipotes vexillifer | reverse complement strand
TCATAATCAGGTTGGTTAAAGGCAAAGAGGGAGGAATGTGTCCCGGTGGGGGAGGGGTGAAAATGTCCTCTGTTTCTGTTTCCCCATTTCCCACTGCCCAGGGGCTCAGACACCAGGCCACGTCCTCCTCAAAACCCTATGCTCCCATAATGTCTTCTCCTGGCTCAGGCACCACAGAAGGGCTCCTGCCTTTAAGGTTCTCAATACTGAGAGGGACAGCCATGAAATGTCTTCAAAGCGTAAACAAATTGAAATGAAAGATAACAGACCTCCAGACTACTCAAGTGGCAGAGGAAGTGAGGGTGAGTAACGCCCCTCGGGCTCCTGGTCCTGGAATGAGGGAGGAGGAGGAGGAGGAGGAAATTGACCTTCGGTGAACTTGTCTTACACATGACCTGTGTTTAATCCTTTCACTGTTCAGTCATTTAGCCGTAACCACACATTTACGAGCTCCTCTCTGAGTCTCCTCCAGTGTTCTCACAGAGTTCACAGGCTGGAGAGGTAATCAAAGCATGATCACAGCCCTGGGGCCAAAGGTAGCAAGAATGGGTGGTCATAAGCATGTCTCCATGGATGAGGCAACACCTGAGCTGGGTCTCCAAGGATGACCTCTCCTCTCGCCAAAGTGGCACTGAGCAGGAAAAAAACAAGATCAATGAATAAGGGAATGAAGGAATAAATGGGCATCTCCCTAACCCCATACAAGGGCGGCAGCCCACCAAGATGGCAGCTTGGGAGCACAGGGTGCACTGGGGGAAGAGTTGGGAGAGGCTACAGTGTGATGCCTGCCTCACTCCCTTCATGGGCTTTGCTGCTGCAGTGGCCTGTGCTCTACCTGCTCAGGGAGACGTGTCTGTCCTCTGCTCTGGGATCCTGTTGCTCTTTACCAGCGGTGACCACATGTGGTGACCCATGTGCATTTGTCTGCCACATGAGTGGCCTTTGCGAGGAGGGAAAGTTTGGTGTACATCCCAGGACTGAAAAGAAAGAGAGGATGGTGTGGAGTCGTACAGGAGTGTGATCATGGTGTGGGATGTTGGGGTGGGGTGGGGTGAGGCAAAAGCCATTCCGGCAGCTTGGGGGGCGCATTAGTGGTTTTCTTAGCAAAGGGACTTCCAAGGGGAAAAAAATGCAACTCAATTTGGGCTGCACTGACTTTGAGAAGATTGGCGGACCTTTGGGCAGAGACCTCTGGAAGGAGCTGGAGAAGATGATGAAAGTGTGAGAAAGTGTCAAGTTCAGAACTCATGACCCAGACGAGATGGGAGGAGGTGGAGTGGAAGGAGACTGAGGACACAGAGGAAGTTCATGAACTGGGGTCATCAAGGTGGAGACCCCTCAAGTTAATTCCATAGCCTGCTAGCTCCTCACAGAGTGCTGTGCCCAGGTAGGCCACTCAATAGACATGCACTGAGTTAACCCAAAGTCACCAGAGTTTTCACTTTGAATCACTGGAATAGAATATGCTGAATTCAACAGATTGGTGGTGAGGTTTTATGTCAATGAGCTAAGAGAGTGAAACGAAGAATACAAATAAAAGCAAAATGCAGACTCAAGAGAAATCTAAGAATCCACACTAGTAACTAAGACTCTCAACATGCATCCCACTGTGGCCTCAGGGCCTTTGCACTTGCTGTTCTCTCAGCCTGGAACCCTCTGCCCTCTCCACTGCTTGCTCACTAAACACAGCCAGAAATTTTTTCAACCTTCCTTCCTGACTATTTTTCTACAAGATACATATCACCATCGGACGTTGTGTCCATTTTATTTTTTTCTGTCTCCCCCACAAGGCTGTCGCCTGCATGAGAATGGGGACTCCCTCCTTTTTTATCACCCACTGCTGCACCTCAGTATCTGCAACAGGCCTGGAACTCAGTGGGGCATCCCCGAATGTGCTCTGGGTGACAGAGCAGTGAGTGAGTAGAGGGGACAGACAGCTCAGTATCAGCGAACTTATTCCAGATCGAGAATGAAGGGTTTAGAGGACACTCTGCTGCAGGTCTTGGTCTCTTGTTCTGTATGTATCTCACTATTATAATAAAGAGTCAACATCAGGCCCAGGGAAAGCAGCTGCTCTGACTTGGGGAAAATCCTAATTATAACCCGCACCTCCCGAGCTGAGGTCATACGGGTGGACGTCAAGTCCCAGGCTCTCACCGGCATCTCCCCTCCTCCCACCGTCTCCTCAGATTTCCCTGAGAAACCCAGGCTCAGGACATCCACGAATCCCTCCACTTGGTGGGGTCAGTGCTGAGCCATCAATGTTTCCAGCTGAGAAAGTGTTTGGTCTGTGCTGTGGGACTTAGAAAACCCTCTCCTCCACCATTGGCCCATCCGAGTCTCACCTTTCCCTCGGCCACACCCGCACCCGGAGGGATTCTGAGTCTTTGTTCAGC
>NW_006773793.1:0-730 GCF_000442215.2 Lipotes vexillifer | reverse complement strand
CTTAGTTCAGAGTACGTGTCTCTTTCAGTAAGAATAAATAATACCCCATTTCACGATGGGAGGAGTTTGGTATTGTCAATTTGCTGGTAGGTAAATGGCTGGCATTTCCAACGTATGATTAAGTATAGAAACCAATGAATTGCCCTTCTGCCAGCAAATGAAACATTTAGCAGTAAAATTAAGTACAAGTTAAATGTACTTAATCCATGCATAGTATTCAGTTTTCATTTTTACCATCATGACAATTTGATCATGAGCTCATTGGACAAGACTATCTAGAACTGGGATAAAAGCTTACTAACATTCAGAGAGTAAGTCATTTTGCTAACCTTTCTATTCAAGGTATCTTCACTATAGAAGTCCTAAGGGGCAAACCCTTAACTTATTCTGAGCTGTCCTCAAACTCCACCTTCCTATGAATTCATTTGTTCTTTATATACAGAAGCTCACACTCTAAGTCTCATCTTTGCAACAGCAGCCCTACTGAGCTATAATTCACACAGAATGGGCCCCCGCTTCAAGTATACAGTTCAGCGGGTTTTAATACATTCAGAGCTGGGCAACCATGCCCTCTATCTAGTTCCAGAACATCCCATCACCCCATTAGCAGACGCGCCCCAATCCCCTCCCCTGCCCCTGACAACACTAATCCACTCTCTGTTTCTGTGGATTTGCCCGTTCTGGACGTTTGTAAATAGAATTACGGTATGTGACCTTTTGCCCAGAATCT
>NW_006773792.1:0-571 GCF_000442215.2 Lipotes vexillifer | reverse complement strand
CTGGTGGCGCAGTGGTTGAGAGTCTGCCTGCCGATGCAGGGGACACGGGTTTGTGCCCTGGTCAGGGAGGATCCCACGTGACGCGGAGCGGCTGGGCCCGTGAGCCATGGCCACTAAGCCAGTGCGTCCAGAGCCTGTGCTCCACAACGGGAGAGGCCACAACGGTGAGAGGCCCGTGTACAGCGAAAAAAACATAATTTCTTCAATATATTTTTTCTATTGACTGATAAAAGTTCTTATATATTCTGAGTATGTCCTTTATCAGATATATGCTTTTTTTCTTAATCATCTTTACATAGCATACAATTCAATGAATTTTGACAATCATTACAACAGAACTGACTGTGTAACAATTCTAGGAGAACGCTAGGAGAGAGCAAAGAACAGAAATGAAACTGATAAAAATAAAGTATATAATATGTAAGACAAACTAGAGAAGTTCTTTTGGAATACAAAGGAAAAGGACAAATATGAAAATGGTGAGAGACAATGACATACAAAGAATAGAGGATGGGGCTTCCCTGGTGGCACAGTGGTTGAGAATCTGCCTGCCAATGCAGGGGACACGGGT
>NW_006773790.1:0-22928 GCF_000442215.2 Lipotes vexillifer | reverse complement strand
CCAATCAGCAAGAGCCAGTGCAGCTGTGCCTGACGCCATATTCTCTGCCCTTTCAGCAGCCTTAGGGCTGAGCTGTTGGGAGGGAGTGAGAGGCCACAGCTTTCTGGGTGGCCCAGTGTGAGTGGGGCTCTGCTGGACTTTCTGCAGCAGTTGCCAGACTGCCACCTGCTAAAGAAGAGGATGTGTCACCCATACCTGCCGCTGGAATTTCTCCCTGGGCAGAGGTGAGGAAGGAAAAAAGCAGTGGGGGCCGGGACTGGAGGGCTATCTCAGGCAGGGAAGTGGAAAGCTTCCAGAAGAGTGCCCAGGGCCAGGACCATCCTGGCTGCCCTGCAGGCACCAAGTCAGCTGGCATGCTGTCGCTCATGTGGCTCCATGGCTCTTCCTCTAGGCTTTCAAGTCCTTGTACATATTCAGGTGTTTTACCTGGGAAGTGTGGGAACAGTTCAGCAGCAGCTGGCCTGGGGCTCAGCTCACGTTTACTCATAGATGCCTTGGCACGGCCCCCAGCTTTGCAATGAGGACCCTTGTTGCCTGGGGGCTGCTGGCTGAATGGGAGATGATTCCCCACCACTGACCAACTTCAGAATTGTTTACAACTGGAGCAAGTGCCCTGATAGGGTTTTCCCTGTGTAAATGGTGGGATCTGTTTTTTTTTTAATTTTTAAATTTTTTTCGTTTTTGGTTCAAGGTAGATTTTATTCCTCTTTTTAGTATTTACAGATATAAGCATGGAAATAATTTATTCATATAAATACATGTATGTGAATGGAAGAACTTTTTTGTGTTACATTTTTTAATTTTATTTTTTCAAGTTTGAATTTTATTTAAATTTTTTCTACAGCAGGTTCTTATTAGTTATCTATTTATACATATAAATGTATACATGCGAATCCCAGTCTCTCAACTCCTCCCACCCCCACCCTCACAGCTTCCCCCCTTGCTATCCATACATTTGTTCTCTACATCTGTTGCTCTATTTCTGCCTTTCAAAACGGTTCATCTGTATAATTTTTCTAGGTTCCGCATATGTGCATTAATATACAATATTTGTTTTTCTCTTTCTGACTTACTTCACTCTGTATGACAATCTCTAGATACATCGACATTTGTATAAGTGACCCAAATTCATTCCTGTTTATTGCTTCGTAATATTCGGTTTTATATATGTAGCACATTTTTATGCATTCATCTGTCTGTGGGAATTTAGGTTGCTTCCATTACCTGGCGATTGTAAATAGTGATGCAATGAACATTGCAGTGAATGTCTTTTTGATATATGCTTTTTACCTGGGTGTATGTCAAGCAGTGGGATTGCTGGATCATATGGTAATTCTATTGTTATTTTTTTTAAGTACTAAATACAATTCTATATAGTGACTGTTTCAATTTACATTCACAACAGTAGTGGAAGAGGGTTGCTTCTCTACACACCTTTTCCAGCATTTGTTGTTTGTAGATATTCTGATGATGCACAGTCTAACTGGTGTGAGGTGATACCTAACTGTTGAGTTTATTTCGTTGAGCAAGAAGTAGATATTATCTATTACATATTTCATCTCTGGTTTTATGCAGGACCACAACTCAACTTTCCCCTTAAGCAAACATAAGTTTGTTTTCTAAATGTGAGATTCTGTTATGTTTTGAAATTCAGTTCATGTGTAGCCAAGTTAACACTCCCTCTATTAGTGATAACTTATGATGTTTCATTTTCTGAGTGACTTATTTCACTTAGAATCGTCATACCTAAATCCATTCATTATGCTGCTATGGGGCTGATGACATTGATTTCATTGCTGAGTGACATTCTATAGTACGTAAGGACCACAACATCTTTATCCACTTTTCTCTTTCTGGGATATTTAAATTGTACCGAAGATGAGGTTCTTGTAAACAGAGCACCCTGAATCATTGGGGTGGCTGTGTCTTTTTTATTTTAATTATCCTAAGCTATAGGGTCATAAGTGGAAGTGCACTAGGCTATGTACCTTTGTTTTTTGGATGTTTCAGGAAGCACCATACATTTCTCCAGAGTGGCTGTGGGCAATTTACATCCCGTCCATCAGCATAACAATGCTCCATGTTCTCCATGGCCAGTCCTGCCCTTCTGGATTTTACACTATTTTCAGAAGGCCCTTTTGACCAGGCGGGAAGTGAGATTTCATTGTGGCGCAGAATTCCGTTGCAAGCTTGCTTGGTTGGCCAAAAAGGGCGTATGCGTTTTTTCCTGAATATATTCAGGAAAAAACGCATACGCCCTATTTGGCCACAGGCATCCCGGTCGAGGTTCTGTCTATTTTCATAGGCTTTAAATGCAATTCCAAACTACCTCCTGAAATCGGTTTCCTGCAATTCTGCCTCATGTTCAAGTACTCCTCGCAGCCTTACTTCAATATATTTTTGGATGAAAGCTGTCAATTATAACTCTGCAGGTGTGTGAATTACAGTGCCCCTGAGCTCCTTTTCTCCACTCACTTTCTTGTGAGCTGGCCTCAATACCGCAGAATTGCTTCAGACCCTAGTCTAGTTCAGGCACAGCATGCTGAGGGTTTGGTTAATTCTACCTGCTGCTGGGAAATTAGAGTTAAATGTTCCCGTCAAACACCTACAGCTAGTCTCTCATTAGTTCTGCCCATTCTTTTCCATCTTCCGCAGAAATTGCAAACTGTGCCAAACAGGAGGTTAAGGGCACTGACCTCCAAGTGTGGAGAGTGTCATGAAAGCATCTGGAATGGCCAATGTGAGTACCAGGGCACGTAAACTGAGATGCCTTTAACAAACGCTGCCCGATCACACGGGTGGGCCATACTCTGGCTTCCCCATGCATGTATTAGCTGAAGGAAGAATCACTTAAACCTGGAGAGTTGGAACCCATGGAATCGGTACCAGGCAGTATAACTTCAAAGGCTCTGCATTTGCTCTCCGAACCTCACTGATCCTATCAGCCCCATGTGTCCAGCGTTATGTCTCACAGAGCTGTGGGTGTAGATGTGGTAAATCCAGGTTTCATCACAAGCCCTGAATGAATTCTGTAAGAATATCTCTCTATTTCCATCTCCTTGTTTTGTGTTTGAAATTTATGTTTATAAAGGGATTTAGCTGAATTTCACTGCTGCTTTTATACCGCTCTACACACACTTGATTTTCTTACGCAGACATATAAATACATAGGTTTCAAGATCCCTACCAGTGAGGTATATCCCTATGTGTTGAATATGGGGTGTTGAGTCCATTTCGTGGAGCAAGGAGTAGGTCTTGTCTATTACATATTTGGCTTATGGAGTGTTATCTGTGCTAATTTCAATCTCTGCTTTTATGCAGCAGCCCCTCTCACCTTTCCCCTTACGCAAGCATAAGTTTCTTTTCTAAATGAGAGACTCTCTTCTGTTTCGTAATTCAGTTCGTGTGTAGCCACGTTTCCATTCCCTGTATTAGTGATATCATATGATGTTTCTTTTTCTGTGAGACTTATATCACTTAGAATCATCGTACCTAAACCACTCATTATGCAGCTACGGACCTGATGACGTTGATTTCATTGCTGAGTGATTCTCCATTGCACCTGCGTACCACAACTTCATGATCCATTCTTCGCTCTCTGGGATGTTTACCTTGTACCGTGGAGGAGATTCTTGTACACAGAGCAGCCCTAAACTTTGCGGTGGCTCTGTGTTTTTGATTTCAGTTTTCTTAAGCCTAGTGCCCTAGGCTATGTACCATTGTTTTTTTGATGCTTCAGGAAACACCATACATTTCCCCAGAGTGGCTGTTGGCAATTTACATGCCTCCCATCAGCATGACAATGCTCCCCGTTCTCCATGGCCTGTCCTGCCTTTCGGGATTTTACACTTTTTGCAGATGGGCCTTTTGACCACGGGGAAGTGAGACTTCATTGTAGTGCAGATTTCCCTTGCAAGCTTGCTTGGTTGGCTAAAAAGGGCGTATGCGTTTTTTCCTGAATATATTCAGGAAAAAACGCATACGCCCTTTTTGGCCAAGGGCATCCTGGTCCACGTTCTGCCTATTTTCATAGGGTTTAAATGCAATCCGAACTGTCTCCTGAAATTGGTTTCCTGCAATTCTGCCTCACATTCCAGTCCTCTTCGCAGCCTTACATAAATATATTTGTGGACGAAAATGTCCTTTATAACTCTGCAGGTTTGCGAATTACAGTGCCCCTGAGTTCCTTTTCTCCGCTCGCTTTCTTGTGAGCTGGCCACAATACCGCAGAATTGCTTCAGACCCTAGTCTGGTTCAGGCGCGGCATGCTGAGGGTTTGGTTAATTCTTCTTGCTGCTGGGAAATTAGAGTTAAATGTGCCCGTTCGAACACCTACAGATAATCTCTCATTGGTTCTGCCCATTCCTCTCCATCTTCCGCAAAAATTGCAAACTGTGCCAAACAGGAGGTTAAAGGCACTGACTCTCCAAGCGTGCAGAATGTCAGGAAAGCGTCTGGAATTGCCAAGGTGAGTACCAGGGCACGTAAACTCAGATGCCTTTTACGAACACTGCCCGATCACACGGGTGGACCATACTCTGGCTTCCCCATGCATGTTTTAGCTAAAGGAAGAATCCCTTAAACCTGGAGAGTTGGGACCCATGGAATGGGTACCAGGCAGTATGACTTCAAAGGGTCTGCATTTGCTCTCCGAACCTCACCGATCCTATCAGCCCCAAGTGTCCAGCCTTATGTCTCACACAGCTGTGGGTGTAGAAGTGGTAAATCCAGGTTTCATCACAAGCACTGAATGAATTCTCTAAGTATGTCTATTTCACTGTCCTTGTGTTTTGTTTTTGAAATTTATTTTTATAATGGGATTTAGCTGAATTTCACTGCTGCTTTCGTGCCGCTCTACAAACACTTGATTCTATTACGGAGACATATAAATAAATAGGTTTCAAGATTCCTACCAGTCAGGTATATCCCTATGTGTTGAATATGGGGTGTTGAGTCCATTTCGAGGAGCAAGGAGTAGGTCTTGTCTATTACATATTTGGCTTATGGAGCATTATCTGTGCTAATTTCAATCTCTGCTTTTATGCAGCACCCCCTCTCACCTTTCCCCTTACGCAAGCATAAGTTTCTTTTCTAAATGAGAGACTTTCTTCTGTTTCCTAATTCAGTTCATGTGT
The DNA here is from genome assembly GCF_000442215.2 of Lipotes vexillifer. Lineage (NCBI taxonomy): Eukaryota > Metazoa > Chordata > Mammalia > Artiodactyla > Lipotidae > Lipotes > Lipotes vexillifer. The sequence goes on along the minus strand of NW_006773790.1, from coordinate 17,793 downwards.
AGCCACATTTGCATTCCAGGTATTAGTGATATCTTATGATGTTTCTTTTTTTGTGTGAGTTATATCACTTAGAATCATCGAACCTAAACCACTCATTATGCAGCTACGGGCCTGATGACGTTGATTACATTGCTGAGTGATTCTCCAGTGCACGTACGTACCACAATTTCATGATCCATTGTTTGCTCTCTGGGATGTTTACCATGTACCGTGGACGAGGTTCTTGTACACAGATCAGCCCTAAACTTTGCGGTGGCTCTGTGTTTTTGATTTCAGTTTTCCTAAGCTTATTGCCCTAGGCTATGTAACATTGTGTTTTCGATGTTTCAGGAAACACCATACATTTCCCCAGAGTGGCTGTTGACAATTTACATCCCGCCCATCAGCATAACAATGCTCCCTGTTCTCCATGGCCTGTCCAGCCTTTCTGGATTTTACACTTTTTTCCGTTGGCCCTTTTGACCGGGGGAAGTGAGACTTCATTGTACCGCAGATTTCCTTTGCAAGCTTGCTTGGTTGGCCAAAAAGGGCGTATGCGTTTTTTCCTGAATATATTAAGTAAAATACGCATACGCCCTTTTTGGCGAAGGGCATCCTGGTCCACGTTCTGCCTATTTTCATAGGGTTTAAATGCAATTCCGAACTGCCTCCTGAAATTGGTTTCCTGCAATTCTGCCTCACATTCAAGTCCTCTTCGCAGCCTTACATGAATATATTTGTGGATGAAAGCTGTCTTTTATAACTCTGCAGGTTGGTGAAATACAGTGCCCCTGAGCTCCTTTTCTCCACTCGCTTTCTTGTGAGCTGGCCGCAATACCGCAGAATTGCTTCAGACCCTAGTCTGGTTCAGGTGCGGCATGCAGAGGGTTTGGTTAATTCTTCTTGCTGCTGGGAAATTGCAGTTAAATGTGCCCGTCGAAACACCTACAGCTAGTCTCTCATTGGTTCTGCCCATTCCTGTCCATCTTCTGCAGAATTTTCAAACTTTGCCAAACAGGAGGTTAAAGGCACTGACTCTCCAAGCATGGAGAGTTTCAGGAAAGCTTGTGGAATGGCCAACGTGAGTACCAGGGCACGTAAACTGAGATGCCTTCTATGAACGCTCTCCGATCACACGGGTGGACCATACTCTGGCTTCCCCATGCATGTTTTAGCTGAAGGAAGAATCACTTAAACCTGGAGAGTTGGGACCCATGGAATGGGTACCAGGCAGTATGACTTCAAAGGGTCTGCATTTGCTCTCCATACCTCACCGATCCTATCAGCCCCAAGTGTCCAGCGTTATGTCTCACAGAGCTGTGGTTGTAGATGTGGTAAATCCAGGTTTCATCACAAGCCCTGAATGAATTCTCTAAGAATGTTTCTCTATTTCACTGTCCTTGTGTTTTGTTTTTGAAATTTATTTTTATAATGGGCTTTAGCTGAATTTCACTGCTGCTCTTATGCCCCTCTACACACACTTGATTCTCTTACGGAGACATTTAAATACAGGGCTTTCAAGATTTCTACCAGTCACATATATCCCTATGTGTTCAATATGGTGTGTTGAGTCCATTTCGTGGAGCAAGGAGTATGTCTTGGTTATTAAATATTTGGCTTATGGAACGTTATCTGTGCTAATTTCAATCTCTGCTTTTATGCAGCACCCCCACTCTCCTTTGCCCTTACGCAAGCATAAGTTTGTTTTCTAAATGAGAGAATCTCTCATGTTTCGTAATTCAGTTCATGTGTAGCCACATTTGCATTCCAGGTATTAGTGATATCTTATGATGTTTCTTTTTTTGTGTGAGTTATATCACTTAGAATCATCGAACCTAAACCACTCATTATGCAGCTACGGGCCTGATGACGTTGATTACATTGCTGAGTGATTCTCCATTGCACCTGCGTACCACAACTTCATGATCCATTCTTCGCTCTCTGGGATATTTAACTTGTACCGTGGTCCAGGTTTTTGTACACAAAGCAGCCCTAAATTTTTTGGGGGCTCTATCTTTTTGATTTCAATTTTCCTAAGCCTAGTGCCCTAGACTATGTATCGTTGTTTTTTAGATGCTTCCGGAAACACATACATTTCCCCAGACTGTCTGTTGGCAATTTACATCCTGCCCATCAGCCTAACAATGCTCCCTGTTCTCCATGGCCTGACCTGCCTTTCTGGATTTTACACTTTTTTCTGATTGCCCTTTTGACCCGAGGGAAGTGAGACTTCATTGTAGCGCAGATTACCCTTGCAAGCTTTCTTGGTTGGCCAAAAGGTGCGTATGCGTTTTTTCCTGAATATATTCAGGGGAAAAAGCATACGCCCTTTTTGGCCAAGGGCATCCTGGTCCACGTTCTGCCTATTTTCGTAAGGTTTAAATGCAATTCCGAAGTGCCTCCTGAAATTGGTTTCCTGCAATTCTGCCTCACATTCAAGTCCTCTTCGCAGCCTTACATCAATATATTTGTGGAAGCAAGCTGTCATTTATAACTCTGCAGGTTTTTGAAACACAGTGTCCCTGAGCTCATTTTCTCCACCCGCGTTCCTGTGAGCTGGCCGCAATACCACAGATTTCCTTCAGACACTAGTCTAGTTCAGGCACGTCATGCTGAGTGTTTGTTAAATTCTTCTTGCTGCTGGGAAATTAGAGTTAAATGTGCCCGTCCAAATACGTACAGCTAGTCTCTCATTGGTTCTCCCCATTACTGTCCATGTTTCACAGAAATTGCAAAGTGTGCCAAACAGGAGGTTAAAGGCACTGACTCTCCAAGTGTGCAGAGTGTCAGGAAAGCGTCTGGAATGTCCAACATGAGTACCAGGGCACGTAAACTGAGATGCTTTTTACGAACCCTGCCCGATCACACGGGTGGATCATACTCAGGCTTCCCCATGCATGTTTTAGCTGAAGGAAGAATCCATTAAACCTGGAGAGTTGGGACCCATGGAAAGGGTACCAGGCAGTACGACTTCAAAGGGTCTGCATTTGCTCTCCGAACCTCACCGATCCTCTCAGCCCCAAGTGTCCAGCCTTATGTCTCACACAGCTGTGGGTGTAGAAGTGGTAAATCCAGGTTTCATCACAAGCCCTGAATGAATTCTCTAAGAATGTCTCTCTGTTTCACTGTCCTTGTGTTTTGTTTTTGAAATTTATTTTTATATTGGGATTTAGCTGAATTTCACTGCTGCTTTTTTGCAGCTGTACACACACTTGATTCTCTTACAGAGACATATAAACACATAGGTTTCAAGATTCCTACCAGTCAGGTATATCCCTATGTGTTGAATATGGGGTGTTGAGTCCATTTCGTGGAGCACGGAGTAGGTCTTGTCTATTACATATTTGGCTTATGGACCGTTATCTGTGCTAATTTCAATCTCTGCGTTTATGCAGCACCCTCTCTCACCTTTCCCCTTATGGAAGCATAAGTTTCTTTTCTAAATGAGAGACTCTCTTCTGTTTTGTAATTCAGTTCATGTGTAGCCACGTTTCCATTCCCTGTATTAGTTATATCTTATGATGTTTCTTTTTCTGTGTGACTTATGTCACTTAGAATCATCGTACCTAAACCACTCATTACGCAGCTATGGGCCTGATGAAATTGATTTCATTGCTGAGTGATTGTCCATTGCACATACGTACCACAACTTCATGATTCTTTGTTCGTTCTCCGGGATATTTACCTTGTACCGTGGACGAGGTTCTTGTACACAGAGCAGATCCAAACTTTAGGGTAGTCATGCCTTTGTGATTTGTTGGGTTAGGGCAAGGCTTCAGTTAAAGTTTAGGGTTAGGGATTGGTTTAGGGTTAGGGTTATTGAAAGTGGACCATTTAGGTACAGATAAGATTAGGCAATGGTTTACATTTAGCGTACGTTGTAGGGCATGGGTTAGTGTTAGTGTACGGGTTGCTTTAAGGGATGGGTTCCTGTAAGGCTTCGTGTAAACATTAGGTTTAGTGTTAGTTTTCGGGAACGGGGACGTATAGTGTACAATTTAGTGTACGACAACAGTTTAGTGTTGGCTTATGTGTTAGGACACGGGTTAGTGTTTTTGTACGTGTTAGCATTAGAGGACATGTTGGGTAAGGTTTTGGGTAAGGGATAGTGTTAAAGTTAGGGAATGGGAACATTTTAGGGTACAGGTCTGTGTACGACAATGGTTTAGTGTTAGCATATATGTTAGGATAAGGGTTAGTGTTAGAGTAAGGTTTAGGATTAGGAGACTGGTTTGCGTAAGGCTTCGGGTAAGTATTATGGTTAGGTAGGTTGTGGGAACGGGGACCGTTTAGGGTACAGGTTAGTCTACGACAAATATTTAGGGTTAGCATATGTGTTACAATAGGGGTTAGAGTTAGAGTACTGGTTAAGTTTAGACCACGGTTTAAGGTAAGGCTTCTGGTAATGTTTAAGGTTAGGGTTAAGGAATGGGGACGGTTTAGGGTACAAGTTAGGAAACGATAATGGTTTAGTGTTAGTGTACGTGTTAGGGTATGGGTTACTGTTAGTGTAAGGGTAAGGATAAGGGCACGGGTAGGGTAAGGCTTCAGGTAAGTCTTAGGGTTAGTGTTAGGGAACGGGGATGGTTTAGGGTACAAGTTAGGGTATGACAACAGTTTAGGGTTATCGTATGTGTTAGGGACGGGTTAGTGTTAGTGTACAGGTTAGGATTAGGGCATGGGATAGGTTATGGCTCCGGGTAAGTGTTATGGTTAGGAGTAGATTTAGGGTTAGGTTTAGGATTAGGGAACGGGACAGTGTAAGTTACACGTTAGGGTACGACTAAGGTTTAGTGTTAGCGTACATGTTAGGGCACGGGTTGGTGTTAGTGTACGGGTTAGGATTAGGGCACGGGTTAGTGTTAGTGTACAGGTTAGGATTAGGGCACGAGTAAGGATAAGGCTTCAGGTAAGGGTTAGGGTGAGGGTTAAGGTTACGGTTAGGGTCAGGGAAAGGGGACGAATTAGGGTACAGGTTAGGGTATGACAACTGTTTAGCATTAGCGTATGTGTTAGGGACGGGTTAGTGTTAGTGTACAGGTTAGGATTAGGGCACGAGTAAGGATAAGGCTTCAGGTAAGGGTTAGGGTGAGGGTTAAGGTTACGGTTAGGGTCAGGGAAAGGGGACGAATTAGGGTACAGGTTAGGGTATGACAACTGTTTAGCATTAGCGTATGTGTTAGGGACGGGTTAGTGTTAGTGTACAGGTTAGGATTAGGGCACGAGTAAGGATAAGGCTTCAGGTAAGGGTTAGGGTGAGGGTTAAGGTTACGGTTAGGGTCAGGGAAAGGGGACGAATTAGGGTACAGGTTAGGGTATGACAACTGTTTAGCATTAGCGTATGGGTTAGGGATGGGTTAGTATTAGTGTATGGGGTAGAATTAGGGCACGGGGTTGGGTAAGCCTTCGGGTAAGTGTTATGGTTAGGCTTAAGGTTAGGGTTAGATTTAGGGTTAGGGAATGGGACGGTTTAGATTACAGGTTAGTGTACAACAACGGTTTAGGTTTAGCGTATGTGTTAGAGCACAGGTTAATGTTACTGTACGGTTTAGGATTAGGGCACGGTAGGGTAAGGTTTCAGGTAAGGTTTAGGGTTAGGGCTAGGTTTAGGGTTAGGTTTATGGAACAGGGGTGGTGTGGGTTACAGGATAGGGTATGACAAAGGCTTAGTGTTAGTGTACATCTTAGCGCACGGCTTACTGTTAGTGTACGGTTTAGGATTAGGGCACGAGTAAGGATAAGGCTTCAGGTAAGGGTTAGGGTGAGGGTTAAGGTTACGGTTAGGGTCAGGGAAAGGGGACGAATTAGGGTACAGGTTAGGGTACAATGGTTTAGGGTTAGTTTACATGTTAGGGCATGAGTTATTGTTAGTGTACGGGTTAGGATTAGGGCAGGGATTAGAGTAAGGCTTCGGGTAAGGGTTAGGGTTAGGTTTAGGTTTAGGGTTAGGGCACGGTGATGGTGTAGCGTACATGGGAGTGTACGACAATGATTTAGTGTTAGCGTACGTGTTAGGGCATGGGTTAGTGTTAGTGTATGGGTTAGAATTATGACACGGGTTAGTTTAAGGCTTCAGGTAAGGTTTAGGGTTAGGGTTAAGGTTAGGGAACATGGACGGTTTAGGGTACAGGTAAGGGTATGACAATGGTTTAGGGTTAGCGTAACTGTTCAGGCACTGGTTGGTGTTAGTGTATGGGTTAGGATTAGGACACAGGTTAGGGTAAGACTTCGGGTAAGGTTTAGGGTGAGGGTTAGGGTTAGGGAACGGGGACGTTTTAGGGTACAGGTTAGCGTACGACAACTGTTTAGAGTTAGCGTACGTGTTAGTGCCCGGGTTAGTGTTAGTGTACGGGTTCGGATTAGGACACGGTTTAGGGTAAGGCTTTGTGTAAGCTTTAGGGTTAGGGTTAGGGAATGGGGACGGTTTAAGGTACGAAAGCATTCTAGGGTTAGCGTACGTGTTAGGGCATGACTTAGTGTTAGTGTACGGGTTAGGTTTAGGCCACAGGTTAGGGTAAGGCTTCGAGTAAGGTTTAGGGTTATGGTTAGTTTTAGGGAACGGGGACGGTTTGAGGTACAGGTTAGGGTATGACAACGGTTTAGTGTTAGCGTGCGTATTAGGGCACGGTTTCGTGTTAGTGTACGGTTAGCATTAGGGCACGGGTCAGTGTAAGGCTTTGTATAAGGGTTACGGTTAGGGTGTAGGTTAGGTAACGGGGAAGGTTTAGGGTAAAGGTTAGGTACGACAACGGTTTAGTGTTAGTGCACGTGTTAGAGCACGGTTTGGTGTTAGTATACGGGTTAGGATTAGGGCACAGGTTAGTGTAAGGCTTTGGGTAAGGGTTACAGTTAGGGTTACGTTAGGGACTTCAGACTGTTTAGGGTACAGGTAGGGTACCACAACGGTTTAGGGTTAGTGTACGTGTTAGGGCACTAGTTAATGTTAGTGTATGGGTTAGGAGTAGGACACAGGTTAGGGTAAAGCTTCGGGTAAGGTTTAGGTTTAAGGTAAGGGTTAGAGTTAGGGTTAGTGTGAGGGAACAGGGATGGTTTAGGATACAGGTTAGGGTACCACAGCGGTTTAGGATTAGCATCGATTTTAGGGCACGGCTTAGTGTTAGTGTATGGTTTAGGATTAGGGCATGGGTTAGGGTAAGGCTTCGGGTAAGGGTTAGGTTTAGGTTTAGGGTTAAGGATAGGGAACGGGGACGGTTTAGGGTACAGGTTAGGTTAAAACAACTGATTATGGTTAGCGTACGTTTTACGGCACGGGTTAGTGTTACTGTACGGTTTAGGATTAGGGCACAGGTTAAGGTATGGCTTCGGGTAAGGGTTAGATTTAAGGTTAGGGTTACGGTTAGTGGTAGGAATATGGGACGGTTTAGCGTACAGGTTAGAGTACGACAACAGTTTAGGGTTAGCGTAAGTGTTATGTCATTGGTTAATGTTACTGTACATGTTAGGATCAGGGCACGGGTTAGGGTAAGGCTTCGGGTAAGGGTTCGTTTTAGGGTAAGGGTTAGGGTTAGGTAACGGGGATGGTTTAGGGAACAGGTTAAGGTAGGACAACAGTTTAGGGTTAGCATACATGTGAGGGCACGGGTTCGTGTTAGCGTACCGGTTAGGATTAGGACACGGGTTAGGGTAAGACTTTAGGTAAGGGTTAGTGTTAGCGTTAGGGTTAGGGTTAGTGTTAGAGAACGGGTACGGTTTAGGCTACAGGTTATGGTACGACAACGGTTTAGAGTTAGTGAACGTGTTAGGGCATGGGTTAGTGTTAGCGTACACGTTAGGATTAGGGCACGGGTTAGGGTAAGGCTTCGGGTAATGGTTATGGTTAGGGTTAGGGAATGGGGATGGTTTAGGGTACAGATTTGTGTACAACAATGGTTCAGGGTTAGCGTACGTGTTAGGGCACAGGTTAGTGTTAGTGTACGGGCATGGGTTACGGAACGGGGTAGGGTAAGGCTTCAGGTAAGTGTTAGCGTTAGGTTTAGGGTTAGGGTAAGGGAACTGGCATGGTATACGGTACAGGTTAAGAACGTCAACAGTTTAGCATTAGTGTACATTTAGGGCAAGGATTAGTGTTAGTGAATGGTTTAGGATTAAGACACGGGTTAAGGTAAGGCTTCAGGTAAGGGTCAGGGTAAGGTTTAGGGTTAGGTTTAGGGTTTGGGAACAAGGACGGTTTACCATACAGGTTAGTTTACGACTACGTTTTTGGGTTAGCGTAAGTGTTAGGGCACGGATTAGCGTTAGCGTTTGGGTTAGGATTAGGGCTCGGGTTGGGGTAACACTTCGGGTAAGGTTTAGGTTTAGGTTTAGGTTTAGGGTTAGGGTTAGGGAACATGGACGGTTTAGGGTACACGTTAGCTTACGATGACGGTTTAGGTTTAGCGTACGTGTTAGGGCACAGGTTACTGTTAGCGTACGGGTTAGGATTAGGACGCTGGTTTGGGTAAGGTTTCGGGTTAGGGTTAGGGTTAGGGTTAGGGAACGGGGACGGTTTAGGGTACAGGTTTGTGTATGACAAGGGTTCAGGTTTAGCGTACGTGTTAGGGCACGGGTTAGTGTTAGCGTACGGGTTAGGATTAGGGCACGGTTTAGGGTAAGTCTTTGGGTAAGGGTTAGTGTTAGCTAACGGGGATGATTTAGGGTACAGTTTAGGGAACACCAACGGTTAGGGTTAGCATACATAATAGGGCACGTGTTAGTGTTAGTGTACCTGTTAGGGTTAGGGCACAGGGTAGGGTAAGGTTTCGGGTAAGGGTTACTGGTAGACTTAGGGAATGAAGATGATTTAGGACACAGGTTAGGTTATGACAACGGTTTAGGTTTAGCATACCTGTTAGGGCATGGGTAAGTGTTAGCGTACGCATTAGGATAAGGGCACGGGTTAGGGTAAGGCTTCGGGTAAGCGTTAGGTTTAGGGTTAGTGTTAGGATCAGAGATAGGGTTAAGGTTAGGGAATGGGGACGCTTTTGGGTACAGGTTAGGGTATGACAACAGTTTACGGTTAGCCTATGTGTGAGGGCACGGGTTAGTGTTAGCGTATGGGGTAGGATTAGGGCACAGGGTAGGCTAAGGCTTCCGGTAAAGGTAAGGATAAGGCTTCGGGTAAGTGTTAGTGTTAGGGTTAAGGTTAGGGAATGGGGACGCTTTTGGGTACAGGTTAGGGTATGACAACAGTTTACGGTTAGCATATGTGTGAGGGCACGGGTTAGTGTTAGTGTATGGTTTAGGATTAGGGCACGGGTTAGGGTAAGGCTTCGGGTAAGCGTTAGGTTTAGGGTTAGTGTTAGGATCAGAGATAGGGTTAAGGTTAGGATTAGGGTTAGGGAACGGGGACGGTTTAGGCTACAGGTTAGGGTACAACAATTGTTCACGGTTAACGTACGTGTTAGGGCACGGGTTAGTGTAAGCTTATGGGTTAGGATTAGGGCACAGGTTAGGGTAAGGCTTCGGGTAAGTGTTAGGATTCGGGTTAGGGTTAGGGTTAGTGTTAGGGAACGGGAACGGTTTAGGGTACAGTTTCGGGTACGACAAAGGTTTAGGTTAGTGTATGTGTTAGGGCACGGGTTAGTGTTAGCGTATGGTTTAGGATTAGGGCACGGGTTAGGGTAAGGCTTCGGGTAAGGTTTAGGCTTAGGGTTACGGTCAGGAGTAGTGTTAGGAAAAGGGGATGGTGTAGTGAACAGCTTAGGGTATGACAGCGGTTTAGGGTTACTGTACGTGTTAGGGCATGGTTAGTGTTAGTGTACGGGTTGCGATTTGGTCTCGGGTTCGGGTAAGGCTTCGGGTAAGGGTTGGGTTAAGATTAAGATTAGGGTTAGGGTTAGGGAACACGGACGGTTTACGGTACAAGTTAGGGCACGACAACGGTTCAGGGTTAGGGTACGTGTTAGGGCATGGGCTAGTGTTAGTGTATGGGTGAGGATTAGGGCACGGGTTAGGGTAAGGCTTCAGGTAAGGGTTAGGTTTAGCGTTAGGGTTAGGGAATGGGGACAGTTTAAGGTACAAGTTTGCGTACGACAACGGTACAGGTTTAGTGTATGTGTTAGGACACGTGTTACTGTTAGCGTATGGGTTAGGATTAGGGCACGGGGTAGGGTAAGGCTTCGGGTTAGGGTTAGGGTTAGGGAACGGGGAGGGTTTAGGGCACAGATTAGGGTACGACAAAGGTTTAGGGCCAGCGTACGTGTTACGGCATGGGTTGGTGTTAGCTTACGGATTGGGATTAGGGCACGGGTTAGGATAAGGCTTCTGGTAAGGGTTAGTGTTAGGGTTAGGGTTAGGGTTGGGGTTAGGTAACGGGAATGGTTAAGGGTACAGTTTAGGGAATGGTTTAGGGTACAGTTTAGGGAACGACAACGGTTAGGGTTAGCATACATGTTAGGGCACGTGTTAGTGTTAGCATACGGGTTAGGATTAAGGCCCGGGGTAGGGTAAGGCTTTGGATTAGGGTTCGGATTAGTGAACAGGGATTGTTTAAGGTACAGGTTAGGGTATGACAACGGTTTATGGTTAGCATACGTGTTAGGGCAAGGGTTAGTGTTAGCGTAAGAGATAGGGTTAGGGCACATGTTAGAGTAAGGGTTAGTGTTAGCGTTAGTGTTAGGGTTAGGTTTATGGAACGGGGATGGTTTATGGTACAGTTTAGGGTAGGACAATGGTTCAGAGTTAACGTACGTGTTAGGGCATGTGTTAGTGTTAGCGTACGGTTTAGGATTAGGGCACAGTTTAGTGTAAGGTTTTGGGTAAGGGTTAGGGTTAGGGTTAGGGAACGGGGATGGTTCAGGATACAGGTTAGGTTTTGACAACGATTTAGGTTTAGCATACATGTTAGGGCATGGGTTAGTGTTAGCGTACGCATTAGGATTAGGGCTCAGGTAAGGGTAAGGCTTAGGGTAAGTGTTAGGGTGAGGGTTAGGGTTAGGGTTATGGAACGGGGACGGTTTTGGGTACAGGTTAGGGTACGACAGCGGTTTAGTGTTAGCATACGTGTTAGGGCACAGGTTACTGTTAGCGTACGGTTTAGGATTACGGCATGGGTTAGGGTAGGGCTTCGGGTAAGCGTTAGGGTTAGGGTTAGGTTTAGGATTAGGGTTAGGGAACGGGGATGGTTTAGGGTACAGGTTAGTGTATGACAATGGTTTAGGGTTAGCGTACATGTTAGGGCATGGGTTAGTGTTAGCGTACGCATTAGGATTAGGGCACGGGTAAGGGTAAGGCTTCGGGTAAGGGTTAGTGTTAGGGTTAGGGTTAGGGTTAGGTAACGGGGACAATTTAGGGTACAGTTTAGGGAACGACAACGGTTAGGGTTAGCGTACATGTTAGGGCACGGGTTAGTGTTAGTGTACGGGTTAGGATTAGGGCACGGGATAGGGTAAGGTTTCGGGTAAGGGTTAAGTTTAGGGAATGGGGATGGTTTAAGGTAGAGGTTAGGGTACGACCACGGTTTAGGGTTAGCGTATGTGTTAGGGCACGGGTTAGTGTTAGCATACGGGTTAGGATTAGGGCACAGTTTAGGGTTAGTCTTCAGGTAAGGGTTAGGATTAGGTTTAGGGTTAGTGTTAGGGACCGGAGACTGTTTAGTTTACAGGTTCGTGTATGACAACGGCTTAGGGTTTGCGTACGTGTTAGGGCACATGTTACTGTTAGCGCACGGGTTAGGATTAGGACACGGGTTTGCGTAAGTCTTCGGGTAACAGTTACGGTTAGTGTTAGGGTTAGGGAAAGGGGACTGTTTAGGGTACAGGTTAGGGTACGACAACGGTTTAGGGTTAGCGTACATGTTAGGACATGGTTTAGTGTTAGCACACGAGTTAGGGTTAGGGTATGGTTTAGGGTAAGACTTCGGGTAACGGTTAGGGTTAGCATTAGGGTTAGGGATAGTGGACGGTTTAGGCTACAGGTTTATGTACAACAACGTTAGAGGGTTAGCATACGTTTTAGGGCATGGGTTAGTGTTAGCGTACGGGTTAGGTTTAGGGCACGGGTTAGGCTAAGGCTTTGGGTAAGTGTTAGGGTTAGGGTTAGGTAACGGGCACGGTTTAGGGTACAGTTCAGGGTACAACAATGGTTTAGGGTTAGCATACATGATAGGGCACGTAATAGTGTTATCGTACAGGTTAGGATTAGGGAACGGGTTAGGTATGGCTTCAGGTTAGCGTTAGGGAACGGAAATGTTTCAGGGTACAGGTTACGGTATGTCAACGGTTTAGGGTTAGCATACGTGTTAGGGCACAGGTTACTGTTAGCGTACGGGTTAGGATAAGGACGCTGGTTTGGGTAAGCTTTCAGGTAACTGTTAGTGTTAGCATTAGGTTTAGGGTTAGGGTTAGGGAACGGGTTCAGTTTAGTTACTGGTTATATTTTGACAATGCTTTAGAATTAGCGTACGTGTTAGGACATGGTTTAGTGTTAGCGTAGGCATTAGGATTAGGGAACGGGTTAGGTTAAGGCTTTGGGTAAGTGTTAGGAGTAGGGTTAGGGTAAGGGGACGGGGATGGTTTTGGGTATAGGTTAGGGTACGACAAGGGTTTAGGGTTAACATACGTGTTAGGGCCCGGGTTAGTTTTAGTGTATGGTTTAGGATTAACGCACGGGTTAGGATAACGTTTCGGGTAAATGTTAGGGTTAGGGTTAGGGTTAGGGAACGGGTATGGTTTAGGCTACAGGTTATGGTACGACAACGGTTTAGAGTTAGTGAACGTGTTAGGGCATGGGTTAGTGTAAGCGTACACGTTAGGATTAGGGCACGGGTTAGGGTAAGGCTTCGGGTAATGGTTATGGTTAGGGTTAGGGAATGGGGATGGTTTAGGGTACAGATTTGTGTACAACAATGGTTCAGGGTTAGCGTACGTGTTAGGGCACGGATTACTGTTAACGTATGGGTTAGGATTAGGACGCGGGTTTCAGTAAGGCTACGGTTAAGGGTTACGGTTAGAGTTAGGGTTACGGTTAGGGTTAGGGAAAGGGGATGGTTTAGGGTACAGGTTAGTGTACAACAACGGTTTAGGGTTAGCGTACGTGTTAAGGCATGGGTTAGTGTTAGCGTACGTGTTAGGGTTACGCCATGGGTTAGGGTAAGACTTCAGGTAAGGGTTAGGTTTAGGGTTAGGGTTAAGGAATGGGGATGGTTTAGGGTACAGATTTGTGTGCAACAATTTTTCAGGGTTAGCGTACATGTTAGGGCACAGGTTAGTGTTAGTGTACGGGTATGGGTTATGGAACGGGGTAGGGTAAGGCTTCAGGTAAGTGTTAGGGTTAGGTTTAGGGTTAGGGTAAGGGAACGGGGATGGTTTACGGTACAGGTTAAGAACGTCAACAGTTTAGCATTAGTGTACATGTTAGGGCAAGGATTAGTGTTAGTGAATGGTTTAGGATTAAGACACGGGTTAGGGTAAGGCTTCAGGTAAGGGTCAGAGTAAGGTTTAGGGTTAGGTTTAGCTTTCAGGAACTAGGACAGTTTACTGTACAGGTTAATTTACGACTACGTTTTTGGGTTAGCCTAAGTGTTAGGGCATGGATTAGCGTTAGCGTATGGGTTAGGTTTAGGGCACGGAGTAGGGTAAGGCTTCGGGTAAAGGTAAGGGTAACGCTTCGTTTAAGGGTTAGGGTAAGTGTTAGGGTTAGGGTTAGGGAATGGGGACGGTTTTGGGTACAGGTTAGGTTATGACAACAGTTCAGGGTTAGCGTACGTGTTAGAGCATGTGTTAGTGTTATCGTACGGTTTAGGTTTAGGGCACTGGTTAGTGTAAGGCTTCGGATAAGGGTTAGGGTTAGGGTTAGGGTTAGGGAACGGGGATGGTTTAGGGTAAAGTTTACGGTACGACAAAGGTTCTGGTTTAGCATAAGTGTTAGGGCACAGGTTAGTGGAAGCATGCGGGTTAGGATTAGGCCTCGGTTTAGGGTAAGGATTCAGGTAATGGTTGGGTTAAGGTTAGGGTTAGGGTTAGGGTTAGGGAACATGGACGGTGTAGGGTACTGATTGGGGTACGACAACAGTTTAGGGTTTGCGTTCGTGTTAGGGCACAGGTTAATATTAGCGTACGGGTTATGATTAGGGCACGGTTTAGTGTAAGGCTTTGGGTAAGTGTTAGGGTTAGGGTTAGGGTTAGGTAACAGGCACGGTTTAGGGTACAGTTCAGGATACAACAATGGTTTAGGGTTAGCATACATGTTAGGGCACGTAATAGTGTTATCGTACGAGTTAGGATTAGGGAACGGGTTAGGAAAGGCTTCGGGTTAGCGTTAGGAAACGGGAATATTTTAGGGTACAGGTTACGGTATGTCAACGGTTTAGGGTTAGCATACATGTTAGGGCACAGGTTACTGTTAGCGTACGGGTTAGGATAAGGACACCAGTTTGGGTAAGCTTTCAGGTAAGTGTTAGTGTTAGCATGAGGTTTAGGGTTAGGGTTAGGGAACGGGTTCAGTTTAGTTACTGGTTATGTTTTGACAATGCTTTAGAATTAGCGTACGTGTTAGGACATGGGTTAGTGTTAGCGTAGGCATTAGGATTAGGGAACGGGTTAGGTTAAGGCTTTGAGTAAGTGTTAGGAGTAGGGTTAGTGTTAGGGGACGGGGATGGTTTTGGGTATAGGTTAGGGTACGACAAGGGTTTAGGGTTAGCATATGTGTTAGGGCCCGGGTTAGTGTTAGCGTATGGTTTGGGATTAACACACAGTTTAGGATAAGGTTTCGGGTAAATGTTAGGGTTAGGGTTAGGGTTAGGGAACGGGGACGGTTTAGGGTACAGGTTAGGGTACGACAAAGTTTAGGGTTAGCGTACATGTTAGGGAATGGGTTAGTGTTAGCGTACAGGTTAGGATTAGGGCTCGGGTTGGGGTAACACTTCGGGTAAGGGTTAGGTTTAGGATTAGGGTTAGGGTTAGGGTTAGGGAACGTGGACGGTTTAGGGTACAGGTTAGCTTACGATGACGGTTTAGGGTTAGTGTACGTGTTAGGGCATCGGTTAGTGTTAGCATACGGGTTACGATTAGGTCTCGTGTTAGGGTAAGGCTGCGGGTAAGGGTTGGGTTAAGGTTAAGGTTAGGGTTAGGGTTAGGGAACACGGACGGTTTAGGGTACAGGTTAGGGTACGACAATGGTTCAGGGTTAGTGTACGTGTTAGGGCACGGGTTAGTGTTAGTGTATGGGTGAGGATTAGGGCACGGGTCAGGGTAAGGCTTTGTGTAAGGGTTAGGGTTAGGGTTAGGGAATGGGGACAGTTTAAGGTACAAGTTTGTGTACGACAATGGTACAGGGTTAGCGTACGTGTTAGGACACATGTTAGTGTTAGCGTACGGGTTAGGATTAGGGCACGAGGTAGGGTAAGGCTTCGGGTTAGGGTTAGGGTTAGGGAACGTGGATGGTTTGAAGTACAGGTTAGGGTATGACCAGTTTAGGGTTAGCATTCGTGTTAGGGCATGGAGTAGTGTTAGCGTAAGAGATAGGGTTAATGCACGTGTTAGGGTAAGGGTTAGTGTTAGCTTTAGTGTTAGGGTTAGATTTAGGGAACGGGGACGGTTAGGGTACAGGTTTGTATACCACAATGGTACAGGGTTAGCCTATGTGTTAGGGCACGGGTTAATGTTAGCGTACGGGTTAGGATTAGGGCGCGGATTAGGGTAAGGCTTTGGGTAAGGGTTAGTGTTAGTGTTAGGGTTAGGTTTAGGGAATGGGTATGGTTTAGGCTACAGGTTATGGTACGGCAACGGTTTAGAGTTAGTGAACGTGTTAGGACATGGGTTAGTGTTAGCGTACACGTTAGGATTAGGGCACGGGTTAGGGTAAGGCTTCGGGTAATGGTTAGGGTTAGGATTAGTGAATGGGGACGGTTTAGGCTACAGGTTTGTGTCCGACAATGGTTCAGTGTTAGCGTATGTGTTAGGGCACGGGTTAGTGTTAGCGTACCGGTTAGGATTAGGGCACGTTTTAGGGTCAGGATTCGGGTTAGGTTTAGGGTTAGGGTTAGTGTTAGGGAACGGGGATGGTGTAAGGTACAGGTTAGGGTACGACAACGGTTTAGGATTAGCGTAGGTGTTAGGGCACAGTTTAGTGTTAGCGTATGGGTTAGGATTAGGGCACGGTTTAGGGTAAGGCTTTGGGTAAGGATTTGGGTTAGGGTTAGGGTTAGGTAACGGTCACAGATTATGGTAAAGTTCAGCGTACGACTACGCTTTAGGGTTAGTATACGTGTTAGGGCACGTATTAGTGTTATCGTACTGGGTAGGATTAGGGAACGGGTTAGGTAAGGTTTGGGTTAGGGTTAGGGAATGGGTATGTTTTAGGGTACAGGTTAGGGTACGTCAACGGTTTAGGGTTAGCATACGTGTTAGGGCACAGGTTACTGTTAGCGTACGAGTTAGGATTAGGACGCGGGTTTGGGTAAGGTTTTGGGTAAGGGTTACGGTTAGGGTTAGGGTTAGGGAACGGGGACGGTTTAGGGTACAGGTTTGTGTATGACAACGGTTCAGGTTTAGCGTACATGTTAGGGCATGGGTTAGTGTGAGCGTACGGGTTAGGATTAGGGCACGGGTTAGGGTAAGTCTTTGGGTAGGGGTTAGTGTTAGCTAACGGGGATGAATTAGGGTACAGTTTAGGGAACGCCAGTGGTTAGGGTTAGCATACGTAATAGGGCATGTGTTAGTGTTAGTGTACGGGTCAGGGTTAGGGCATGGGGTAGGGTAAGGTTTCGGGTAAGTGTTAGTGGTAGAGTTAGGGAATGAAGATGATTTAGGATACAGGTTAGGTTATGACAACGGTTTAGGTTTAGCATACCTGTTAGGGCATGGGTAAGTGTTAGCGTACGCATTAGGATAAGGTCAGAGGTTAGGGTAATGCTTCGGGCAAGGGTTAGTGTTAGGGTCAGGTAACGGGGACGGTTTAGGGTACAGTGTAGGGAACGACAACGGTTAGGGTTAGCATACGTTTTAGGGCAGGTTTTAGTGTTAGCGTACGGGTTAGGATTAGGGCACAGGGTAGGCTAAGGCTTCGGGTAAAGGTAAGGATAAGGCTTCGGGTAAGTGTTAGGGTTAGGGTTAAGGTTAGGGAACGGGGACGGTTTTGGGTACAGGTTAGGGTATGACATTGGTTTACGGTTAGCATACGTGTTAGGGCATGGGTTAGTGTTAGCGTATGGTTTAGAATTAGGGCACGGGTTAGGGTAAGGCTTCGGGTAAGGGTTGGGTTAAGATTAAGATTAGGGTTAGGGTTAGGGAACACGGACGGTTTACAGTACAGGTTAGGGTTCGACAACGGTTCAGGGTGAGTGTACGTGTTAGGGCACGGGTTAGTGTTAGTGTATGGGCGAGGATTAGGGCACGGGTTAGGGTAAGGCTTCGGGTAAGGGTTAGGTTTAGCCTTAGGGTTAGGAAATAGGGACAGTTTAAGGTACAAGTTTGTGTACGACAACGGTACAGGATTAGCATATGTGTTAGGACATGTGTTAGTGTTAGCATACGGGTTAGGATTAGGGCACGGGGAAGGGTAAGGCTTCGGGTTAGGTTTAGGTTTAGGGAACAGGGAGGGTTACAGTTTAGTGTAAGACAATGGTTTAGGGTTAGCATACGTGTTAGGGCACGGGTTACTGTTAATATACGGGTTAGGATTAGGGCATGGGTTAGGGTAAGGCTTCAGGTAAGGGTTAGTGTTAGGGTTAGGGTTAGGGTTGAGGTTAGGTAATGGGAACGGTTTAGGGTACAGTTTAGGGAACGGTTTAGGGTACAGTTTAGGGAACGAAATGGTTAGGGTTAGCATACGTGTTAGGGCACGTGTTAGTGTTAGCATACGGGTTAGGATTAGGGC
>NW_006773789.1:0-546 GCF_000442215.2 Lipotes vexillifer | reverse complement strand
AATGGTGTGTTAGTTTCTGCTTTATAACAAAGTGAATCAGCTATACATAAACATATATCCCCAAATCTCCTCCCTCCCACCCTCTCTATCTCACCCCTCTAGGTGGACACAAAGCACCGAGCTGATTTTCCTATGCTATGTGGCAGCTTCCTACTAGCTATCTATTTTACATTTGTAAGTGTATGTATGTCCATAGCACTCTCTCACTTCATCCCAGCTTACCCTCCCCATCCCCGTGTCCTCAAGTCCATTCTCTAGGTATCTGTCTTCATTCTTGTCCTGGCCCTAGGTTCTTCAGAAACATTTTTTATTTTATTACTAGAATCCGTATATATGTGTTACCATACGGTATCTGTTTTTCTCTTTCTGACTTACTTCATTCTGTATGACAGACTCTAGGTCCATCCAAATCACTACAAATGATTCCATTTCGTTTCTTTTTATGGCTGAGTAATATTCCATTGTATACATGTGCCACATCTTCTCTAACCATTCATCTGTCGATGGACACTTAGGTTGCTTCCATGTCCTGGCTATTGTAAATAG
>NW_006773788.1:0-930 GCF_000442215.2 Lipotes vexillifer | reverse complement strand
AAGCAAGCTTGCAATGGAAATCTGCGCTACAATGAACCCTCACTTCCCCCCAGTCAAAAAGGCTATCTGAAAAATGTGTAAAATCCAGAAAGGCAGGGCAGGCCAGGCAGAACAGGGAGCGTTGTTATGCTGATGGGCGGGACTTAAATTGCCAACAGCCACCCTGGAGAAACGTATGATATTTCCTGAAACATCGAAAAAACAAGGTACATAGCCTCGGGCACTAGGCTTAGGGAAACAGAAATCAAAAAGACAGAGCCACCCCAAAGTTTGGGTCTGCCCTCTTTACAGGAACCTCGTCCACAGTACAAGTTAAATACCCACAAAAGGAAAAAATGGTTTGCCAAGTTGCGGCACATACGTGCCATAGAATATCTGTCATCAATGAAATCAATGTCATGAAGCCCGTAGCATCTTAGTGAGTGGATTTAGGTACGATGAATCCAAGTGAAATAGGTCACACGGAAAAAGAAACATCATACAATATCACTAATCCACGGATTATAAATTTTTCTAACATGGAAGGAATTACAAAACAGAAGAGAGTCTCTCATGTAGAAAACAAGCTTATGCTTGCTTAAGGGGAAAGCTGAGTGTGGGTGCTGCATAACACCAGAGATTGAAATCAGCACAGATACCGTTCCAGAAGCCAAATACGTAATAGACAAGATCTACTCCTTGCTCCATGAAACGGACTCAACACCCCATATTCAACGCATAGGAAGAGACCTGACGGGTAGGAATCTAAAAACCTATTTATTTATATGTATCCGTAAGAGAATCGAGCGTGTGTAGAGCGACATAAGCGCAGCAGTGAAAATCAGCCAAATCCCATTATAAAAATAAAGTTCAAAACCAAAGAAAAATGAGTGATATAGAGAGACATTCTTACTTAATTCATTCAGGGCTCGGGATGAAACCTGGATTTAC
>NW_006773786.1:0-205 GCF_000442215.2 Lipotes vexillifer | reverse complement strand
GCCTGCACGTCCGGAGCCTGTGCTCCACAACGGGAAAGGCCACAAGAGTGAGAGGCCCGCATACCACAAAAAAAAAAAAAACTACAAACAATAAATGCTGGAGAGGGTGTGTTGAAAAAGGAAGCCTCTTGCACTGTTGGTAAGAAAGTAAATTGATACAGCCACTATGGAGAACAGTATGGAGGTTCCTTAAAAAACTAAAAAT
>NW_006773785.1:0-210 GCF_000442215.2 Lipotes vexillifer | reverse complement strand
GCCCCAACCAAAAGACATAGACTGGCTGAATGGATACAAAAACAAGACCCGTATATATGCTGTTCATAAGAAACCCACATCAGGCCCACAGACACATACAGACTGAAAGTGAGGGGATGAACAAAGATATTCCAGTCGAATGGAAATCAAAAGAAAGCTGGAGTAGCCATTCTCATATCAGACAAAATAGACTTTAAAATACAGACTATT
>NW_006773784.1:0-976 GCF_000442215.2 Lipotes vexillifer | reverse complement strand
AAAAAAAAAAAAAAGGTTCTTGGGGCCAGTTGTGCTTCTGAAATTAGAATTTTTTGAATTTTGGATAAGGAATATGGTATATACTGTATGTTATGTAACATCCCAGAAAGGTGTGGGGCAGCACCTTGTAATCAAATGCATTACTATTTCTTCAGTAAAACATCAGAATGTTCACACCAACTGGGATAAATAAATACTATACATAGCCTCACATGTCAGGATTTGCCGCCAAATGAATAATGAAAAACTTGTTTGTTTATAGCCTTTTGGATTTTGGAATTGAAGTTAAGGGATTGTGGACTTTTATGGATAAAACTTGTATGATGACAATAACAATTACAAGGACAAATATTGTAAACCAAGCTAATTTTAAAGTCACGGATCCTAAAAACAGTATTACGTAGAAGACACATTTTTTTCTTTCATGTGGCAGTCTTATTCTAATTAATATATGCCAATATTCATTTTTCCTTAAGTACCAAATTTTACCTTTTAATACTGTCATTGGGCCCTGTTTTAGATGTTTGAATGACACCCTGCCTTGTTTTTTTAAAAAGTAATTTATAGGGTCTTGTGCTCATCAATTTTTGTATAGCAGTTAAGAGAATTGTACCTTTTCCCATATAATTCAGAGAGAGACGAATCAGGTTAGGATCTGTAGATTCATGTTTGCAGAATTTTAAAGCTGATGTTCCCTTCCAGGTGGTCTTTAGTATGAGGTCATTGCTGCTGGATGAGATTTAGATCAAAATTTTTTAATTTTTAATTTTTTAAGCCTCCACAATTTGTTCATCTTAGTAAGGAGTTTACTAAAATATATTTAGATTTTTTTTTTTTTTTTTGCGGTACGCCGGCCTCTCACTGTTGTGGCCTCCGGACGCGCAGGCTCAGCAGCCATGGCTCATGGGCCCATCCGCTCCGCGGCATGTGGGATCTTCCCGGACCAGGGCAAGAACCCGTGTCCCCTGCATCGGCA
>NW_006773783.1:0-239 GCF_000442215.2 Lipotes vexillifer | reverse complement strand
AGGGAGG
The DNA here is from genome assembly GCF_000442215.2 of Lipotes vexillifer. Lineage (NCBI taxonomy): Eukaryota > Metazoa > Chordata > Mammalia > Artiodactyla > Lipotidae > Lipotes > Lipotes vexillifer. The sequence goes on along the minus strand of NW_006773783.1, from coordinate 232 downwards.
AAATTGACACTCTCTTTTCTTATGAGTGACACGTGATTAGGGTAAATCTTTATGAAATCTATCTATATTAAGGGACACTAGCTACTTTTTATAAATATGTAGTTGGAGTTAGCTGTCATTTCTATGGATTCAGATGCAGAGACAAATTTCCTCTGCTTAGAAATGGCCGATAGGTTCAAAGTTGTGCTCTAAAATACGTGAGAAAATTTGTACATTGCCACTCTTTTTCTTT
>NW_006773781.1:0-476 GCF_000442215.2 Lipotes vexillifer | reverse complement strand
CTACGTTACCAAATTCATTGATTAGCTCTAGTAGCTTTCTGGTAGCATCTTTAGGATTCTCTAGGAATAGTATCATGTCACCTGCAAACATGACAGCTTTACTTCTTCGTTTCCAATTTGGATTCCTTTTATTTCTTTTTCTTCACTGATTGCTATGGCTAAAACGTCCAAACCTATGTTGAATAATAGTGGTAAGAGTGGGCAACCTTGTCTTGTTCCTGATATTAGTGGAAATGGCTTTAGTTTGTCACCATTGAGGACAATGTTGGCTATGGGTTTGTCATATATGGCTTTTATTATATTGAAGAAAATTCCCTCTATGCCTACTTTCTGCAGGGTTTTTATCCTAAATGGGTGTTGAGTTTTGTCAAAAGCTTTCTCTGCACATATTGAGAGGATCATATGGTTTTTTGTCCTTCAAGTTGTTAATATGGTGTATCACATTGATTGATTTGTGTATATTGAAGAATCCTTGC
>NW_006773780.1:0-331 GCF_000442215.2 Lipotes vexillifer | reverse complement strand
GCACGGGTTAGGGTAAGGCTTCGGGTAACGGTTAGGGATAAGGTTATCGTTAGGGTTTGGGAAAGGGGATGGTTTGGGGTACAAGTTAGAGTTTGTCAGCGGTTAGGTTTAGTGCACGTGTTGGGGCACGCTTTAGTGTTAGCATAGGGGTTAGGATTAGGGCATGCGTTAGGGTAAAGCTTCGGGTAATGGTTAGGCTTAGGGTTAGGGTTAGGGAACGGGGACGCATTAGGGTACAGGTTAGGGTACGACAACGGCTGAAGTTTCATGTACGTGTTTGGGCACGGGTTACTGTTAGCGTACGGGTTAGGTGTAAGCTATGGGTTAGGGT
>NW_006773779.1:0-385 GCF_000442215.2 Lipotes vexillifer | reverse complement strand
TTAGGGAACGGGGACGGTTTAGGGTACAGGTTAGTGTACAACAGTGTTTTGGGGTTAGCGTACATGTTAGGGCACGGGTCAGTGTTAGCGTATGGGTTAGGATAAGGGCACAGTGTAGGGATCGCTTCTGGTAAGGGTTAGGTGTAGAGTTATGTTTAGGGTTAGGGTTAGGGAACAGGGACGGTGTAGCCTACAGATTAGGGTAGGACAACAGTTTAGCGTTAGCGTACGTATTAGGGCATGGCTTAGTGTTAGTGTACAGTTTCGGATTAGGGTACGGGGTAGGGTAAGGCTTTGGGTAAGGGTTAGGGTTCTGGTTAGTGTTATGGTTAGGGAACGGCGAAGGTTTAGGGTACAGAGTAGGGTACGACAGCAGTTTAGGGTT
>NW_006773778.1:1903601-1933884 GCF_000442215.2 Lipotes vexillifer | reverse complement strand
GGCACAAACCCGTGTCCCCTGCATTGGCAGGCGGACTCTCAACCACTGCACCACCAGGGAAGCGCCCTTTTAACTTTTTATTTTTAAAAAATATTAAAACACTGATTTTTAACTCTTATTTATGTGGAAAATTATCTCTATAAGAAAATCTGAGTTGGAATAAAGTAAATTTGCCTAATTACAGTAAAAAAAAAAAAAGACTTTCACAAATGATAAACAAGGACATTACATACTGATCAAGGGATCAGTCTAAGAAGATATAACACAAAGTAAGTATATATCCACCAAACATAGGAGCACCTAATACATAAAGCAAATATTAATAGACATAAAGGGAGAAACTGACAGTAATAAATTCATAGTAGGGAACTTTAACATCCCACTTACATCAATGGACAGATCATCCAGACAGAAAATCAATAAGGAAACAATGGCCTTAAACAACACATTAGATGAAATAAACTTAATATATATATATATATAGAACATTCCATCCACAAGCAGCAAAATATACATTTATTTCAAATGCACATGGTACATTCTCCAGGACAGATCACATGCTAGGCCACAAAAATAAGATGCAGCAAATTTAAAGAAAAGTGAAATCATATCAAGCATCTTTTCTGACCACAATGCTCTAAGACTGGAAATCAACTAGAAGGAAAAAACTGCAAAAAAACACAAATATGTAGAGACTAAATAACATGCTACAATCAATGGATCACAGAGGAAAAATCAAAAAATACCTGAAGAAAAATGAAAATAAAAACACAACAATCTAAAATCTACATGATGCAGCAAAAGCAGTTCTAAGAGGCAAGTTTATAGCAATACAAGCCTACTTCATGAAATAAGAAAAATCTCAAATAAACAACTTAACCCTACACCTAAAGGAACAAGAAAAAAGAAGAACAAGCAAAACCAAAAGTTAGCAGAAAGAAAGAAATCATAAAGATCAGAGCAGAAATAAATGAAACAGAGACTAAGAAAAAAGAAAAAATAGAAAAGATCAATGAAACTAAGAGCTGGTTCTTTGAAAAATTAAACGTCACTGACAAACTTTGCCACACTCATCAAGAAAAAAAGAGAGAGGGCCCAAATCAATAAAAAGAAGTTACAGCTGACACCACAGATATAGAAAGGATCATAAGATATTATTAAGAACAATTATACACCGATAAAATGAACAACCTATAAGAAGAGGACAAATCCCTAGAAATGTACAGTTTCCCAAGACTGAACAAGGAAGAAACAGAAAATATGAGTAGACCAATTACCAGTAATGAAATTGAATCATTTCATTACTAGTAATTGTAAAAAATAACTCCAAAAAACAGAAGTCCAGAACTAGATGGCTTCACATCACATGGTTTGGTGAATTCTACCAAATATGTAGAGAAGGGTTAACACCTATCATACTCAAATTATTCCCAAAAACTGCAGAGGAAGATATGCTTCCATACTCATTTTCCAAAGCCAGCATCTCCCTAAAATCAGAACCAGACAAAGATATCACAAAAAAAAAAAAAAGAAAGAAAATTACAGGCCAATATCACTGATGAATATAGATGCAAAATTCCTCAACAAAATATTAGCAAACCAAATTCAACAATACATTAAAAGGTTCATATACCACAATCAAGTGGGTTTTATCACAGGGATGCAAGGATGATTCAAATCCAAAAATCAATCAATGTGATATACCACATTAACAAATTGAAGAATAAAAATCATATGACCATCTCAATAGATACAGAAAAACTTTGACAAAAGTCAGCATCCATTTATGATTAAAAACTCTCAACAACAAAGTGGATATAGAGGGAACATACCTCAACATAATAACATATATGATAAGCCCACAGCTAACATCATACTCAATGGTGAAAAGCTGAAAGCAGCTCCTCTAACATCAGGAACAAGACAAGGATGGCCACTCTCACCACTTTTATTCAACACAGTATTAGAGGTCCTAGCCACAGCAATCAGACAAGAAAAAAAATAAAAGGAATCCAAATTGGAAAGAAAGAAGCAAAACTGTCACTGTTTGCAGGTAACACGATACTATACATAGAAAATCCTCAAGATGCCACAAAAAAACTACTACAGCTCATCAATGAATTTGGTAAAATTTCAGGATACAAAATTAATACACAGAAATCTGTTGTATTTCTATACACTAACAACAAACTATCAGAAAGAGAAATTAAAAAAACAATCCCATTTATAATCACATCAAAAAGAATAAAATACCTAGGAATAAAACTACCTGACGAGGTAAAAAGCCTGTATGCAGAAAAGTATAAGACATTGATGAAAAAATTGAAGACAACACAAACAAATGGAAAGATATACCACATTCATGGATTGGAAGAATTAATAATGTGATAATGAGCATACTATCCAAGGCAATCCATAGATTAAATGCAATCCCTAACAAAATACCAATGGCATTTTTCACAGAATTAGGAAAAATGATCCTAAAGTTTTTCTGGAAACATTAAAAAAAAAACCAAATAACCAAAACAATCTTGAGAAAGAAGAACACAGCTGGAGTTATCATGCTCCCTGATTTCAAACTATACTGAAAAGCTACAGTCATCAAAACAGTATGGTACTAGCACAAATACAGATACATAGATCAATGGAAAGAACAGTGACTCCAGAAATGAACTCAAACCTATGGCAATTAATCTATAACAAAGGAAGCAAGAATATACAAAAGGGAAAAGACAGCCTCTTCAGTAAGTGGTGTTGGAAAAGCTGGACCTACATGCAAAAGAATTAAACTGGACTTTTCTCTCCCATCATACACAAAATTAAGTTCAAAATGGATTAAAGACTTAAATGTAAGACCTGAAACCATAACTCCTAGAAGAAAACATAGGGAGTACGCTCTTTGTCACTGGTCTTAGTAATATTTTCTTGGATCTGGCTTCTCAGGCAAGGGAAAGAAAAGCAAAACTAAACAGATGGGACTACATAAAATTAAAAAGCTTTTGCACAGCTAAGGAAACTATCAACAAAATGAAAAGGCCACCTACTGAATGGGAGAAGATATTTGCAAACAATGTAACAGATAAGGGGTTAATATCTACAATATATAAAGAATTCATACAACTCTGTATCAAAAAAAAAAACAACCCAATTAAAAAATTGGCAGAGGATCTGAATAAACATTTCTCCAAAGGACACATACAGATGGCCAACAGGCACATGAAAAATGCTCAACGTCACTAATCATCAGCAAAATGCAAATCAAAACCACAATGAGATACCACCTCACACTGTCAATGACTGTTATCAAAAAGGCAACAAATAACAAGTGTTTGTGAGGATGTGCAACCATCATGCACTGTTGGTGGGAAGGTAAAGTAAAGCAGCCACTCTGGAAAACAGTAGGCAGATTACTCAAAAAATTAAAAATAGAACTACCATATGATCCAGCAATTACACTTCTGGGCATTTATCTTAAAAAAACAAAAACACTAATTAAAAAAGATATATGCTCTTCTATGTTCATAGCAGCATTATTTACAGTACCCAAGATATGGAAGAAACCTAAGTGCCCATCAACAGATGAATAGATAAAGAAGATGTGGGGTATATATATACATATGTATATATGTGTGTGTGTGTGTGTGTGGTGTGTGTGTGTGTGTGTGAGTGTATATATATATAATGGAATATTACTCGGCCGTAAAAAAGAATGAAATCTTGCCATTTGTGACAACATGGATGGACCTAGATGACATTATGCTAAGTTAAATAAGTCAGGCAGAGAAAGATAAATGCTGTATAATCTCACTTATATGTGGAATCTAAGAAACAAAACAAATGAACAAATAAAACAAAAGCAGAGTTACAGAGATTTGGCACCACCAGGAGCCAAACCCAGCTTGTGGTTGGAGTGAGGCACAAGCTGTAGGGCCACCATGTGTTCACCAGTGCCCACCCACCATGCCCAGCTTCCACTACAAGTTCCTGAAGAAGTCCAAGCAACAGCTGCTGTGGCCACTGTGCAGGAGAAATATTTGAAAAAAAAAAAAAAAAGCAGAATTACAAATATAGAGAACAAACAGGTGGTTACCAGAGGGAAGGGGGGTGGGGGAGGAAAGAAATGGGTGAGGGAGATTAAGATTTATTTTGTAACTGCCAGTTACAAAATAAAGGAGTCACTGGTATGAAATGTATACTGTGGGGAATATAGTCAAGAACTATGCAATATCTTTCTATGGTGACACACTGTAACTAGACTCATCATGGTGATCATTTTGAAATGTACAGAAATACCAAATCACTATGTTGTGTAACAGAAACTAACATACTGTTGTAGGTCAATTATCCGTCAAAAACAAACAAACAAACAAAAATAAATCAGACTTGTAGTTACCAGAGGTGGGGGATGGGAGGAAGGGGAATTGTATGAGGTGGTCAAAAGGTACAACTTCCAAAAGATAAATAAGTAGTAGGGATGTAATATACAACACGATAAATATAATTAGCACTGCTGTATGTTATATATGAAAGTTAAGAGAGTAAATCCTAAGAGTTCTCATCAGAAGAAAAGAAGACTTTTTTTTCTATTCCTTTAATTTTGTATCCATATGAGGTGATGGATGTTCACTAAACTTATTGTGATAATCATTGCTTGATGTATTTAACTCAAATCTCTATGCTACACACCTTAAACTTATACAGTGCTGTATGTCAATTATATCTCAGTAAAACTGGAAGAAAAAATAAGCAAATTAAAATAGTTTTATTTTTCCCAATGAAATAGGGAACCTCTAGTTGCTTAATCCCATGCTGGAAGTAAATTCACTATTCTTTCTGATTGTATGAGATTCAAAAAGCATCTATTTTAGTATTCAAAGTACAAAACTACAACTAATATTTTAAACTAATGATTTGTGTATGTCATGCATTTCATCTTAATTGTTCTTATGAAATAATTTATCTATAGCCACAAAATTACAATTAGCTTCAGGAAAAAATACATTTTAAAATAAAAGTCAATGGCTTTTTATCTTCACAAATATACAATTAGCATCAATCCTCATTATTCACAGATTCTGGATTTATGAAGTCACCTACTTGTTAACATTTATATGTATCCAAAGTCAATACAATACTCTCAATGTTTTTGTGGTCATTTGCAGACATGCACAGAGCTGTGAAAAATGTGAGTTGCCCAACGCATATGTTCCCAGCTAAGGATGAACAAAGTAACACTGCTTTCTTATTTTCTATCACCTACTGTAAACAAATGTCTTTTCTGTAGTCTATGTAGTGCCATGTTTTTCACATTTTTGTGCTTTTTGTTGGTGATTTTGCTGTTCAAAATGGCCCCCAAGCATGGTTGTGAAGTGCTGTCTAGTGTTCCTAGCACAAGAACACTGTGAAGTCCCTTACATAGAAAATACTTGTGTTAGATAAGCTTCATTCAGGCAAGAGTTGCAGTGCTGTTGCCCTTAAGCTCAATGACAATTCATCAACAATATATATTAAATAACGTGTCTAAACCAAACGCACCTAAAACAAGGTTATGTGTTGAGCAGTTGGTGAAAATCTCATGACCAGAGGCTCACGGGACCCTAGGAGCAATGCTTCAGTCTTCGCTAATTGAGTGTTCACAGTGACTTTATAGAACAGAACTACTGCAAATAATGAGAATCAACCATACTTTCTATTTCCATGAACTGCACATTATTAAAGATCACATCTTCCTCTTCTCCAAATCCATATGTAAATCTATTCATTTAAAAGCAGCTCAAGCTCAGAGAAGATCCAAAGTGTGGAAAGAAATTTTGAAGAAGTGTATTAATTTACTAATGTATTAATAAGGCAATTGTTTTGATTTTCTTTGACAAAACTATGGGTAAATACCTCGTGTGTCATCTTCCTTAAATTTCAGTTTTGATAAGTTAGTATCTGATCTTCGTAGAACTATACCCAAGCCTGCTTCTAGTTCACTCAAAAGATTCTGAAGTTTGGGATCAAGGTTTCTGCTCCATTCCTGATCCTAAATAAAAACAGACAAGAGCATACAATGTTCAAAATCTTGCCAATCAAACTGGTTTCCTAAAACACTGTCAAAAGAACTAAGTCCAAATATATCTGTTTCACTCAAAGCCTGACACTACCTCAATCTCATAAGGGAGGGAAAAAAGTCCTTTCAACAGTTAAAACTTTATAAAGAACATTTACTATAGCAATTTAAGAGCTGATGTAGATTGCATTTTATATCTTTTTCCAATTTCTCTATTTGTCAATAAAGCCTACATTAAAATTTTTTTTAATTACAAAGAAAAAATATTTTAACTTAAAAACTAAAATACTGATATTACCAGTAAATAAAATAATAAATATTTACGTTTGTGTGTATGAAAGCATTTACTCAAATACTTAGGCTAAAAACAACAACAACCATACAAGCTACTTTAATTTACTCACCTTTAACAACATTGGCGCAAATACTTGCCGTACTGCTTGGTAAAGGGAATTTATAGGTGATTCTAACATAGATGAAACAAGAATGTTTTTATGTAGATTCTGATCAGTAATTACTTCAGGTCGCAGCTTGAAAAACACCAGCACTTTATCTTTTGTGTCGGCAAAATCAATCTGAAGTGATAAACAAATGATTTTTAATGTTACTTTCATAAAGTTAATACTTGAAAATGTATATATTTCCCTAAAATGTTATATTACTGTGATTTTACCCCTTGGAAAAAGTATACTTTAGAAATAATTATAGTATATTACAACCAATTCTTAAAAAAACCTGGGTTTTAAAAATGTATCCCCGCTTATATGTGATTGTATCATAAAGCTACTTTGATAAATGGTTTATAAACAAAAAGCACTATATGAATATTGTTAACATCCACTCCAGACAGATTCAGTAATACTACAGATCAAAGCTGTGTGCCCCAGGTACACACTGGTGAGTAGTATACTTCTTCACTCCAGAAACTCTATAACAAGGATGCTAATTACCCTCTTACATGAAACTAAGTTCAATATAAACTCAGAACTACCAAAACACACTTAGGTTGTCCATCTCCTAAAATCATCTTTATGTGAACAAACATTTTTTCCTTAAAGTATTTGAGGTCAAACTTTTTACTAAATTGTCATATAACTAGATTATCACCTCACACTGGTCAGAATGGTTATCATCAAAAACTCTACAAACAGGGCTTCCCTGGTGGCGCAGTGGTTGAGAGTCCACCTGCCGATGCAGGGGACATGGGCTCATGCCCCGGTCCGGGAAAATCCCACATGCCGCAGAGCGGCTAGGCTGGTGAGCCATGGCCACTGAGCCTGCATGTCCGGAGCCTGTGCTCCGCAACGGGAGAGGCCACAACAGTGAGAGTCCCGCGTACCGCAAAAAAAAAAAAAAAAAAAATCTAAAAACAATAAATGCTAGAGAGGGTGTGGAGAAAAGGGAACCCTCTGGCATTGTTGGTGGGAATGTAAATTGATACAGCCACCAAGGAGAACAGTATGGAGGCTCCTTAAAAAACTAAAAATAGAACTACCATGTGACCCAGCAATCTCACTAATGGGCATATACCCTGAGAAAACCATAATTCAAAAGGACACATGTACCCCAATGTTCACTGCAGCACTAATTACAATAGCCAGGACAAGGAAACAACCTAGATGTCCAACGACAGATGAATGGATAAAGAAGATGTGGTACATATATACAATGGAATATTACTCAGCCATAAAAAGGAACGAAATTGCATCATTTGTAGAGATGTGGATGGACCTAGAGTCTGTCATACAGAGTGAAGTAAGCCAGAAAGAGAAAAACAAATATCGTACATTAACACGTATATGTGGAATCTAAAAAAATGGTAGACGAACCTATTTGCAGGGCAGGAAAAGAGACGGAGACTTAGAGAACAGACATGTGGACATGGGGTGGAGGGGGAGGGTGGGACAAACTGGGAGATTAGGGTTGACATATATACACTACCATGTGTAAAATAGCTAGTGGGAACATGGTATAAAGCACAGGAAGCTCAGCTCGGTGCTCTTCAACACCTAGATGGGCGGGATGGAGGGGTTGCGGTGGTGGAAGGGAGGTCCAAGAGGGAGGGTATATAGGTATACATATAGCTGATTCACTTCCTTGCACAGCTGAAACTAACACAACATTGTAAAGCAACTATACGCCAATAAAAAAAAAAGGGTGAGTGAGCTTTTGTGCTACTTTTCTTTTATCCTAATCATTGTATTTTTTTAGCCACTAGGAAGGAATTGGCATTTACTCAGTATTGCTGCTTTTCTCAAACTCTCATTTTCACACATTAGAATTCTATTGCTAGCATGATCATTTTATTCCAATTACAAGCGAGAATAACAAGCTGCAGATAAGTAGATTTGAAAAAAATCATTCCTTAGTAATTAAATAGGCCATACCCTTAAACTTCCCTCCTCCCACCTATATGAAGAAAGAATATTTAGAAAATACCTTTTTTTTTTTTTTTTTTGCGGTACGCGGGCCTCTCACTGTTGTTGCCTCTCCTGTCACGGAGCACAGGCTCCGGATGTGCAGGCTCAGCAGCCATGGCTCACGGGCCCAGCCGCTCCACAGCATATGGGATCTTCCCGGACCAGGGCACGAACCCATGTCCCCTGCATCAGCAGGCAGACTCTCAACCACTGCGCCACCAGGGAAGCCCCAGAAAATACATCTTTTAACATCATACTTTGAAAACAGTATCTATAGTCACTGTCCAAGCCATCCTGAGGCATCCATCAGGACAATGAGCTTTGCCCTAGCCAAAGTCAGAGTTAAAGCAAAGGATAAGTTGGCTACAGCTGCTCATCATTCCCTGAGTAAAGAAAAACTGAAAATGAGCACTCCTAGCCACATCTCCTCCAAGTTTCCCTATCATTGGCAACTGCTATTTCCTCTTAACTGACTATAATTTCATAATTATTAAGGTGTAAAGTTGGTTCTTTTTTGAGGTTGCAAAATACCTCTATCACCTACTGGGATCGATCAGGGTTCAGCATACCACAACTTTCTGCCTGTTTTGTACAGGCCACAAGCTAAAAATTATTTCCACACTTTCGGAAAAACCGAAAGAATAATATTTCATGATATGAAATTCAAGTATCAGTGTCCATAAATAAAGTGGAATGCAGCCACACTCATTCATTCACATATTGTCATGGCTGCTTTCTCATGGCAATGGCAGAGCTGGAGTTGTGACAGAGACCTTACAACCGGCAAAGCCCAAAATATTTATTATCTGGCGCATTATAGAAAAATTTGCCAACTTCTATTCTACAGCATAAACCAGATCATATATCTCTCTTGCTTAAGATTACCAACGACTTCCTATTTCAACCTAAATGGTGTACAAGGTCCTAAATGATCAGCCTATACTGTAACTTTCACATTCTTTGGTTATTCATTAAACTTCAGCAATGACTCTGGATTTTTTTTTCCAGCTCCTTAAAACCAAGATAAGACCCAGCTCAAGGCCTTGGTACTTATCATTCCTTTTCCTTAGAAAACTCTTCCTCTAAATCTGCCTACAAGTCATCATTTAAATCTCACTTCTAAGGTCACTAATTCAGACAGGTATTCTCTCCCTCTCTATTTTAATGTACTTCCCCTCCCCATGCTCATCACTACTTTAACATTACTCTATTTTTATTAACAGCACTTATCAATACCCAAAATGATGTTACATTATATACCTGTGTGCATGTGTTTAGCCCACTTTTGTCCATCTGAATGTTACTCCTTGGAGATAAACCCTGACATGTTCATAATTTTATCCCCAGCACCCAGGACAATGCCAGACCCATAGTAGGTACTCAGTAATTGTTAATTTCTTCAATCATGCTGATTCTTAGATATCTAAAGTACAACTTAAGATATAACAAAACATTTTCTAATATGACTAAAAATCTGTAGTGTGATGTATGACTAAAGATAAAATACACTGTTGGACTCTACTAGCTTAACTAAAAGTTATAGTTTCCATTTTCTTTTTTTGTTTGTTTTGGTTTGGTTTGGTTTGGTTTTTCGCCACACGGCTTGTGGGATCATAATTTCCCATTACACTCTATCTAAACTTTCGGTGGCATTTCCAACTGCGTGCTCTGATTTTATAACTTGTTGAGTATATGTCATCCTAGGCCACTGGAGTGAGGCTCTAGAAGACAGACACAGGGGGTCCTGTTCTGAATTATATTAACCTATTAGAGAAGTGGAGTAGCTAATGCTTAGGGTGTAACCTTTGTGCCTTACTTTCCTCAGCCACAAAATGGAAATAAAAACAGTTTCTATCTTATAGTGTTGTTGTGACTATTAACTAAGCCAAAACACACAAAGTACTTAGAACAGTACCTGACAGAGAGTAAAGGGAAAATAAACGTTAGCTATGATTATCTATGCTTTTTACATCTTTGTAAACTCACCAAACCTAGCAAAGTGCCTTGCATATATTGAGTTCAAAATACATCAATTGAATAGAATTGAGTGAAATCCAAGACTAAAAATTCATAATAGGGTGAATGATACAATCATCCTACAAAAAATGCATTCAGTGCTTGCTGTGCATCAAATACTCTGTTAGATCTAGGGACACCCGTGAACACAAGAGGAAAAGGTTTAATATATGACTATCACTTGTTAATTTTCCTCCATTTACTGAGCAGGGGCTCAGTGTAAGGCAGGGGTAATGTGTGAGGCAATTTTTTTCTATGTATTACTCTGAATGTGTGTGTGTGTGTGTGTGTATCTCCTGGTTGCAAATGCAACCATTTCTTAAACAATCTTGCCAGTGGAGGCAGCAGTAAATAATAATGAATAAATCAATACATCATATGTGGAACAACAAAAAGAATTTAAACTTTCTGCCTTATCATTTCTTAAAAGATTTGAATTCCTAACTATTCTTTCACTAGAGTAAATTTAAACTCGTATATAATCCAAAAAAGATACACTAGGATTTGCCTCAAAGAACCTCAAAAGGGCGGAGAAAGAAAAAGTGTTTAAATAAATAAGGTAAATATTTTATTTTTAGTTATAACCTATCTGTAGTATTAAAAAAAAAAAAAAAAACTAGAAAGACTAGAATAGTTCTCTTCAGGTGCGTGGACTGGGAACCTCCTTTGGTCAGGTGGGATCCAAGCTTGGAAACTACACGCTGAAGCACGAGGCCAGCGCAGCTCATCAAGCGGGGACAGCACTGGGCCCTCTAGGATGATCCAAACAGGAAGGCAGAATGGACCCGACATCCTTCTGGCAGAGCCCGGGGACCTAAACGGAGGTCAGGGCAGGGGTGCAGGGAAGCATACCACATTGGAAAAGGAAATTCCGACGTCGGATCGCTGCACTCTGAGGAGCATCTGGTTCCCGTCGTCCAAGAAGTTGTTGATTTCAGGACTGTTGTACAGCAGCTGTTGGTCCCAGGATTCCGACACCAGTCCAAAGTAATTCTGAGTAGTAGTGAAGATGAAAAGCTTCCGAACGTCCCCGGTTCCGCCCGCCATGATTCTAGAGAAGGGGAAAGGGGAGGGAGGGCGGCAAAGAGGGAAGGAGGAAAAAAACAGTCGGGACAGAAGTAAAGAGAAGATGAGAACTCGGCCCAAATCCGGAGCTCGCCTGCGGGCCTTCGAAGCTCCGCGGGTGCCACGGGCAGTCGCTATGGCGACGGAGCACTACGGCGGCGCGCGGTGGGCGTTACCATCTCGGGCACGCGCACGCAAAGCTCTCGGAGAGGATCGATCATCTAAGAGCTCCTTAGCTGCTCGCCGCGGTCCTCGATTGCAAAGGATTCGGACAAGTTTGTGTCAGGTCGCAAAATCTGCCTTTAATGCTTTCTACTGACTTCTTATAACGCATAATTAGAAGAGATACCTCTAGTCTTCAAGTGCAGCAGTATGACAAGGATTTAGGATGGCTGGGGTTCTAGTGCTCCCTCTTCACCTTCACTCGTTAGCAAACCACTCTGTCAACGTCAAGTTCCACATCTGTAAAATAGGGAAATACTATCTGGGTTATAATGAGGACTTTAAGAGATTACTACTTAAACACCGTTTTTTAAAGAGGCTGATAAAGAATAGGAGTTCAATACAACGTTAATTTACTTTCTCCATCTTACTCTGCTCGTTTCTGTGTTAATTTCCCACCATTATTTTAATTTTGTTATCCTATTATTTCAGAAAAATGTTATTATTTCACCAATTTTTCATCACAATCGTTATCAGAACACACAGCCATATTGTAAAATAACCAAAACGGGCAGGGATACTTGTTAATTTGTTTTATAACAAGCATAACCAAATGCTGAAGAAATACAGACGTGAAATCAGCCTTCATCATTTTCTACCCCGTGGCATCACTACAAACTACTAAATTGCTGGTCATTTATCCCAATATTCATCAAAGACTCTCCGAATTCAATAATTACCTTCTAAAAATATTTACCGCATGCTGCTATATGCCAAGTAGTGAACTAGGCCCTGGAGACCATAGTCTCTGCCCTCATAATCAGTCATCATCTCAGCCCTGATTTGAGCCATTATCCTAGGGAAAATAAACGCATACCAATTTTTTTATTTGCACTCAGTAATCACTACTATATTCTTTTAGAATTAGAAAGAAGGTCTTTTTATCTGCTGAGCATCTTGATTAAGTTTGAGGAAACTAAAGAAAGCTGAAGTGCTTTAAATTATAAAAGGAAATGAATTCAAATTCTTACGAAATAATCCAAAAGATGGGAAGGGAGTCAGTGAGGTAGAATGCTGGCAGCTGGATGGGAAAAAATCTAAATAGCAACCCAGGGTGACTGGATAGCGAAAAAGGATTTTGAAAGCAAAAATGGCTAATATGGATACAGAGATTCTTGCTCTGCAATGGGCATTATGATCCTTACCAGGGTCTTAAGGAAAGTCTCCATTACTCACAAATGCTTAGTCTGGGTGAGTTATTTTGGTGGAGATGTGTGAAATGGCTGAATTAAGCATCCATGGCAATGTGAATAAAAGTGAATAAAAAGGCAACACATGTAGGGAGATGAGTCTAGAAAGCAGCTGAAATCATGAGAATCTCATCCTCCCAGGAATTTTTAGAAATCTTGGATGGGCTTTGGACTTCCACAAGATATGAAATTTGAGTGTTTTAATCAATTTTAACCCAGATGTCAAAAAACATTTTAACCTAGATGTCCAGTTGACATGTAAACCTCATGTGGGTAGGGATTTTGTGTATCTTGTTCACTGCTGTATACCCAGACTTAGGCCTAGAGTGGAAAACAAGACAGATAAAGTCCCTGTACTCATGAAGCTTCAATAAAGAAGAAAGAATCTCAGAGATGGTAAGTTATAGAATGAAGATTCATACCCAAATCCAATTCTCAATCAATCTCTAGACATTATTTCACAGTGGTAGGCAGCAGGCTAACCACTAACATCATATCTCCCCTTTCACAGCTAAGAAGTGTTTACCATCCAGGTGTGGATGTTAACTAATTCTCACCAATGAAATGTGAGCAGAAGTAGTGTGTGCCACTTCCAAGGCAAGTTTTTAAAGAAGTAAGTATACTTTTACCCTTTGCCAGCTGGATGCAGCTAACAAAGCATCAAGAGATGGCAGAACCATGAAAGAGTCTGAACCAGGGCTTCTGAATCACAGTGTGGCATAAAGCCAGCAATTGTTAAGCAAGAAATAACTTTTATTGGGCTTCCCTGGTGGCGCAGTCGTTGAGAGTCCACCTGCCGATGCAGGGGACATGGGTTCGTGCCCCAGTCCGGGAAGATCCCACATGCCGCGGAGCGGCTAGGCCCGTGAGCCGTGGCCTCTGAGCCTCTGCATCCGGAGCCTGTGCTCCGCAACGGGAGAGGCCACAACAGTGAGAGGCCCACGTAACCTTTATTGTGTTTGAACCATTTTATATTATACATGTGTGGGTCTATTTTTTAATAGCAATTTAGGCCACACTAACCAATGAGTAACTGATATCAGCAGTAGGGTGCTGTTTAAAAAAAAGTAATGTGGAGCATTTGTTTTAAAGTTGGTTAGCAGGTGGCATGCAAACAGATAATGTGAGCCAGGGGACAGGGCACGAAACCTTTCTGAACCAAGGATTCCTAACTTTTTTCGATATTTACATGTATCAAACCTCTTGGTGTCAGGACTTACTTATACTGTAAAAAAGTATTGAAGCTTCCAGAAAATTTTTGTTTCTGTGCATTATTTCTATCACCATTTACTATAATAGTCATTCAATGTGAGACAAATTTTAAAATATTCATTTATTCATCAATTTAAAAATAATAAGCCCATGACTTGTTAACATAAATAACATATTTTATGAAAATAATTATAATTCCCAAAACAAAAATAAATTTGGTCAAAAGAGTGGTATTGTTTTACATTTCTGCAAATCTCTTTAATATATTCCTTAGTGGGAGATCCTCTATCTACTTCTGCATTCCATCTCTTGCAATATGTTGTTTTGGTTGAAGTATATGGAGAAAACACAGATAATGTAGTTGGAAAACAGAAAGAACTTTATAATCTTTTCAGATAACTGTGAGTATTCTTCTTTGTTACTAAACCAAAACTCCACAAATGGTAGATTCTTAAAGGACAGTTGCAATTTGGAATCTGGAACCATATCAATCAACATTTCATACTCAGCTACATTAAAATCCATTGGTCACTTGCACTCTGAATGGATATTTTACCTGTGCATAATTTTGTAACATCATGCATTGATCATGTGGAAAATATTTGAGCTATGCAGATCTTCTAAATGTTGATACCTTTTACTGTGCAATATTTAAAAATCACATTCATTAATAAACCACTGATATCATAAGAAAAAGTCTTTATGTATGGAGAGGTTGTCAAACTACAGTAGAGAGTTTAAGTTTTCCAAAATTCTAATTTTTGCATGAAAGCCTGAATTTCATCATTGTCAACAAATACTGTCAGTTTTTTCCTTGAAATGATAGGCTTATTTCATTCATTTTTGAGGAAAAAAAAAGTCTGCCAAATACCCAACTCTTAATAATCATAGTTTGTCATTCTTTCAAGTAAAAATTGCCTTCAGTGATAAAAGCTGCTAGTTTTGATCACAATTCGAACAGTCACACAAGTTCTTTTTTTTAAGGCAAACTGTACTTCAGTATGCAGCAGAAGTGTTTTATGGTGTTTCATCAGTCGGAATATTAAAATGACTTGTACTCAAGTTTTGAGATCTGATAAAATTATTTACTCTATCATTGAGGACATTCGTAAGTGAAGCTGGAATCTTTTCCTGTGAGTACATGGAAGTGAAGAATGGATGACTACTAAAACATTTTGGTGCCTTGATTTGTGCCAAGGTGTCAGCAGTTTAGCCACTATATGAGTTTTCCATTGCTGCATCACAAATTGCTACAAACTTAGTGGTCTAAAACACTACCCATTTATTAGCTTGAAGTCCTGTCCATTAGTAGCCTGGGAACTGCATCTCTGGTCCTCTGCTAAGGGTATCACAAGGCTTAATTCAACCTGTTGGCCAGGCTGAGTTCTCATCTGGAGCTTAGGGTCCTCTTCCAAGTTCATATAGCTGAGACAGAACTAGATTCCTTGAAGTTGCAAGACCTAGGTCCCCATTTCTTTGCTGGCTATAAGCTGGAGGCACCTTCAGCAACTAGAGGCCACTGCATTCTTTACCTGCATCTTCAAAGCCAACAATGGAGAACTTTCTTACACATCAAATCTCTCCTGTGCTTCAAATCTCTTATAACACAAAGGGCCCCATTCCTTTTAAGGTTTTACCCAATTAGATCAAGCCCAGTGAATAATCTCCTTTATTAACTCAAAGTTAACTGAGTAGTAAACTAAAGCATGGAAGTGGTAGTCCACTATATTCACAGGATTTGCCCACATTCAAGATGAGAAGGTTATACAAGGTGTGCCCACCAGCGAGTGAAACCTCGGGGCTGTTTTAGAATTCTTCCCACCATTACTTTTACACCATCAAATGTCAAGCACAGTGAAAGAGGCACAAAATGTCTTACTATTGTGGAAATAGGTTGACCTCACAGACCCCTAAAAATAACTCAAGTTTCCCCAGGGTACCACCGTTCTAGATGATCTCTAAGTTATCTGTATCTATTCTATGAAAGTGAATAGAGGGAAAAAAAGTTTTCTGTTTTATCCATTATGTTTGACAAATATTGGGCAAATTATATTAAAAACATAATGATGGTTAAAAAATATTGCCCCACTTATTAAATACACTCTTTATACTCTTATTCAATTGAAAGAAAAAATACCATAGGATTGTTATAATACCATTTTTCATATTAAAGAATAGTCATCTTGGGCTTCCCTGGTGGCACAGTGGTTGAGAATCTGCCTGCTAATGCAGGGGACACGGGTTCGAGCCCTGGTCTGGGAAGATCCCACATGGTGCGGAGCAACTAGGCCCGTGAGCCACAACTACTGAGCCTGCGCGTCTGGAGCCTGTGCTCTGCAACAAGAGTGACCACAATAGTGAAGAGGCCCACGCACCACTACGAAGAGTGGCCCCCACTTGCCGCAACTAGAGAAAGCCCTCGCCCAGAAACGAAGACCCAACACAGCCAAAAATTTTTAAAAATAAATAAATAAATAAAAGATTACAAAATTAAAAAAAAAAAAAGAATAGTCATATAATTACTATCCTTGGACACTGTTGGGGGAGCTATACATGAAAGAATGTAATTTCAGAACCCCTTCTTCACACTTAGAGAAGCTGAAATTTACTCTAGGGCATAGTATTTACAGATTTCAATCACCAGTACAATGAAATATATATTCTAATATGACATTTAATGTTCAATTCAAATACTTAAATATGTTTACTCTATACATTTTTATGTGTCCCTGTGGAATAATAGGGAGTCTATTTCTCCAGATTCTGCTCCTAAGTCAGAAAATAGCCATTAACCATTACACCTGACTCTAATAGGGACCCAATACTTCCTGTAGTCAATTGTACTGAAAATATAGGGGGAGAGGAAGAAGCCATGTAAATAAAGGAGTTAGTGTTTATCAGTTCATACATATAAATGAAGATGATTCTTGCATTTGCACTTCTGTCTACCTCCATTCCTGGACTAATCCTGGACATGGTTGAGGAGGTGGGGGAATGGGCCAGAAATGTGGTAACGTGGGGATGATTTTCCCCAATCTCCACTAACAAAGAGAATCAGAAACAGACATTGGTGGAGAACAAAATCAAAGTGTGGAGTTCCTTGCAGACAATACTCTTGGGTTTCACTATAAGAAAATACAGACACTATGATTAAATAAATATTTTGAGTCTTCTATCAGATGTTAAATACTATTTATTTGAATGCTGGTGCTTCATTATATATTAAAAATTAAATATCAAAGTTAATTGTAAACTTTTTGGTAAAAACTGTTTCTACTTCTTGAGCTTTGTTTTAAATTACCTTATATAAGAGTTCTTTTGAATAGTCACAATTGTTTTAGTTGAAAATATAACTTATTGGTATTGAGTGAAAAGAAACCTTGTGGCTCTTAAAATTTATGCACATCAATTCCATTCACATTTTGTTGGCCAACCAAGCCACATAGTAACATCTAATTGCAAGTAGGCAGGAAAGTGCTATTTTACCTTGTGCACAGAAAGAAAGAAAGCTATAAAATATCTGAGAACAGTTCTAATGACTACCATACCTTCTAACATATTTCAAATTAAGGAAAAAAATGTTGCTTGGACTAAGCAAGATAAACTGTGTGCTTTCTTTTTCCTCTGCCATAGTAACCAATGATGTTCTAGATAGTGACATTTGATAGATATGTCAAATCTAGATAGATTTGTTCTAATGACAAAGAACAGGGTCCCCAGCTGACCCTTCACCAACATGTAGTGTGAGCAACAAACAAATTTGGTTGTCTTAAACAATTGAACAATTGACTTCTTTGTTTCTCTGCCCTAATCTAGCCCATCCAGATTGCTACAGATAAGATGTGCACTCACCCACCCCACTGTCTCACACCCTGACCATTTCACTAATTTACATAGCCTACTTGCCCCTGTAGGCATGTGAGTTTGTAAAGCTGTTTTACAGTATGCTGTCTTAATAAAGTCTGTTGCACCTATAACTAGTTACATGATAATCATTTGTCTAATAAATATAGTGCTTTCAATTTTGCCTTTCAGTGTAATGAAGTATGCTAGTGAACCTACTGTTAAGGTTCTCAGTATAAAAAAACTTTTAAAACGTATTACTATAATAGGTAATCTTTTCCTCTATAATTGTTGTAGGAAGGAGGACCCCTTCCAGGGCCCAAGAGTGGATTTTTGTCTAACACTCGGAAATGAATTGTCCAAGGAGACACATGTACTGACAAAGCAAAAGACTTTATTGGGAAGGGGCACCCAGGTGGAAGCAGTAGGGTAAGGGAACTCAGGAGAGCTGCTCTGCCATGTGGCTTGCAGTCTCAGGTTTTATGGTAATGAGTTTTGCTTTCCAGGTTGTCTTTGGCCAGTCATCTTGCTTGTTGCCCATACTTGGACTGAATCAGGGTCTATCCTGGTGGTGTGCAGATCTCTCAGGCAAGATAGATTCCAGTGTGAAGGTTTCTAGGAAGTTGACAGGATGTTTGGGTTGGCATCTCCTCCCTCCTCCTTTTGTGCCTCCCGAATTCTCCTGGTTACTTTTTGGTGGCAGCACTGCATTCTTTATTGGAACCTCCTGTTATGAGACAATTCAGGCAAGTTATTCTTTTAGATGCTTTGATGATGCTTTGATGATGCACCGTGTGCATGATCTAGCTTAAAAGAAAACAGCCTTCCTTAGATTTGCAACTAAATACCCTTTAATAGTGTTTTAAAAAATACGTAACACTCGGGGCTTCCCTGGTGGCGCAGTGGTTGAGAGCCCGCCTGCCAATGCAGGGGACATGGGTTCGTGCCCCGGTCTGTGAAGATCCCACATGCCGTGGAGCGACTGGGCCCATGAGCCATGGCCGCTGAGCCTGCGCGTCCGGAGCCTGTGCTCCGCAGCGGGAGAGGCCACAACAGTGAGAGGCCCACGTACCGCAAAAAAAATAAATAAATAAATACGTAACACTAATGTAAAGTGCTGAAGAGAAAGCTTTATACCATGGTAACTATTTTTTTATTAGAATTTTTTAATTGAAGTATAATTGCTTTCCAATGTTGTGTTAGTTTCTGCTGTACAATGAAGTGAATCAGCTATATGTGTACATATATGCCCTCCCTCTTGGACCTCCCTCCCACCCCCCCATCCCGCCCATCTAAGTCATCACAGAGCACTGAGCTGAGATCCTAATGGGAACAGTAGGTTCCCATGAGCTATCTATTTAGTACTGTATTTATGTCAACCCTAATCTCCCAGTTTATCCCACCGTCCACTTCCCCCTCTGTGTCCACCCATCCACTCTCTATGTCTGCATCTCTATCCCTGCCCTGCAAGTAGGTTCATCTGTACCATTTTTCTAGATTCCATATATGTGCGTTAGCATACGGTATTTGTTTTTCTCTTTCTGACTTACTTCACTCTGTATGACAGACTCTAGGTCCATCCACCTCACTACAAATAACTCAATTTCATTTCTTTTTATGGCTGAGTAATATTCCATTGCATATATGTATGACATCTTCTTTATCCATTCTTCTGTCAGTGGACATTTAGGTTGCTTCCCTATCCTGGCTATTGTAAATAGTGTTGCAATGAACATTGGGGTACATGTGTCTTTTTGAATTATGGTTTTCTCAGGGTATATGCCCAGTAGTGGGATTGCTGGGTCATATGGTAGTTCTATTTGTAGTTTTTTAATGAATCTCCATATTGTTCTCCATAGTGGCTGTATCAATTTACATTCCCACCAACAGTGCAAGAAGGTTCCATATGCTCCACACCCTCTCCACCATTTATTGTTTGTAGATTTTTTATGTTGGCCCTTCTGACTGGGGTGAGGTGATACCCCATTGTAGTTTTGATTTGCATTTCTCTAATAATTAGTAATGTTGAGCATCTTCTTCTGTGCCTCTTGGCCATCTGTATGTCTTCTTTGGAAAACTGTCTATTTAGGCCTTTGGCCAGTTTTTCAATTGGGCTTTTTTTGTTTTTGTTTTTTGTTTTTTGTTGTTGTTTTTCATATTGAGCTGCCTGAGCTGTTTCTGTATTTTGGAAATTAATCCTTTGTCAGTTGCTTCGTTTGCAAATATTTTCTCCCATTCTGAGGGTTGTCTTTTCGTGTTTTTTTACAGTTTCCTATGCTGTGCAAAAGCTTTTAAGTTTAATTAAGTCCCATTTGTTTATTTTTGTTTTTATTTCCATTTCTCTAGGAGGTGGGTCAAAAAAGATCTTGCTGCAATTTATGTCAAAGAGTGTTTTTCCTACATTTTCCTCTAAGAATTTTATAGTTTACAGTCTTACACTTAGGTCTTTAATCCATTTTGAGTTTATTTTTGTGTATAGTGTTAGGGAGTGTTCTAATTTCATTCTTTTACATGTAGCTGTCCAGTTTTCCCAGCACCACTTACTGAAGCAACTATCTTTTCCCCATTATATATTTTTGACTCCTTTGTCATAGACTTGCCCTCTAATCTCTGTCATAGATTAGGTGACCATAGGTGCGTGGGTTTATCTCAGGGCTTTCTATCCTGTACCACTGATCTATATTCCTGTTTTTGTGCCAGTACCATACTGTCTTGAATACTGTAGCTTTGTTGTATAGTCCAAAGTCAAGGAGCTTGATTCCTCCATCTCTGTTTTTCTTTCTCAGGATTGTGTTTCCATCCAAATTGTAAAATTTTTTGTTCTAATTCTGTGAAAAATGCCATTGGTAATTTGATAGGGATTGCACTGAATCTGTAGATTGCTTTGAGTTGTGTAGTCTTTTTCACAATATTGATTCTTCCAATCCAAGAAAATGGTATATCTCTCCTTCTGATTGTGTCATCTTTGATTTCTTTCATCAGTGTCTTATAGTTTACTGACTATAGGTCTTTTACCTCCATAGGTAGGTTTATTCCTAGGTATTTTATTCTTTTTGTTGCAAAGGTAAATGAGATTTCTCCTTAATTTCTCTTTCTGATTTTTTTGTTGTTAGTGTATAGGAATGCAAGAGATTTATGTGCATTAATTTTGTATCTTGCAGCTTTACCAAATTCGTTGATTAGCTCTAGTAGTTTTCTGGTGGCATCTTTAGGATTTTCTGTGTATAGTATCATATCTGCAAACAGTGAGAGTTTCACTTCTTCTTTTCCAATTTGGATTCCTTTTATTTCTTTTCCTTCTCTGATTGCCATGGCTAGGACTTCTAAAACTATGTTGAATAATAGTGGTGAGGGTGGACATCCTTGTCTTATTCCTGATCTTAGAGGAAATGCTTTCAGTTTTTCACCATTGAGAATCATGTTTACTGTGGGTTTGTCATATATGGCCTTTATTATGTTGAGGTAGGTTCCCTCTATGCCCACTTTCTGGAGAGTTTTTATTGTAAATGGGTATTGAATTTTGTCAAAAGCTTTTTCTGCATCTATTGAGATGATCATATGGTTTTTATTCTTTAATTTGTTAACATGTTTATCACATAGATTGATTTGCATATATTGAAGAATCCTTGCATCCATGGTATAAATCCCACCTGATCAGGATGTATGATCATTTTAATGTGTTGTTGGATTCAGTTTGCTAGTGTTTTGTTCAGGATTTTTGAGTCTATGTTCATCAGTGATATTGGCCTGTAATTTTCTTTCTTGTGATATCTTTGTCTGGTTTGGTATCAGGGTGATGGTAGCCTCGTAGAATGAGCTTAGGAGTGTTCATTCCTTTGCAATTTCTTGGAAGAGTTTCGGAAAGGTAGGTATTAGCTGTTCTCTAAATGTTTGATAGAGTTCACCTGTGAAGCCATCTGGTGCTGGACTTCTGTTCGTTGGGAGTTTTTAAATCACAGTTTCAATTTCATTACTTGTGATTGGTCTGTTCATATTTCTTCCTGGTTCAGTCTTGGAAGGTTGTACCTTTCTAAGAATTTGTCCATTACTTCCAGGTTGTCTATTTTATTGTCATGTAGCTGCTTATAGTAGTCTCTTATGATCCTTTATATTTCTGTGGTGTCAGTTGCAATTTCTCCTTTTTCATTTCTAATTTTATTGATTTTAATCCTCTCCCTTTTCTTCCTGATGAGTCTGACCAAAGGTTTATCAATTTCGTTTATCTTCTCAAAGAACCAATTTTTAGTTTTATTGATCTTTGCTATTGTTTTCTTTTTCTAGTTCATTTTTTTCTGCTCTGATCTTTATGATTTCTTTCCTTCTACTAACTTTGGGGTATTTTTTTGTTCTTCTTTCTCTAGTTGCTTTAGGTGTAAAGTTTGATTGTTTATTTGAGATTTTTCTTGTTTCTTGAGGTGAGACTGAATTGCTATAAATTTCCCTCTTAGAACTTTTGCTTTTGCTCCTTCCATAGGTTTGGGTTTTTGTGTTTTCATCGTCATTTGTTTCTATGTATTTTTTTATTTCCTCTTTGATTTCTTCAGTGATCTCTTTGTTATTTAATAGTGAATTGTTTAGCCTCTATGTGTCTGTGTTTTTTACAGGTTTTTTCCTGTAATTGATTTCTAATCTCATAGCGCTGTGGTCAGAAAAGTTGCTTGACACGATTTCAATTTTCTTAAGTTTACCAAGGTTTGATTTGTGACCCGAGATGTGCTCTATCCTGGAGAATGACGCATGAGCACTTGAGAAGAAAGTGTATTCTGCCGCTTTGGGGTGGAATGTCCTATACATATCAATTAAGTCTATCTGGTCTATTTTGTCATTTAAAGCTTGTGTTTCCTTATTTATTTTCCGTCTGGATGTCTGCCCATTGGTGTAAGTGGGGTGTTAAAGTCTCCCACTATTATTTTGTTACCGTCAATTTCCCCTTTTATGGCTGTTAGCATTTGCCTTATGTATTGAGGTGCTCATATGTTGAATGCATATATATTTATAATTGATGTATCTCCTTCTTTGATTGATCGCTTGATCATTACGTAGTGTCTGTCCTTCCTTGTCTCTTGTAGTAGTCTTTATTTTAAAGTCTAGTATATCTGATATGAGTATTGCTACTCCAGCTTTTCTTTTGATTTACATTTGCATGTAATATCTTTTTCCATCCATTCACTTTCAGTCTGTATATGTCCCTAGGTCTGAAGTGGGCCTCTTGTAGACAGCATATACACAGGTCTTATTTTTGTGTGCATTCTAATGGACACAAAATCCATTTACATTCAATCCATTTACATTCAAGGTAATTATGGATATGTATATTCCTATTACCATTTTCTTAATTGTTTTAGGATTGTTTTTATGGGTCTTTTTCTTTCCTTGTATTTCCTGCTTAGATAAGTTCCTTTAGTATTTGTTGTAAAGCTGGTTTGGTGGTGCTGAATTCTCTCAGCTTTTGCTAGTCTGTAAAGCTTTTGATTTCTCTGTCAAATCTGTATGAGATCCTGGCTGGGTAGGGTAATCTTGGTTGTAGGTTTTCTGCTTTCATCACTTTAAAGATATCCTGCCACCCTCTTCTGGCCTGCAGTTTCTGCTGAAACATCAGCTGATAAACTTATGCATATTCCCTTGTATGTTATTCTTTGCTTTTCCCTTTCTGCTCTTAATATTTTTTCTTTGAATTTAATTTTTGTTAGTTTGATTAATATGTGTCTTGACATGTTTCTTCTTGGGTTTATCCTATATGGTACTCTCTGCACTTCCTGGGCTTGGGTAGCTGAGATATTTTCTCAGATTCTTTCTCTTCTTCTTCTTCTTCTGGGACCCCTATAATTCGAATATTGGTGCATTTACTGTTTTTCCAGAGGTCTCTGAGACTGTCTTCATTTCTTTTTTTTTTTTGCGGTATGCGGGCCTCTCACTGTTGTGGCCTCTCCTGTTGTGGAGCACAGGCTCCAGACACGCAGGCTCAGCGGCCATGGCTCACGGACCTAGCCACTCTGTGGCATGTGGGATCTTCCCGGACCAGGGCACAAACCCGTGTCCCCTGTATCGGCAGGTGGACTCTCAACCACTGTGCCACCAGGGAAGCCCTGTCCTCATTTCTTTTCATTCTTGTTTCTTTATTCTGCTCCTAAGCAGTTATTTCCACCATTCTATCTTCCACCTCACTTATTCATTCTTCTGCCTCAGTTATTCTGCTATTGATTCTTTCTAGTGTATTTTTCATTTCAGTTATTGTGTTGTTCATCACTGTTTGTTCTTTAGTTCTTCTCAGCCCTTGTTACACATTTCTTGTGTTTTCTCAATCCATACCTCCATTCTATTTCCAAGATTTTGGATCATCTTTACTATCATTAACCTGAATTCTTTTTCAGGTAGCTGCCTATTTCCTCTTCATTTATTTGATCTTATAGGTTTTTACCTTGCTCCTTCGTGTGTAAAATATTTTTTTGTCCTCTCTTTTTTTTTCTGATGGGTGGGGCTGTGTTCCTGTCTTGCTGATTGTTTGGCCCAAGGCATCTAGCACTGGAGTTTGCAGGCAGTTGGGTGAGCCAGGTCTTGGTGCTGAGATGAGGACCTCCAGGAGAGCTCACACCATTTAATATTCCCTGGGGTCTGAAGTTCTCTGTTAGTCCAGTGATTTGGACTTGGTGGTCCCACCACAGTAGGTCAGGCCTAACCCCCAGCCTGGGAACCAAGACCCCACAAGCCTCGTGGTATGGCAAAAAAAAAGAAAAAGAAAAGGTGACAAACAAAAAGGAGCAGAACAATAATAAAGAATTAAAAATAAAGTAAAATTAGAAAAATTAAGAAATGTTAGAAAAAAGAAAAATGAAACAGGGCAGAACCACAACAGCTAAAAAAAAAGAAAAGCCCAGAAAAGTCCTTGTTGTGGGGTATGGGGAGTGGGGCAGGGTTCATGTCAGGACTCTCATAGCCAGAAAAAGCCTTGGTGGAGTGGGGTCCCCCAGGGCCCAGGACCCTTGTGTCTGGAAAAGGCCTTTGCAGGGGGCAGTGAGTGGCAGGGCTTGGGCTCAGGACCTGTGAGGCTGAAAAAGGCCCTGCCATGGGGTGCAGGATTTAAGCTCAGGATCTGTGCATCAGAAGGGAGCTCTGGAGGGCAGAGGTTCAGGCATGGGACCCTAGCAGGTTCGCAGGGGCCCGAGTGGGCAGGGGAGACCATGGCCGGGTTCCCCTCTGATCCCCCAATGTCCTGAAGGTCTCTCTCTGTCCCTGCTGATCCCCTCACTGTGAGTGGGCCCCTCCAAGCATGGGAGCCCCTCCCCTCCCCCAGCCGCCCCTCAGGGGTGCCAGTCTCATCCTGCCTCCACTTTTCCTCCTCCCTCCCTCCATCCCATGACCCCAGGACCTGCACAGCCGGAGGGGGCCACAGAGGGCGAAGGTTCAGACCCGGGACCCCAGCAGGCTCACTGGGGCCCAAGCTGGTGGGGGAGACGCTGGCCATATTCCCCTCCAATTCCCCTACCCCCTGAAGGTCTCTCCCTGTCCCCGCTTATCCCCTCCCTGTGAGTGGTCCCCTCCAAGGGTGGGAACCCCTCCCCTCCCCCTGCTGCCCCTCAGGGGCACTGGTCCCATCATACCTCCACTTTTCCTCCCCGCCTCCTTCCCCCCCACACACATCCTACCAGGTCACATGAGGATTCTTCCTGTTCCCTTAGGGGTCCAAGGCCCCCCACCAGTGCCTAGTAGGTGCCCTAGTTGTGACGGGACACAAACTCCTTGTTCTCCTACTCTGCCATCTTGACTCCGCCCTGTACCATGGTAACTATTAAGAAAAATTGTTCACATAAACTGCTATTTTGAGTCTTTTAGCTTCTATTTCTATTTCCATTTTTATTTACATAGAAAGATTGTTAAATTACATGCAATTAAATCAGAGCTTTCTGCTTCACAGCCTAGCATCTGTTTTGAATAAATTCTATTATAGAATAACACTGTGGCATCACAGACTGTTGCTCTGAGAATAGAACATCAAATAATTGGCAGCAACAGTTTACTCAGCAGGGTAGCTTAGGATAAATTTAAAGAAAAGAGGCCAAGTAATGTAAGCAGAGAGGGTAGGGGGTCCTCAGAGAAAGAGAACCAGGAATGGCTTTCTTGACATAAGAACCCATTTTGGCCTAAGCCATTTTGTGATCTAAGCCTGGTGGCAATGCTTGCCCTTGAACAAGTCTCAGTAATTAATGATCTTAAGGGACAGAATGCAGAAACTAGGGAGAAACAGTCAAGAAACAATAGTGCAGGACTTCCCTGGTGGCACACTGGTTAAGAATCCGCCTGCCAATGCAGGGGACACGGGTTCAAGCCCTGGTCCAGGAAGATCCCACATGCCGCAGAGCAGCTAAGCATGTGTGCCACAACTACTGAGCCTGAGCTCTAGAGCCCACGAGCCATAACTACTGAAGTCCACGTGCCTAGAGCCTGTGCTGCACAACGAGAGAACCCACCACAATGGGAAGCCTGAGCACTGCAACAAAGAGTATCCCCCGCTTGCCACATCTAGAGAAAGCCCACAAGCAGCAATGAAGACCGAATGCAGCCAAAAATAAATAAATAAATAAATTTATTTTTTTAAAAAAAGACAAAATAGTGCAGCCTTGGGCAGGGTCCTGGTTCCTCAAGTGATACACATAATAACATATCTTTGAGTTCTGCAGAAACTTAGGCCCCCATCCAGGTGGAGGGTGGAATGATGATGTTGACCCTCCTGACTTCAATCAAGTAAAACTTGGACTCTGTCAGCCTTTGCCCCAGTTCTATGCTGAATTCTCCTCTGCTGAAGGCCCTTCATGAATATGCATGTACCCTTAGATTAAAACTTCCCTGAATTTGCTTTTAGGGGAGACACTGCTTTGGGAAAGATCCCAGTGTTCTCCTTACTTGCTGCAAGTAATAAATACTTCCTTCTCTCAATCTTTGGCTTGTTTGTATCTATTGTCTCGACACCCACCAGGAGGTGAACCCAGATTTTGGGTAACAGTAACAATTCCCATTTTTCAAGCATTGCCTTAGCACCTTTGAGTTATCTAACAAATATAGAATTTGAAATTTTACACCACTAAGAAATATATTCACTGAAACTGAAACAGGAGGGAAGGGGGCAGGGCACAACCTTTAAAAGAATGACATAGCCATTGAGGACAGGATAAAAACTGGTAGAACCAACCAGGTACGATATGGTGGAAGATTTGACTGCCAGGAGACCTTGAGCCTCATTGTAGGCCCATTGTAATACATTAGCATGCTAAATGACACACCCATAGATGCCATGACAGAGTTCCGAGGCCAACCATAAAAGGCCAAAAAGTGGGAGGAGGCCCAAATCCTGGAAATCCCTGCCTTTGTCCAAAATAGTTGGAATAATCCTCCCACTTGTTAGCCTATGAAATTACCCAGCCCATAAAAACTAACCCCCATATTTTGAGGCCGCTCTCAAGCTTTTTGAGATGGACTACATTCTGTCTATGGAATATGTATCTCTCTAAATAAACCCACTTCTTACTTATCACTTTGCCTCTCAATGAATTCCTTCTGTGCTGAGACATAAAGAACCTGAGCTTCATTAAGCCCTGAGACCAGGTGTGTGATTTCAACTGAAAGACAATGGGTTCAAGCCCCAATCTGGGTTTTGGCTAGGTTTGAGTCCCAGCCCATGTGTTCAAGTCCCAATCCGAGGTGTGTGGTTTCAGCACCAGTGAAGTTATTCCTATCATATATCTAGTGTCCTTGTCAGGAATTGAGCTGTGAAGTCAATGAATATATATTTTGGGGACTCCTTTATTAGAGAAAGGAAAGGGATCTAAGGTTTCCATGTGATACACAGTCCTTTCCAACAGGTTCAAATGTGGCTCCGCATGGCCCAGCAAGCTATAAACCAAAAAAAATAAGACATCCAGTCTTCCTGCTGGGGAAATTCTAGGAGCTTGATGGTTGTTTTAAGGCTCAAAGTCTTTTTTAGTCCAGGTACCTAGTTTCTTGAACAACACAATTCCCTTAAACTTAGCAGACTTTCTAACATATTTGCTTTTATTTCCATATTCTAAATTCCACTTTCTAGTTATTTCTTATACACATATATTTCTCGAGAATGATTTATTTCTTTGTTTCCTCATACATATGCCCCTCACTCTCAATTTAATTAAGGATGGCTATCTTGAGGCTATCTGCAGCAACAAGTTTGGATGGCAAGGTTAAAAACCTTAATTTGATCTTTGCAAAAAGATTGAGTCACGTTTTATTTTAACTGAGAGATATTTTAGTGCCTTTGTCACTTAAATTTTTTCCAGTCTTATCTTTTGTTACTTAGGATCTAGGAGCAGTCAGCTTTTCTAATCCTGAAAGGACCTTGATCTCTAGAATTCCTTAGTACCCTTCTATCTCTCCTAAAAAAAAAACCAAACAGTTCTCATCTGAGCTCCCCTCTTTCACGTAATATCTTGCTAAAGGCAGGCAGCTGTAACCGACACATTATCACTCTGCCTCCATTTACTTCCCGTAGATTTAGAGTCTCACTAGGTTCATGGTTAACTTTTACTTCTCATTGGGGACAGTTTTACTAAATATTTTACCAAGGCACAGTCGGGCTGTCCAGCTAACCAGCCTGCTACTCTGCTTCTTTCTTGCCTGCTGCCTACTTATTCTATACAACATATTTTATGTTTCTGCACCCTCTTTCCAAACACCAATGTCTGTATTCATGTGGTAGTCATTACTGTCATTTACCAAATATGTCTGGATTTCCATTTTCTTGACACATAGTAGGATTCCATTTCTTTGTTCTTTTTAAAGATAAGCATGACCATTTGACTTGTTTTGATAGAAGTGATATATCACATATGCACAGAAACATTAAAAGCCAATGTATGATTTACCATAGTTCTTTTCCACTGCTGTGGTGATCATGGAAGCATAAGTCAAGATGAAGTTTTTATCAGCCTAGCTATGATGACTAGAGTCTTCTTGATGGCATACTGTAAACAAGAAATTAATTTTCGTTTGATAAGATACTGAGATTTTGGTGTTATTGTAACATAGCCTAGTCCTGACAAATACAGTCAAGGTATGGCAAATGTTACAGTAAACAACCCTGAAATTTCAGTGGCTTAACATAGCAGAATCACATTTCTCCTTCATTTGGCAGTTCAGTATGGTATTTGACAAGCAATCTTCCATGTGATGATTGAGGGATCTAGACTACTTCCATTTTGGGGCTCCATTATTCACTGGAATGATAGAATCCTCTCCTGAGTGATTTGAATCTGGCTGACTGGCAGGTAAAGAGCAGCCTAAGGCAGGAGATTTTCATGGCAGGGCAGGAAATATAATCTTACTATGTCTCCAGGATAAGAAAGAATGACTTTCAGTGAACACATAGTACTCCCTGACACAGAAACCTGGAGCTCCACTGAATGAATCTGCAGGTCACTCAGGCCTTGACTTTCTCTTAAGGGGTGTACAGGACTGGCTCCATGAGCATATCTGAGAACTCTCTGGTTGTTTAGCCCATAGAGAGAAAATATCTTTAAAAAAATTTTGTGTGCTTTTCTTTTCTGAACATTCTTGTTCATGAACATTTTAATCAGTGTCATTCTTATTGCCTCGAGGAGAATTATGATGGTAAAGTCAGAAATGAAAATCAGTTAATGTTTAATTTTTTTTACTTTAAAAATATGCTCTTGAAACCTCATGATAGTAACAAAATAAATAAATACAATGCATTTGAAAGACAAAATTTTTGTTTCTTATAAGCCATATTTTCCTTAGAGGCAAGAAGGCCCTTGCAAATTAAAAGTCCAGGCCCTGAAAGAAGCAGAGCATAGAGTTTATGCCATAACAATTGGCTAGAGTCGGTTCAAGAGTTGGATAGAGGTCAATCTCGGATGAGGTCTCTGTGAGGCTAGAGATGAAGGAGTGGATCTGTGAGGAACACTTGGAGAGGATCAGACTCAATGATAAGAAATGCCAACACCGTCATTTTCAGGGCCCAGAGCAGTGTGGGTGCAAAGTAAATGTCTGAGACTATTAGCAGATCATTTATTGCCTTTCTAGGAATCACTGCCTTCGCTGAATGGGCTGCAGAGTCATGTGAACTAATCTGCTCGGTGCTGAGTAGGGAAGGCCTTCAGTAACTGCCCACATGTCACCTATGGACTTTCCAAAGAACTGATGCCTAACCAAAGCCGAAGAATTTGCTAAGTCCTAGTCAAACTGCCCTGTGTAGATCACGCTATTTTTTTTTTTTTTTT
>NW_006773778.1:1876128-1903138 GCF_000442215.2 Lipotes vexillifer | reverse complement strand
CAGCTTACCCTTCCCCCTCCCCATATCCTCAAGTCCATTCTCTAGTAGGGCTGTGTCTTTATTCCCGTCTTACCCCTAGGTTCTTTTTTTTTTTTTTTTTAACATCTTTATTGGGGTATAATTGCTTTACAATGGTGTGTTAGTTTCTGCTTTATAACAGAGTGAGTCAGTTATACATATATATATGTTCCCATATCTCTTCCCTCTTTGTCTCCCTCCCTCCCACCCTCCCTATCCCACCCCTCCAGACAGCCACAAAGAACCGAGCCGGTTTCCCTGTGCCATGCGGCTGCTTCCCACTGGCTATCTACCTTACGTTTGTTAGTATATATATGTCCATGTCTCTCTCTCGCCCTAACACACCTCACCCTTCCCCCTCCCCATATCCTCAAGTCTGTTCTCCAGTAGGTCTCTGTCTTTATTCCTGTTTTACCCTAGGTTCTTCATAACATTTTTTTTCCCTTAAATTCCATATACATGTGTTAGCATACGGTATTCGTCCTTCTCCTTCTGACTTACTTCACTCTGTATGACAGACTCTAGGTCTATCTACCTCATTACAAATAGCTCAATTTCGTTTCTTTTTATGGCTGAGTAATATTCCATTGTATATATGTGTCACATCTTCTTTATCCATTCATCCGACGATGGACACTTAGGTTGTTTCCATCTCCGGGCTATTGTAAATAGAGCCGCAATGAACATTTTGGTACATGACTCTTTTTGAATTTTGGTTTCCTCAGGGTATACGCCCAGTAGTGGGATTGCTGGGTCATATGGTAGTTCTATTTGTAGTTTTTTAAGGGACCTCCATACTGTTCTCCATAGTGGCTGAACCAATTCACATTCCCACCAGCAGTGCAAGAGTGTTCCCTTTTCTCCACACCCTCTCCAGCATTTATTGTTTGTAGATTTTTTGATGATGGTCATTCTGACTGGTGTGAGATGATATCTCATTGTAGTTTTGATTTGCATTTCTCTAATGATTAATGATGTTGAAGTTTTGATAGCACCTTCATATTTTCTTACTGTTTTCTTTGTTTCTTTGTTTGTTTTTTGTTTGGGCTGCTTCCCAACCAGGGATCAAACCCACGCCCCCTGCAGTGGAAGCACAGATTCTTAACCACTGGACCACCAGGGAAGTCCCTTACTTTCTCAACAATACAATGCTGTGATGTCTAGATAAAGCGTATATTATTATTATATTATACAGATGCCAAAACTGAATCACAACACAATTAAATGTTTTATCCAAGATTGCAAAGTTAAAAACGGCAAATACATCAGTTTAATGGTGGTTCTCATTTTAAGAAACCATTTCCACTATGCCAACTTTCTAATATCAAGCTTGGGAAGTATATAGTGTGACTAAAACACAACATCCATCTATGCTTAAGGCTGTGAAAATGTTTATAAGAAAATACCTAAACACAAGCTCCCTGCACTCATTTGTGGTTTTCTCTGCCACCCATCCAAAAACGTGTTCACCACGTTTTCCTTTCCCTCTGTCATCATGACAAACAATGTTCCAGATAGTGGCTACTCTCTCAATCTGAGTCCTGGAGTGGATGATAGCCAGTATCAGGCTGTAACTGATGTGCTCTAGCACACTGCTTTAGGATGTAAGGGGCACATGGCATATGCTACATAGTTCTGCACTGCTGGGCCTCTTGAAAACACTAGGAGTTCTTGTAGGCTTTACTAAAGCTCCAAGATAGGAATTTCTGTTTTAACATCCCATTTATACTGTTTTCTTTTTCATTTTTTTTTTCTTACTGGAATATAGTTGATTTACAATGTTCTCTTAGTTTCAGGTGTACGGCAAAGTGAGTTATACATATATAAATACATATCTACTCTTTTATGGATCCTTTTCCCATATAGGCTCATTACAAAGTACTGAGTAGAGTTCCCTGTGCTATACAGTAGGTCCTTATTAGTTATCTATTTTATATATAGTAATGTGTATATGTCAATCCAATCTCCCAATTAATCACTCCCTCCCCTTACCCCCTAGTAACCATAGTGTGTTTTCTACATCTGTAACTCTATTTCTGTTTTGTAGATAAGTTCATTTGTACCCTTTTTTTATATTCCTCATAAAACTGAGATCATATGATATTTGTCTTTCTCTGCCTGACTTACTTCACTCAGTTTGACAATCTCTGGGTCCATCGATGTTGCTGCAAATAGCATTATTTCATTCTTTTTAATGGCTGAGTAATAGTCCATGGTATATATGTACCACATCTTCTTTATCCGTTCCTCTGTTGATGGACATTTAGGTTGCTTCCATGTCCTGGCTATTGTAAATAGTGCTGCATTGAACATTGGGGTGCATGTATCTTTTCGAATTATGGTTTTCTCTAGATGTATAACCAGGAGTGGGATTGCTGGATCATATGGTAGCTCTATTTTCAGTTATTTAAGGAACCTCCATACTGTTCTCCATAGTGGTTGCACCAATATAAATTCCCACCAACAGTGTAGGAGGGTTCCCTTTTCTCCACACCCTCCCCAGCATTTATTGTTTGTAGATTTTTTGATGATGGCCATTCTGACTGGGGTGAGGTGATACCTCATTGTAGTTTTGATTTGCATTTCTCTAATAATTAGTGATTTGAGCATCTTTTCATGTGTTTTTTAGCCATCTGTATGTGTTCTTTGGAGAAATGTCTATTTAGATCTTCTGCCCATTTTTTGATTGGGTTGTTTGTTTTTTTTGATACTGAGCTGCATGAACTGTTTGTATATCTTGGAGATTAATCCCTTGTCGGTTGCTACATTTGCAAATATTTTCTCCCATTCTGAGGGTTGTCTTTTCATCTTGTTTATGGTTTTCTTTGCTATGCAAAAGCTTTTAAGTTTAATTAGGTCCCATTTGTTTATTTTTCTTTCTATTTTCATTACTCTAGAAGGTGGATCAAAAAAGATCTTGCTGCAATTTATGTCAGAGTGTTCTGCCTATGTTTTCCTCTAAGAGTTTTATAGTATCCAGCCTTACATTTAGATCTTTAATCCATTTTGAGTTTATTTTTGTGTGCGATGTTAGGGAGTGTTCTAATTTCATTCATTTGCATGTAGCTGTCCAGTTTTCCAAGCACCACTTACTGAAGAGACTATCTTTTCTCCATTGTATACTCTTGACTCCTTTGTCATAGATTAGGTGACCGTATGTGCATGGGTTTATCTCTGGGCTTTCTATCCTGTACCATTGATCTATATTTCTGTTTTTGTGCCAGTACCATACTGCCTTGATTTCTGTAGTTTTTGGTATAGTTTGAAGTTGGGGAGCCTGTGATTCCTCCAGCTCCATTTCTCTTTCTCAAGATTGCTTTGGTGGTTTGGGGTCTTTTGTGTTTCCATCCAAATTGTAAATATTTTTGTTCTAATTCTCAATGCCATTCGTAATTTGATAGGGATTGCATTGAATCTGTCCATTGTTTTGGGTAGTATGGTCATTTTCACAGTATCGATTCTTCCAAGAACATGATATATCTCTCTATCTGTTTGTGTCATCTTTGATTTCTTTCATCAATATCTTATAGTTTTCTGAGTACAGGTCTTTTGCCTTCTTAGGTAGGTTTATTCCTAAGGATTTTATTCTTTTTGATTCAATGGTAAATGGGATTGTTTCCTTAATTTCTCTTTTGGACCATTTGTTGTTAGTGTATAGGAATGCAAGAGATTTCTGTGTATTAATTTTATATGCTGCAGCTTTACCAAATTCATTGTTTATAGTTTTCTGGTAGCATCTTTAGGATTTTCTATGTATAGATTCATGTCATCTGCAAATAGTGACAATTTTACTTCTTCTTTTCCAGTTTGGATTAATTTTATTTCTTTTTCTTCTCTGACTGCTGTAGCTAGGACTTCCAAAACTATGTTGAATACTAGTTGTGAGGGTGGACATCCTTATCTTATTCATGATCTTACAGAAAATGCTTTCAGTTTTCACCACTGAGAATGATGTTTGCTGTAATTTTCTCATATATGGCCATCATTATGTTGAGGTATGTTACCTTTATGCACACTTTCTGGAGATTTTTTTGTCATAAATGGGTGTTGAATTTTATCAGAAGCTTTTTCTGCTTCTATTGAGATGATTATATGGTTTTTATTCCTTAATTTGTTAATATGGTGTAACACACTGATTAATTTGTGTATATTGAAGAATCCTTGCACCCCTGGGATAAATTCCACTTGCTCATGGTGTATGACTCTTTTAACGTGTTGTTGGATTCAGTTTCCTAGTATTTTGTTGAGGATTTTTGAGTCTATGTTCATCAGTGATATTGGCCTGTAATTTTATTTTTCTGTGATATCTTTGTCTGGTTTTGGTATCAGGGTGATGGTGGCCTTGTAGAATGAGTTTGGGAGTGTTATTTCTTCTAAAGTTTTTTGGAAGAGTTCTTTTAGCTCTTTTCTAAATGTTTGATAGAATTCACCTGTGAAGCCATCTGGTCCTGGACTTCTGTTTGTTGGGAGTTTTTAAATCACAGTTTCAACTTCATTACTTGGGATTGCTCTGTTCATATCTTCTATTTCTTCCTGGTTCAGTCTTGGAAGATTGCACCTTTCTACGAATTTGTCCTTTTCTTCTAGGTTGTCCATTTTATTGGCATATAGTTGTTTGTAGTAGCCTCTTATGATCCTTTGTATTTCTGTGGTGTTCATTGTAACTTCTCCTTTTTCATTTCTAACTTTATTAATTTGAGACCTCTCTCTTTTTTTCTTGATGTGTCTGGATAAAGGTTTATCAGTTTTGTTTACCTTCTCAAAGAACCAGCTTTTACTTTCATTGATCTTTACTATTGTTTTCTTTGTTTCTATTTCATTTATTTCTGCTCTGATTTTTATGATTTCTTTCCTTCTACTAACTTGTGGTTTTGTTTGCTCTTCTTTCTCTAGTTGCTTTAGGTGTAAGGATAGTTTAAGATTTTTTTTGTTTCTTGAGGTAAGATGGTACTGCTGTAAAGTTCCCTCTTAGAACTGCTTTTGTTGTGTCATGTAGGTTTTGGGTTGTTGTGTTTTCATTGTTATTTGTCTCTCTACTGTTATTTGTCTCTCCATATTTGTCTCTTATAGTCTTTTTTTTTTGGCCACCCCACGTGGCTTGAGGGATCTTAGTTCCCCAAGGCAGGGATGGAACCCAGGCCCGTGGCAGTGAAAGCACCGAGTCCTCACCACTGGACTGCCAGAATATTTGCATAGTCTTCTATCTCTGGGTTTATATATTTGGAAGTATTTTACAAAATTTTGACCTATAACGTTGCTTTGAAAAATATCAATGTTAATGTATGGAAAGGAGAGTATTTGTATAGATCCAGGACCCCAATAATAAGTGGCATCCCATAGATCACTTAATTTTTGTATTGTTTGTTTTTCTGGCAAGTTGAAATGCCCTATTTTAAAGAAGTGTTAAGAAAAAAATAGACTATGTACAGGATATATGAATTAATATATTTCAGGGCACTATTTTTGGCTGCTTTGATATAGATACAACAATTTTAAACGATCTTTTTCATAGCTTCATGCTATAACCTCCCCCAAAGCTAAGGGATGAATATACAACCAAAATGTCAAATAGATCAAAGCTATGGCTCAGTTTCAGTCCTTTTGCCTACTGCCCCATTTGGCATAAATATATGTCCTCTGTCTTTATGGATGGATATTATTTAGTTATTTTTTCTATAGCCTTCATGTAACAGTAAAATAAGATGAAAGAGAAAGGAAGCTTTGTGTCTTACCTAAAGTCACAGAGTGTCTTTGGAGCTGAAACCAGAACACATGTGTTTCTATTTAAGGTAAATGCTTCATCCCTCCCTTTCCTTCTAATTTACTTTTATTAAAAAAAATTATAGCACACAACAAAGAACCACAGTACTCTGTCATAGTTTGTTTCTCCATTCTAGGTGCTTTCTTTCTTTTTTTTTTTTTTGCGGTATGCGGGCCTCTCACTGTTGTGGCCTCTCTTGTTGCGGAGCACAGGCCCGGATGCGCAGGCTCAGCAGCCATGGCTCATGGGCCTAGCTGCTCTGCGGAATGTGGGATCTTCCCGGACCGGGGCACAATCCCATGTCCCCTGCATCGGCAGGTGGACTCTCAACCACTGCACCACCAGGGAAGCCCTAGGTGCTGTCTTGATGAAAAATAATGTATATCTGTGTGTTGGTGAACAGCAGAAAAGATTAAAACCACATAACTAGGCAATTCTATACTGCTCACAGTGATGCCCCTTCTATTAGAGCAATTGGAGTAATGGAATGCTTTATTTTGAGAATGGAGGTATAGTGGTGGCATTATGTACTGATCAGGGAAAGCAATGAAGAAAATGATCTAAGTGATTTCCAGGGAAATCACTTTCCCTTTAATATCACTAAGAAGCATAGATTATTGACCCTATTCTTTGTTCATAATGTTCTTTTAAACGTAAATAGGCTACATATATTTCCTCCTCCAAACTGGAAGCATCATGAATGCAAGAGTCATGCCTGCCTTTTATATCCCTAATTCCAGCAATTCCTAGTTTAAGTGATCACTAAATATTGTTTGAGTAACAGACTGAATGAGTGAAAATCATACATAGACTCACAATTGTATTTTTTTTCAGAGAATTCTATAGATGCAGGCAGGCTCCTATTCAGTCAGTGCATTCAGCTGAATCTCCAGAATCTCCAGGTGTGATGGGGTCTTCTTCCTTACATCTGGAAGTGGATTTTTATGGTCCAGTCACCTGTGAACTCAGAGACAATTATCTGCTGCCCACTCTCATGCAATAAACAACAGTGGAGAAGGGACACGATAACCACAATAAATATTCCTATTTAGAAAAGAAGATGTGCAATAGTCCCGGGTCCGTAACAATGCTGATATCCTGCTAGACAGGCATTTTGAGGGTTTCTTATCCTTCAAATAGGTCTTCATTCTGCTCCCTTTAAGGATATTCCTTGAACATTGTCCTCTGAGGTCTTCGTGCATCTCCTTTAGATTTTTATCCCATTTCCTTTGTCCCATTTGGGAAAAGGGATGTTTAGCTTTTGTAGCTCACTTCTTGAAGAAATAAGCTTGGTTATGTCTAATAGGGTTTTGTTATTGTCCTTTGTTTTGTTTTGTGGGATTTTTTAGGCACCTTTTAAATCAACCTTACTGAGGAATGACATTCATACAATAAAAGGCATACATTTTTAGTTGTACAGTTCAATGAGTTTTGACAAGTATATACACCACCACCTTAATCAAGATATAGAATATTACTATTATCTAAAAAGTTCCCTTGTGCCTCTTGCAGTCAAGTCTTCCCCGTCCATCACCACCCCAACCCAAACCCCAAGCATCACTGATAGCTGTCATACACATAATTTTGACTGTTCTAGAATTTTATCAAATATCAGCTTATGTTCAATTTTCCAATTGTCCCATAAATGCCAAAACATTGTTTATGCCATTTGAATAAAGATTCAAAGAAGAACCACATACAAAAAGTGATTGATCTATTTTTAAAATATCTTCTAAAAATTTCCTTCTCTCTCCCTCTTTCTAATAATTTGTTGTGGAATCTCGGTCATTTTTCTTGTAGATCTTCTGACAGTCTAGATTTTGCTGATTGCACTGAGTTTTAACAGTTCTCTGTCCTCTACTTACAGATGCTATTTCTTTTTAGAGACTTGATCTTATTAAAAAAAAATTTTTTTTTTTTTTTGCCTCATGCACTTTTAATTGGGTTGGAGGATTACAGAATTCTAGAACAACATTCTTTTGATGCTAAGTAACAGAACTGCATAATCCCTTAGAATTGTCCTTCAAATTCCTCTTTACTAGGTCAGCGATCACCTACTGTCTCTGAAAGGTGAGCTCTGTGAAACAGAAATGGTGGAGCTAAGTTTTAATAACAGAAAAAGTAATAAGCAGAGGTCAGGGGCGACGGAGAAGTGGGGATGGGTAAGTGGGAGGCTGATCGATGGCCCATAAAGAAACATGCATTTA
The DNA here is from genome assembly GCF_000442215.2 of Lipotes vexillifer. Classification (NCBI taxonomy): domain Eukaryota; kingdom Metazoa; phylum Chordata; class Mammalia; order Artiodactyla; family Lipotidae; genus Lipotes; species Lipotes vexillifer. The sequence continues at coordinate 1,895,152 of NW_006773778.1, read as the reverse complement.
AGGGGTGGGAAACAACGTTAGGTTACCGCACGGAAGAGATCAGAAGTGAAACCTGGTTTACTTTTACCAGGTTATTTTTAACGCTAACTGCAGAGTATTACTGGTTTCATAAGACCTTTTTGGGGGGTGATTTTCAGTATTAGGGCAGGGTGGAAGCTTCGTGAGAAAGGTCTGGATAGACTGGACAACCTAAGGCGGTCAAACGATCAATACATCCCAATTTCCCCAACCGTGGAGTCCACACAGTGTGACCCAGCTGGGCGGAAGGTAGCGGGGACCCTCCAAAGCCACGCCCCTCCCGGCGTCCGTCTCTGCGCTTGCGTCACTTCCGGCCCTGGGCGATTCGCGTCCGGGTCGGAGTGAGCCTCTTGCTCTCAGAGTGTGTTACTGGTGGAGGTGCTGCGCTGTCTGCGTTCTCTTCCCAGTGTGATCGAGCCGCAGTGCCTGCCGGCGAGGAGTACCTGCTGCCTCGAGCAGAGGAGGCGAGGAGGGGACCTGGGAGCGGGCAGCGGCCGGGCTGGGCCGCTCTGGGGCGGGCTGGCGACTCTGCTCCTTCGCTTGCTGCTGTCTCTGGGAACCGGGTGCCAGCACTGAGGAGTCTTCAGCTGACAGCAAGCCCCTTCCCCGGCTCCCCTGCCCGCCCTGCCGGGGAGGGCGGAAGATGCCGGTGAAGAAGAAGAGAAAATCTCCTGGGGTGGCAGCGGCAGTAGCGGAAGACGGAGGCCTCAAAAAGTGTAAAATCTCCAGGTACCACCTTCCCCTACCCTTCAGTCTTATCTCCTCTGCTGCAGGGCTAGAGAAGAAGGAGGCGGGCCGAGTCTCCGGGGCTCGGGCCAGGGAGAGGTGAACCCCCTCTGATAAACCTAGGTGGGAGGCGCGGAACCGCGCGAGTCTGCGCTCGGCTCCACCTCATGTTCGGTTTGTGTGCTCTGGCGCCAGCGAAGGGACTCGGAGAGTCGCCTCACGTTGAGCCTACGTGCCAGGGAGGGTGGAGAAACAGGAATGCGTACGCAAATTGCCCTCTTTCCCGTTACCCCCTACTCCCTTAATCCCTTCCCCCTCCTTACTTCCAGACCTAGAAGTGAGTACAGATCCGTGCAAGGGTCACTTCTAGAATTTCTTTGTAGAGTGTGCAGAAAGGAACAGAGCACGAGGAATTTTGATCTGACAACTGCCATGGGAATGGTAGAAAAAAAGCTCCTTATGCTGTAAGTGCCCTCCAGATTTAGTATTTGGAGTGATCTAACCCGGACCATCCCAGTAGGAGCCCCATTTTCTGGAAGTATATAGCGCCTCCACCTGAGCCAAGTCCCTATGTGCGGAGTTGGAAAGGCCCTGCGTGCGTTTTGTTTTTCAGCCATCAGGATGCTGTTAGCTCTCAATATAAATATTAATAATTTGAGAGCTATTCTACTCTGTATCCTCTTGGAGAAAAAGAAAAGGCAGAGCTGTAGTTGTATAGCTCTTTGATCCCCTTGTAGCGTGTCATTAAGGCATTACAGCAACGTTGTATGCTGCAAAAAATCATTGCAATTTAGGTGTGAGAAGTGAGTTTTTAAAATTCCCTTTTCGGGTGTCTTGACAGTATTAGTGGTTGGCACTTAATGTAGCAACTTCAGATGCCACCGTTTAAAGTAGCCAGCATTATAAAGAAGAGATAATGATAGAACTATCCTTAAAGAGAGGTCTGCTTAAAATGTGAGGTAGGTGACTTCTTTAGTCTGCATTATCCTTTTGGTAATTGGTTGAATTTTCTTCCTCATTACTGTGTTTGGCAAAAGAGCCCAAGGGTATTTCTTGGACTATTACTGTGAAAGATACTGCTGTTTTCTTATACCTCTTGAGAACTCATACTAGAATTTGACATAGTTACTTCATTAGCTCATATTTTTTTGAAACATGCAAATTAGTTTTTTGTCACATTAACTTGTAGTAATCTTAATTGTATAATGTATCAAAATTATTTAAATTAAGCACATTAAAACTGCTGAGCAGTCAGTATTATTAGAACTCAGGTGATACTTTGCTCTATCAACTTAAAATTTTAAATATGACACCCTTATTTTATATTACATTATTCAGTTGCATAAGTTATAGCATTCCTAAGTCATTGTGGTAGTGTGGAACCTTGAGAAAAGGTTCTCTGTTCATTAAATCCTCAAGGCTTTGGCCCAATTATTTGAACTGGTATTATCTGTTAGGATTTTTTTTTTTTCTTTTTAATCTGTGGAATCTAATTATAGCCTTAAGTCCTATATTATCTTTTGTCTTTAAAATATTGATTTAAGCTTGGTAGCTGATAAATAAACAACTCTTAATATATAATATTATTCTTAAATATTGATTCACTGAGTATCAAAATATAGTTTGTAAGATTTGTTTTCAAATTATACACATATGTAATTTCCGTACAAATCAGCAGAAGAATCACTAAAGATTTATACCCAACTACCAGTCCTGGATTGAGACCATTAGGTTGAACTTCTGTGTGGTCTTTTGAAATCTGGGGGAAATAATATTAGTGATATTTTTGGAATTTGATAGTGAGCAAAGTAGCATTTGGGTTTTGTTAGACAGAAATTTTTATATATAGATTACTGTTTCAAATGGCAAATATTTAACAATTCCAATTTTTCCCTGTAACACCAACTGTAAAAAAAATATACTTTGGTTTGAATTGAAGTAGTTCATATTGAACTTAGCTTTTCACTAAAAGTTGAGACTTGTTAAAATTCTTAGGCATTTGTGTGTTTTCTAAGCTATTGCAGATCCCAACCCCCTGCTAGACTAATAAGTGGAGAGGAACATTTTTCAAGCAAGAAGTGCCTGGCTTGGTTTTATGAGTATGCAGGTAATGAAATTAATATAAGAAGATAACAGTCACATGCTTTAAAACGTTCTTTTTGGTTTAATCATTTAACAAATTATTTATTGCAGGCCTGCTATGTGTTAGTCCTTTGTGCTGAGATCAGGGTCAAGACAGAGGATTATGGTTAGGCTAAGAATTTGGTGCCCTTTAAAGCTGATATTTCTTTAAATATATAATTCAGTATATGTTTAATGGGAGGAGTGAAACTCATTTACTGTTAGTAAAATTTGTAAACAGATTCACTTATTGGTTTACATCCATTGGCTACAGTAGAATTGGTATTCTGGAAAACACAAAGTATGTAATAAAACATTTTATACTTTATATTTGTTTTTCTTTTCAGTTTTCTTTTGAAATTTTTCTGAACCATAAACTGACATTTTCTGAAACTTGGGAGACATAGTAAAAGATTTAAAACTCAGGTATATCATTACATGACAGATTTACCCTTTAATATAATTGCTGTTTATTTAACCATTCATTTCTACTGGAGATGCAATAATAAACAGACTGATATTAGTACAGTGTACTATATGCTATATTAGGAAGATGCACTGTGAAGGTTCATAGGAGAAATGTATAATCCAGCCTTGGAAGTTTCAGGGAAAGCTTCTTCAAGAAGCTAATCTAAACTACAGTAAATCCTGTAAGTGGTGAATGAAAAACTCTAGGCCTAGGGTGAAACTGTAGTTCAGAGGTAAAAGTCAAAGCCTGGGATGAGGCCAAAGAGTTAAGCAAGTATATGAAAAAGAACACTTGTTTTCCATTTATTATTAACTTCTTCATAAACATATATGAAAAGAAATTTTTTCCCTCTTAGAATGATTTAGTTCTTTTGGAATTATTGATTTTAAAGTTTTGTTTTTTTTTTCTTTCCTCCCCTTTGTTTCCTTTCTTTTACCTGCCTCCCTGGTTGGGTTTCTTGTTTTGTTTTGTTTTTCCCCTTTTATCACTATCATTCTCAGAGTGTTTAGAATAAAAGTGTATATACAGTCATTGTCTTGTATTTATTGCTAATCAAGTTAAGGTCTCAAGAGTACTTCGAACTTAAGGTTAAGGTTTAGGCTAACTGTATGGAAAATAAGATTGTTTTGGAGGACAGTAACTTCACTGTTGGGATCCACTGAGTGATCCCAAAAGTATAATTTAAAAATTGTTTAGTAACAGAACAGATTCTTTCTAGACCAGAAAAAACTGCTATTACTGGCATCCCAAGACAACCACTAACCCAAATTAAATAGAGGGAATTCATTTTCTTTTGACCTCCATTTAAAATGTTGACCCAGTATTCAAAATGCTAGTTTTACTGGTATGTATGATAATGATACAGAATCAAAAGGTCAGTCATCTTATTTTGCCTATAAAGGGTACTGGATACCATAAAATTAGTCAAATTTTTTTTTCTTTCATGCTTGCTTGTTTTACTTCTCGTAGGGACTTTCCTGGGTAGCATAAGATTTGATTTAAACATTTATTTCCTATACAAGCATTTTTTAATGGCCAGCAAAATAATTGCTATCTTTATTACAGAAATTGTGCTAATTATATAATTTTCTCCTGTGACCATTCTGTTAAGTAGGTGGTGTTATCCTTATTTTCTAGATGAGAAAACTGAGGCTTAGATTAAATGATTTGCCCAAGATCATACAGTGACAAGAACCTGGATTCAAACTCAGGTCATTCTGACCATAGAGCCTATGCTTTAACTACTACTGTCTTATTTTAAAATATGTACATGGCAGCTAGTTTTTCTTTTACAAAGAAAATATTAGTAAGTGTACTTTAGGTTAACTTATCTTCTGTCCTTCACTGAATGATGCATATTTATTGAGCACTTGTAGGTCAGGCACTGTGCTAAGTGCTGGGAATATAGTGGTAAACAAATCAGACAAGATCCCTGCCCTTGGGGGACTTGCCTTCCAGCAGGGAAGACAGACAGTAAATAAGTTAAGTAGGTAAGATAATTACAGATTGTGGAGGATTATACAAGTAATAAATATGGTATGATGCAGGGATAGAAAGTAGAAAGTTGGGATGGACTTTCAAATAAGGTGAATAGGGAAGGCCTCTCTAGAGATTACTTTGGTCAGAGACCTAATTGATAAGGAGGTGCCAGTTGTTTGCCAAATAAACAGTAACTGGGATGTCCCTTTTTAAAATGGAGACAATAATTGTGCCTACTGAGATAATACATGTTAAGAAATCACTTAGCACTGTACCTGGTTAAATATAGTCAGAACCCAATAAGTGTCAGCTATTATTAAAAGAGTAATAGTATTCCAGCATCAGATTTACTGGTTGTATATTTTCACAATACTGTTCCAAAATTAACAGTATAGTTCCTAGGTAGTTTATGTTGAAGGTACTGTGTCATTTCATTGAGCAGATTTTTTTTTTTTTTTTCTCCCGAGCATCTGCTATGGCCGGCATTGTTTTAGACCCTGCAGGTATACCTGGGAACATTTCCTTATGGTTATTAAAACATCAGAAAATTGATTTTTTTTTTAAGTTTTAAAAATGTTTTACCACAAATCTTATTTATATATTATAGGTCATGTGTGATAAGCCTGATAGTTTTGCCCTTTCATAACACCTCTCATCTTGCGTGCTATTTACATCAGCAAGGATTCAGTAATACATTGGGCCTGTTACTGAACAAAAGCATAGAAGGTGAAAAGGCACTTTTAAGGTCTTATAAAGAATCAGAAAAAAGGTGGGATAGAATTGCATAATCCTAATAAGTAACCAGCTGGTAGAGTGAACTAAATCATTTTCATAGATTCTTAAGTTGAGTGGAAGCCTCTTTTGTGCCTGAAAGAGTCAGTTAAATTCCACTCCAGAGGTTTTACCCTGGGAGTATTTTTATTGAAGAGTTTCAAGAAGTATAATTGATGTTATGCAATCTGGGGAAAAGAACATTAGTATAGACCTTGTTTTAGATTTAGATTGTTGCTATCATTATTTGCATTGCTTTGTGAAAGTCACTTGTCATTTACAGAAGGGTCTTATATCTATCTTACATATCTCTGTATAACATAATTTAACTTGATTCTTATCAAATTTTAATCACTAATCTCCCATTTTCTAGGGAGGCTATATTTTATGACAGTAACTGATATTTCTTGACATGACTTTCTCTTCTAACTACTAATGATGGCAGCTTTGAGGGCAAGTCTGCTTTCTTGTTGCATTAGAAAAGTTTGGAATATATTTCCATCATGCCTTAAGAAAAAAAACTTTTCTTCCATTAAATTTTTTATCTGATTTTTACTTTCATCCAAACCACATATAAGGATTCATATTCAGTATTTTTTAACACCTTAATTGTATATGTGTGCTTTTAAAATTACATAATTAACACATTCTCATAAAAAACCCCTCCAAATATATATTAGGAAGTGAAAGTTTCCTGCAATTACCACCCCTTCACCTTTTAACACCTCACTGCATAAATAAGTGCAATGCTTATTTAAACCAGAAAATTTTTGAAAAGGTTTTGGTTTCAGACCATGTTGTGAACATCATCTTAGCAGCCTGGACCTTATCTGAGGTAGTAAGAGTTTAACTGGTCACATATTGGATGGTTACATTCTTCTATGAAGAAAAACCATAGGACATTGGCTACATGTTGTGCTTGTGAACTAATGGTGGTGATATAAAATGCCACCTGAGCAGCCTTGGTCTAGTCTATGATTTACAAAGCTGGAGTATTTTCAGTCCTTAAGAAAGGAAAACAAGTTTCTCTTAGCTACTTTAACAATAATATTTGAAGACTGTATTTTCTTTCAAAAACCAGGTGTGGTAAACATTTCTATCATATTTTATATTTTAAAATTTGTTTTACCTTCCTCATTATATTAGTTTCAGGTGTACAATATAATGATATGTGTATATATCACAAAATGATCACCACCTGTCACTACACATAGTCACAAATTTTGTTTTCTTGTGATGAGGGATTTTATGATTCACTCTCTTAGCTACTTTCAAATACGCAAAACAGTATTATTAACTATAGTCATTCTGCTCTATGTTACATCCCCAGGACTTACTAAGTTTGGAAGTTTGTACCTTTTGACCACCTTCACCCATTTTGCCCACCCCTGCCTCTGGCAACCACCAGTCTGTTCTCTGTATTTGAGTTTGGTGGGTAGGAAGGGGGTTGGTAGATTGCTTATACAAGTGAGCTCATATGGTGTTTGCCTTTCTCTGACTTGTTTCACTTAGCAAAATGCCCTCTGGGTCCATTCATGTTGTTACAAATTTGTTTTATCAAGTCAAAAAAGAGACCTAGCAATGATGTGATTACTATATGGGAATCTGATAACATAAAAAAATATGAGAATTGGTGTACTGACTTATATTTACTGTTACTAAGGAGAAAAATATAAGAAAAATGTCCTTAATTTTTGGACTAATGATAGACATAGCTAATTGAGGGATTAAGCATTTATTTCTACATTAAGAAGACATAATGCTTATACTTTACTGTCTATTTTAGGACCAAGTAAATAAGGAAAATATCTCATTCTGGAATCTGAATGTTGTAATTTCCTTAAATCGTTATTTTCATAATATATCTTAAAACTAGTAAATTTTATTTGGGTATATTTCAGAAGGTTAATGAATGACCGTCTGTTTTAGTAAGAAACAGATACTCTCCTCTGTTTACTGTCTTGAATTGTGGGTTAGTATTGGCACAGTCTAGTAGAATAAGAAGCTCAAACCTTCTTGTGCTTCTTTGTTAGTGCATTGTGAAAAATTTTCTTCAGAGGAGGTTCTCAGTAAACGTATTTTTAATGGATAGGTTCAAGTTATTGTACAAGCTAGCGATTGATATTAACATTGCTTTGTTTTCTGTTTCCTTAATTATATTTTATAATGTGGTTTTCAAAGAGTATTTCAAAATTAAAATAATCTGGTGACAAGTAGTTATACTTTATCAAAGGTATGTCAAAATTCAAATTCAGTTATTCACAAAAAACGTTATGGTGTATTCATAGATGCCTTTAACACAGTGACTTATGTTTTATGTTGATATTAAATTATAACAATAAAATATATAAATTATTTTTGTCTTTGAAGGTCCTGATGAAGTTGTAGGGCCAGAAGGAATGGAAAAATTTTGTGAAGACATTGGTGTTGAACCTGAAAATGTATGTTTTATTTCTAAGTAAAATGGAATACAAGTGGGGTATAGCATATTCATAAATTTCTAAAAATTGGAACACTTTAATCTTATCAGAAGATTTTGTTTCTTCATGAATATTGTAGATTTTCATTTAGGTTTTATGAATGTATTTAGATTGGGCACGTGTTCTCTTTCTTGATACAAATGTCATTTGTAATAGAGTAAGAAAGATTCTACCTTCAGAAATTGTTAGAACTTTTTGCTTTTAAGAAATTGGCCCGTCTAAATTTCTTTACAGTTAATAATTCCAGAGATTGTACTCTTTAATAGTTAAAGCATGGAAATAGTTGTATAAAAATGCTCTCCATGATAAATATAGACATGATTATCTCTATGCTGACTTTTCCCCTATCCTTTATGTTCTGTTCTTTCCAGATTATTATGTTAGTTTTAGCGTGGAAATTGGAGGCTGAAAGCATGGGATTTTTTACCAAGGAAGAATGGTTAAAGGGGATGACTTCATTACAGTAAGAAATTTTTTTAAAAAACAAATTTGATGGCCTATTTGAAGATCTTAATTGATATTTTGTGCTTCATAGTTTTTTGGGAGTAAGGTTTCACCTTAAATTAATCAAATTGGTTTGATCTAGAACAATCAGTTTAGGATTGACAAAATTTATATTATGGTCTTTGGCAAAATGAACTGTTACTCCAGTTTTCATATTCCCTAAGAAAGAACCTAAGAACAGTTCTGTTAAAACTCATTGACTCTCTTAATGGGTGAATTAGAGATTCATGATCAAAGTTATTTACTCATGGGATGTTTGAGTGATAAGGGATTTCCTTCTCAGAATGTAGAATTCTACTACATGAGGAGTTTGTTCTTGGGCAGTCCTAAGCTCTGGGGCTTCCTCTCTCTTCAGTTTTATACTTGACTTAAAAAAGAAATTTGATATAAAAAAAAAGAATGTCTGTATGTGTATAACTGAGTCACTTTGCTGTACAGCAGAGATTGGCACAACATTGTAAATCAACTCTACTTCAATGCAAAAAGATTAAAAAAAAGAAATTTGAAGAGAGTTACATGACACTTTTATTATTTCTTTTTTGCCAAATGAATCTCATGAATACAAAAGTAGAAATATTGTTTGGCCCCTGTGCAACCGTTAGCCATTTTATAGTTGTATACTTTCAGTTTAGGATGCTGCCTTGGGACACTTTTATAAGTTATAAAATTGCTTCTTTATAAAAATAATTTGATTTTGGCTTTTCAGAGTAAAGTGTGCTTAAGTTTCAGAGTCAGTTAGTAATTGTGTATTAATTTTATATTATGTCATGTTCCTGATGTTCATGCAGGAAGTTATTAATAATCAACATTCTAAAATAGTTAGAGCAAGCATAAATTTATAATATTTTTGAGCCCCAAACTGGAGGTTAATTAGCCATGTGATTTCCTGTTGTGATTATGCTTTTATTAACACACTTAACTGTTCTTTACTCCTTGTTTGCCTATCCTTAAATTTCAAAATACTTGGTTATTTTTTTTAAGTGTATTTGTTCATATGAAACTTAAATATTAATATTTGGATTTTCAGTGTCTAATGTTTTGTAATTCTCCTTTTTAACCAGCATTAACATTTAGATATTTTGTGTGTGTGTGTATGTGTGTGTCTGTGTATATATATAAATATATATGTGTATGTATGTATACACATACGCATATGTATATATATTTGTTTAATGTAAAAATCTTTGCTCATATGAACCAAATCATAGTTCCTAGAATAGAACATAAAATCAACCCTCTCACTTTTATTACTTATAAGTGAGATGAGGAGTCTGAGACTCAGAGAGGTGAAGAAAATTTTTGCCAGAGTTTACATAGTTCTTAGTGGCAGAGCTAGGACGTAGAATTTAAATTTCCTGGATACCAGTCTACCATACTGTACTTCCTATTGCATCATCCCTTTATGTATATTCCTTTGTTACATTCTTTATAAAATAGAAGGCCATTATTAACTTTTAAAATCATAGTATTTATAACCAAGACTGCCATTCATCTAGGTGTCATAACATGCCAAATTAAAATGTTGATTCTGAAATTCTTTGAGCTGTTTCTCACCATTTAATTAGCTTTATAGAGAAAGACAAAATATATAAGATTATGCAAAGAATATAAACTAATTTCATGTAGCTCAGTCTGTTTTATTAAAATTTATATCAGTTGTTGCATGGCTTGTCAATTGTAAGACATTTTATTTGTCATTACAACTGCTTTATGTACTATTCCTACTGCTTTTTTGTCTATTGCTTTTTAAAATATCTCAGCTAACAATTGTTTGTGTATTTTTAAACCAAAAGTTTCTAATTATTTATGTTTTTGAATTACTTGATATAATATAAAGAGCCTCTGTATAACAGAAATATGTAAACACAAAGTGTTTCTAGTATTTACTTGTGAATAATTAGCATATAGCCTTGGGTATATGCTAGGGAAATTGATGAACTCATAAACATGTTAACGTATCTTTCCAATAGGAAGTTCACAGGCTTTACAAAATAAAAGCAATATTTAGGACTTAAAATTGACCCAGAGGTTTTTCTCTTTCATTCATTTATTATCCCCTTCCCATCTGCTTAGAACTCTGTAGTGTAGATCTTTAAAGCTACTAAAATTAGGCAAGCACTCTTGACTGGTAAAATAGTTATTTTTTTTTTTACCCCCAATGATCTAGATTGCTTTGTTGAAGTACAGAGTATCTTCTCTTAATTGGCTAAATCTTATTACTCCCTGAATCTTCTTGTAAAGAACTTGCTAGGAATAAAATAGTTTAAAATGTAAACCAGTAGAGACAAAAGAATCTATAAAAGTTGTTTTTTTAAAAATATATAGTTGTCTAGTATACTTGGTTTTATATAATCATTATAAAATGTAAAATTTCACAGACTTGATTCCTTTTATAGATTTTTCATATTTTTAGGATTTAATTTAATCTGGACATAGTTATTTGATGGTTCCTAAATCATCTTAATGTAGTTATCAATTATTTCAAATTAATGAATTTTAACACATAGAAAACTTTAAGTAGAGCTCTGCTAAAGAATAGAAACAGTCTGGTAGTTAAAATTTATATTATGGTCAAGAATAGGGAACTGTCATAATCATGGTTAATTATAATCTGTAACTGTATAATGCTTAACAGTTCTCAGAATACCTTTTGTTTTTACATTTATTTATTTTAAAGCTGTTATTCATACAGACTTTCCACAACTGAATTGTCCTCTTTTGTGTGAAAGAATTTATGGGTGTGAATTTGTATATAATTGGACTAGAATGGCCATTTTTTTAAGTTTCGGGGATGTAATTGCCGTATCCTTTCCAGATACTTTGCTCTATTTCATTTTCATCATTGTTTAATAATAGTCAAATTTCCCTTCAAGTCAGATTTAATTTAGGAGATATTTAAACACCTATTTTATCTAAAGTATTGTGCCGCTTACTGATGATCACAATGAGGCATGGGGCACAACTCTGTCCCTTAGTTACATTTCATTAGGGCGGGAAAGGCATTACTGCAGCCATACTGTAACCATAGGCATACTGTAACCATAAATCCAGGTGGGATGGGACAAGTACTAGAGTAAAAGTACCAAATACTATGAAAGCACAGCTGCTAAAGAGGTTAATTCCAGCCGAGTAGACAGGAAAGTCTTTACTGTAGGTGTGGCATTTGAGCTGGACCTTGAAGAATGATTAGGATTTTGATGGTTGAGGGTATAGGAAAATGTTGTTTCAAGAAGAAATTGTGAGCAGAACCTTGAGAAAAGAAAACATATGTCTAGTTTTCTAGAATCAAAAGGTACATAAAGAAAATTGACAGAGTAGTTTTAAACTTCAGATAGTTGGGATAATGGCTACATTATGCAGGGCTTTGACTAATATGTTGAGAGAGTTCAAACCATATGTTTTAGCTTGGGAAGCCATCAGAGATTTTTGAGCATAGGAATCATCAAAGATTCGGGGGATAATTTTCAATAGAGGAGGTTTTTTTTTTTTTAGGTCATAGACTCTTTTGAGAACCTTAGGAAAACTGTGGACCTTATCCCCATTAAGATGCACATCTGTAGAGGCAAGATTCCAAGAATACTTGAAAATTTTATTCATACCTTACTGGAGCGGATAACTTTTCTCATATCTACTAGCTGAAAGTTTGTTGTTGGAGCATCTACCATGCTGTTAGAGAAAATTGTGGGCATATATCTTTGACAAGAGTATACTTGATTATGATAATGAAAAAAAGAGCCAAAAGGATAGCATCTGACAAGAATGGTAGTAACTAAGCTGTCTGCCAGTAGACTACAAGTTGTACACCTTCTGGTCTCCATATTGAGCCTTGTACTTTGAAGATTATAGGCTTTACTGGCTTCACTTTCTTTAGGAGAGAGGAATGGGGAACATTTATACAATTTTTTTGGTGGGAGTGGAAGAATTGAATAGATTGGATGCTCTGGTGTCTGTGGTGTATGACTATCATTCACTTAGCATTTTGGGCCCAAGTACTAATTGCCATTGGCATTCTTCCCCTTTGCTCTCCCCCAGAGTCATCAAAACAATTTCAAAATGCCCCCGCTCCACATTTCCAAATACCCCCCAGAGATGGATTAATTGTATTGTTCGGATTGATCCACCTGATTCAGAGAAAGTTCTAGTCTATGGCCATACCACTCTCAATGCACCCAATCTCGTCAGAGAAAGTTCTAAATCCATAACTTGGTGAATAAAATTCTTCCTGTTATACATCAGTGTGTCATGGCATTCTTATTGACTTAATGATTAAGGAAGATAACCTCACTTAGATCTAATATATAAATGAAAATTTTTTTCTCATTTTAAAGGTCTTAAATGAAGCAGAAATTCAGAAGCCTCTCTTGTTAATCAGATGTTTAACAATACTCAAGAAATTAATTCCTAAGCCTTTATTTTGAAATTTAAACCCATTTCACTGATTCTAACAGCAGTGACCTTGGAGATTACTGTCATATTGTGCCAGTGTTCCCTAAAATCTGTGTGGTTTTATTTGATTGTTATTTTAAAAAGTGCTATTCTTACTTTCCATGCTACACTAGTTAAGTATGCATTTCTTTTTAGTTCAGGGGAAATAGTCTTTCTAAACTTGCCAAGTTAGGAAGTATCAACATTATTAACTCTTGTGAGTCTATTTTGGGGCTAGATTAAATATATGAATCGTGTTTAACTGCTTGGGCATGATTACTGGTTTTGCTGGGTCTGGTCACGGTCTTTATGACGTTGGTAATAGATACGGAAGTTCGTACTCTTATTTTTTTTACTCTTCTCCAAGCAGAAAACATTAATTGTCAGTTCTATTAAATTATTTCTCAACTGAAAGATGTAGATAAGCGATTATAATGATAAGAAATAGTTTGAAGAGAGCCACCAATGTGAAGATGATTTTTCAGCCATTTGCCTCAGAAGGAGCCCATCAAGCTAAGAACTGTGCTACGCATTTACTACCTGATTCTCATTTAATCTTACGGTTGTCTCTTACTGTTTTTGTGGTTTTAAAATGGGAAACAGATTGGTAAAGGTTATAAGTAACTTGCCTAAAGCCACATGACTGGAAAGTGGAGAAATTGGAATTTTAACTGGTCTCTATTTGACTTGAAACTTCATTCTTTATCTCTGTCTTAAGCTTGTTGAGATCATATCCTAAGTAATATTGTTGCTCTATGTACCTATGGAATGTAAAATATTTGGGAAGGATTGTAATCTCTTGGATTCTTATCTCCTTGAGAGACTTGTCAGTCACTGCTTATACACTTTACAGTTTTGTTTGAACTACAGTTTTCCACTAACCTTTCCCCAGGTAGAAATTTTGAAACTTCTTGTAATTAAATTAATATATCATCTACTTTGTGGTTTATTATTTAACATAGTCTTGTTAAATAATACTTTTATTTAACAAATAATTTTGGAATGCTTCTATATGCCAGGCCCCATGTTAATATGCCACGAGGATGATTTTCAAACTCTGGTGGTAGTGAGAAAAATAACTTTTGAAAGTAGCGAGGTATCGTTTAACTTGTTTGCCTTCCTGAATCGCAAGTCTGTTAAGATTCTGCATGAGATTTTGTGTGAAAATGTGAGTCACATCACTAAAAAGAATGTGAAAAGCACTGCTTCAGGAAGCTACAAAGATTTACAGAAAATGAGGCTCCTACCTAAAATAGATCATGATGGGGAAAGGAGTACATGTAACTAGTTACTTTAGTACTAGTACCTTCTGAACATTTTCAGTTGATAACTGGAGGTATTGAAGACTTCATTTCCTAATTTTCAAACAGCTTAATAGCATATAATCTGAGAATTAGTTTCTTTTCTGTATTCTTCTAGTAGAAGTTAACTGCATTTTCAACTATCATTAAAACTTTTTCATATAATGAAGAATTTTTGTACTAATAGAAGCCATTTATTGAAATAGTAATAAATTTCTAATAAATGATAAGAATAAATTTTTCTTGTTTCTGCATGAAACATTTTGTGCACTCATTCATATGCAAGGAACTAGGCCCCAGACAAATTAGATGATTAACTTATCCAAATTTTGATTTTTGTTTCTGGCAGTTATGGCATCCTAAATGTGCAAACAAACCATTTCCCATGTTAAACAGTTAAATGTCGGATAAATTATTAAAAGCATCTTTTAAAAAAACACACCTGGACTTGACTGTAACTTAAGGAAAGTAATCAGAGGCCAGAATTTATAAGAGATGGTGATTCCATAGGGATCTACGGAGCTGGCATTTACCCTGAGGATACCTGCCTATTCTTAGTCACCTAGGATCTGGCCGTTTATCTGTGCATGTTGGGAACTGGAGACAAATTGCAACGAGAATCAGATCAAAACCTCCTATATTTAGTCATTGATGCCAAACCTACCCAATAGATGGAGACATGATTGCTTGGGCTTGGTTCTGCATATACAGTTGGAGGCAGAGGGCTTCTGGTTGAGAGAATTCCTAATTAAAAGCTTTTTGTGGGGAGTTCCCCAGTGGCCTAGTGGTTAGGATTCCGGTCTTTCACTGCTGTGGCCCAGGTTCAGTCCATGGTGGGGAACTGAGAACCCACAAGCCGCGCGGCACGGCTCTTCGTCAGATTTAGGCACAATCCAGAAACGTATTTTGGAATTGTCCCAGGTAATCAGTACTCCCATGTGTTTTGTGGAAGCAGTTCTTCTGTACAGGAAAGCATTTTAAACAGAAGCCTCAATTTCTGCAGAAAAAATTTCAGTGATCATTAACAATCAGAAATCACTAAACAAGTTGTGAAACAGATCTTAAATTTTAAAATAAGACTTTAAGGCTAGTATTTTGAATAATTATAGTCTCAGTATAAAATAACTACATTTAATGTGTTTTAAAAGAAAAAAGAGGAATGGTCTCAGATGATCAGATTTCAGATAATTACATTTCTAAAAGTGAAATATATAAAAGATTTAAAACTCAATAGGTGAGCTGCAAAGGAGATAGATGTAAATAAAATAGGAATCAGTGACCTACAATATCTGAGGAAAATAGGAAAGAGGTTAATAGCTATAGTGGATAATTTTTTTTTTACTGTTAAGTTTTGAGAGTTTTCTCTATATTTTAGATTTAATTCCTTCATTGAATATGTGGTTTGCAAATATTTTCTCCCCCTCTGTAGCTTGTGTTTTCATTCTCTTAAAAGGACTTCTGCAGAGCAAAAGTTTTAAATTTTGATGATGTCCAGTTTATCAGTTTTTCCTTTTTATGTGTTTTTGGTGTCAAGTCTTAAGAATTCTTTGCCTAGCTCTAGATCCCGATAATTTTTTCTTACTTTTTTTCTAGAAGGTTTATATTTTTACATTTTATTTTTAAATCAGTAATCCATTTCGAGTTGATTTCTTTTAAAAGTATGAGACTTAGATTTTGGTTTATTTCTTTACCTGTGGATGTCTACTTGCACCAGTACCATTTGCTGAAAAATCGCTTTCTCCTATCGAATTGCTTTACACTTTTGTCAAAAATCATTTGGGCATATTTGTGTGGTCTTTTTCTAGGTTCTCTATTCTGTTCTGTTGATCTTCTTCCACTACCACACAGTATGGGTTACTTTAGCTACATACTAAGTCTTGAAGTCAGGTAGACAGATTTATCTTTTTTCAAATTTTTTTTAAGCTACTACAGTTTCTTTGCTTTTCCAAAAATTTTAGAATAATCTTCTATATTTACAAAAAAATCTTACTGAGGTTCTTGTTAAACTGAATGTGAATTTCAGAATAATTACATCTTTACTTTTTTGACTCTTCCAGTTCGTGGAAGATAGGTATGTCTCCATTTATTTAAGTGTTTGGTTTCTTTCATCAGTCTTGTGTCAAACATACGTCCTGTACATGTTTTGTAAGAATTAAACCTAAATATTTCATCTTTATTTTGACCACTGTAAGTAGTATTGTATGTTTAATTTTAGCATCCACATGCTCATTATTAATATATAGAAATATAATTGATTTTTGTATGTCCTGTGACCTTGCTGAACTCACTTATTCTAAGATTCTTTTGTGTGTATTCCTTGTGTTTTCCACAGACAGTCATGTCATATGATTATGACATGAAATAGGGACAGTTTTATTTTTTTTTCTGGTCTGTATGCCCTTTATTTCCTTTCCTTGAAATATTGCATTGGCTAGAACTTCTACTACTGTGTTGAATAAGTGTGGTGAGTGCAGACATCCTTTTTTGGCTCCCCATGTTGAGGTAAACACATCAGTCTTTCACCATTAAGTACTTTTTCTGGTAGGTTGTTTGTAGGTGCTCTTTATCAAGTTGAGGGAGTTCTCTATTTCTGTTTTTCTGTGAGTTTTAACATGAATAGATATTAAATATTTTAAATATTTTTCTGCGTTAAATCATATAATCATGTAATTTTTCTTTTTTTAGCCTATGAATGTGATTACATTGATTTTTGAGTACTGAATCAATCTTGCATACCTGGAATAAATCCCACTTGATCATGGTTTATAATTATTTTTATATACTTCTTAATTCTACTTGTTAATATTTTATTATGGCTTCATGAGGGATATTGGTCTGTAATTTTATTTTCTTTTTCTTATTTATTGAGGTACAATTGACATATATAACATTATATTAGTTTCAGGTGTATAACATAATGATTCAGTATTTGTATATATTGCAAAATGATCACCACAATAAGTCTACTTAACATCCATCAGTATACATAGCTATACATTTTTTTTTTCTTGTGATGATTTTTTTTAAATACTGTCTTTTTCTGGTTTTGCTGTTAAGGTGATACTGGCTTTATAAAATGAATTGGGAAGTTTTTCCTTATACTTTATTTTTTGAGGGAGGCTGTAGAATTGGTCTTCAAAGATTGGTGGAATTCTCCAGTGAAACCACCTGAGCCTGTAGATGTCTTTTATAGATGCTTTTAACTTTTGAATTCAATTTATTAATAATTTAGTAGTTACATACTCAAATAGTTAAAATTTTGAGTGTTGTATTTTTTTTTCTTTCTAAGTAATTGGTCCATTTCATCTTAAGTTGTCAAATTTATATCCTTTTGATATCTGCAGGTCTGTAATGATATCCTTTGTTTCATCCCTGATGTTGGTAATCTTTGTCTCCTCTTTTTTCTTTGTCATTCTTGCTAGAGACTTGTCAATTTTATTGATCTTTTCCAAAGAATCACATATTTATTTCATTGGTTTTTTTCTCTAGAAAAGATTGCAAAAGTAGGAGCTTAGATTATTGATTGACTTTTTCTCTTTTCTGATGTTTGTATTTAGTGCTATAAATTTCCCTGTCAGCACTGCTTTGTGTCTCACAAAATTTGACATGTTTTTCCATTTTCATTCAGTTCAGTATATTTTTTGGTTTCTGTTGAGACTTGCTCTCACCCATGGATTATTTAGGAGTTGGCTGTTTAGTTTCTAAGTGTTATTTCTAGTTGGGTTTCATTGTGGTCAGAGGACATATTCTGTGTGATTTCAATTCTTTTATATCTGTCAAGGTTTGTTTATGGCTCAGGATTGAAAAGAATAAGTATTTTGTTGCCATTGAATAGAATGTTCTATTAATGTCAATTAGATCCTGTTGATTGATGGTGCTGTTGAATTCTTCTATACGTCTGCTGATGTTCTGTGTAGTTGTTCTCTCAATTGCTTAGAGAGAGGTGTGGAAATCTGTAACTATAATTGTGAATTTGTTTATTTCCCCTTTCAGTTCTATAAGTTTTTGTCTCATATTTTGCAGCTCCATTGTCTGATGCATACATTTAGGATTGTTATGTCTTGGTGGATTGACCTTTTGTCATTATGTAATGTTCCTCTCTATTCTGTTAATTTCTTTGCTCTGAAGTCTACATTAGCTGATATTAGTGTAACCACCCCTCTTTTCTTTTGTTTCTACAATATATCTTTTTCCATTCTTTTACTTTCAATCTGCCTGTATTATGTTTGAAGTCAGTTTCTTCTAAATAGCAGAGTTAGGTTTTTTTTTTTGACCTACTCTGTCAATCTCTCTCTTATAATTGTTATATTTAGGCTACTTATATTTAATTTAATTATTGATATATTAGGGTTTAAGTCTGCCCTGTATTTTATAATTCAAAAAGTTCCATTTGGTTCTTTTATATATTTCTTTCCTTAGACTTTGTATTTCTTTGCTGGTAGTGTCTATCTTTTCATTTGTTTTAATTTGTTCATGATTGCTTATTGAAGCATTTTTATAATAGTTGCTTTAAAATCTGTGTCAAGTAATTCTGAACATCTCTATCATTTCAGTGTTTGCATCTATTGATTGTCTTTTTCCTTTCTATTTGAGATCTTGGTTCTTGCTATGGCAAGCAATTATTTTTTCTTCTCTATTGAAACCTGGAAGATTTGAGTATTACATTATGAAACTCTGGATCTTATTTAAGCCTTCTGTTTTAGCTAGCTTCCTCTCATACCACTTCAGCA
>NW_006773778.1:1853956-1876118 GCF_000442215.2 Lipotes vexillifer | reverse complement strand
AAAAGTGAGGGCCACTACCTTATTACTTCCAGCCTATAGAAATCAAAGTTCCTCACTCTGCATCTTTTGACATCCGAGGAGGGAAGTCCTCATTACTGTTAGCAGACATGAGAGTTTTAGGTCCCACTATGCCTCCACTGATACTTTCTTGTTCCCCAAAAAGTCTCTACTGACACTACTAGGGTGGTGGCCTTGTTCCTGCGGTGATAGTGAAAGCCCTGACTCTTTATAAATCCTCCTCTGACACTACGTCAGGTCAGAGGAGGATTGGCTGCTTTTTACTAACTGGTAGGAGTGGAAGTTCATGTTCCCCATGTGGTTTCCACTACTGACACTGCAGAATTTGAGAGGGCAAACTCCTTATACTCTGGTGAGGGTAGACCACTCAGGTCCCCATTCAGTCTTTGCTGGCATTGCTGGGGTCTGAGCCAGTTTTTTCTTTGGTGTTTGACAGGAGAAGAGTGTTTCTTTCTAATGTTTTCTGTCTTGTTAGGCTGCTTACTTTTGACTAGCGGGAGAGCAGGCTTTTTGTTTGTTTTGTTTGTTTGTTTGTCTGCCCTCCTTGGCATTTCTGTTTTTCTGACTCCTTCATCTCCAAGTCTGGGATAGACAAGGCAAAAAGAAAACCCAAGGAACAATACTACTGTATTGTTTCTCAGATTGTTTCAGAGTCTTCTTATGTTTGTTTTATATATAATGTCTAGGGCTTTTAGTTGAATTAGCAGGAGAGATAGGGAAGAGAACATTTACTTCATCTTCCTAAAAGTAGAAGTTATTTCTTGTATCTATTTTTTTAAAAAGCAAACCTCTGCCCTCCTTCACTATCCCACTTTAGAGCTCTTTTCTCTGCTCCATTTTAGAACCAGACTCTTCGAAAGCAATTGTCTATGCTTATTTTCTCCAGTTTCTCTCTTTTCATTCTTTCTTTTAAACCTATTCTAGCAAAACTTTTATCGCTGCGACTCCTCTGAAACCACTCTTGTTAAGGCATCATTTACAAGTGAATAATCAAACCAATAATACTTACAAAACTGTGGCTGAAGCTAAAATTGTACTTAGAGGGAGGTCTATAGTGTTAAATGTTATATTAAAAGAGAAGAAAAGCCTGAAAACAAATGAACTGGTATCTAATTTTAGAAGTTAGAAAAAGGATTAACCCAAAGAAAGAAGAGATAAAAAGATGTCCAGACCTTAGTAAAATAGAAAAAAGATACAATTGAGAGAATTAAATTATGGCAAGGTGATTAAGAAAAGCAAAGAAAAGGCAAAAATATATAAATATAATAATCATATTAGAAAATATTATAAATATTTTAATTGGCATATTTAAATAAAATTATATATGAGATAAATGATCAGAAAAGTGTATAAATGACCAAAACTGATTTAAAAAGACATAGAAAATCTGAATGGTCTGATAGCCATTTAAAATGCTGATTTAGTAATTAAAAGGTTTTCCTTCCCTCAGTGAAAAGGCCCAGGTGGATTTTCAGTTGCTGAGTTTGGACAAATCCTAATTCCAGTGTTCAGTAAACTTTTTCAGAAAACAGAAGAAAGGGTACTATTTCTCTCTTTTTTTTTAAGCTTATGGTATAAGCTTGTTATAAAACTAGAAAAGAGAGTGTGAAAGAATAAAATTTACAAGCCAGTCTCACTTATGAACATAGTAAGATATCTAGCAGTGTATAAAATAGGTAACATGACCAAGTTTGGCTTATTCTAAGAATGTAAGAGTTAAGTAACACTAGAAATTTATTCAGATATTTACACCTTAATAAAACAATAAGTTACTACACATCACAATGTTGATTTAGAATAGTGAAAATCTTGGTTAAAACTGAGAATGCTAGGTGTCTACGTCATGAGTACTAAAATTCAGTTTTGAGTGGAATACGTTGGTCTCAGTAGATGGCACAACTAATTTGATCGGAGGGAGTCAGATGATCTCAGAGAGCGCAAACTGAGTTAGGTTTTGATGAGTAATATTTTGTCAAAATGTTAGAAGGAACAGCATATCAGGTAGATAAAATAATGTGTGCTAAAGCATAGCTGTGACATTTGGGAATGGTAAGTGAAATTATAACTAGAGCACAGTTATATTTTAAGGATATTGGGCCCTGGCAGGAGATGAGACTGGAGATTTGTGCCAATTGTAAAAGGCTTTGTCTGCCTTGCTTCTTCCTAAGTAGGGGAATATATCAACCCAGGGAGTCAGAAAGCCAGTAAATATTTGTGAACATTCCATCTCTTTAGCTTCTTATACTTCATGTCTAATCTTTAGAAATAACATGTATTACTTGTTTGCATTCTTTTGTATATGTGCCTTATGTGAAGTTAGGTGCTATCACTGATTTACTTTGATTTTTTGTTTACTAAAAATGTAGGAATCTGAGTTTATGACTGAATCACTAATGTATTTCCTCTGGGTTATATACTAAACTTGTAAAAGCAATCATGGCTAATCTCTTTCACCAAGCTGGTGCCTAAGAACTGGTGCCAGTGAAATTTGTATCAGAGGCCTGATTAATTTTATTTGTTCTGTCATCTTAACTTTATTTGTGGTAAAAGCACATTTTAGTACATCTCTTTTTATCAAATATTTGTGATTTTATTGGAGTTTTTGATGGAGTTGTGTTTTGTTTTTTTTTCAAGAAAAGTTATTGGAGTGAATTTTCATTGATTGCCAGATTTTCTTTTCTTTTATCATTTTTCATTTTTGTATTGCATTGGTAGATACAAGGCAATAGTTTGTTATTCTAAATTTGTGAATCAGAGAATTTTAAACCTAAATTAACTTCATAAATGTGCTCACTTTTTTCTTTAATGCATTCCTTCTAACCCCTAAAGATGCTTTTATTTAATTTTCTTAATTATGTGATATGTTTGATTTTTTTAATTTAAGGTGTGACTGCACAGAAAAGTTACAGAACAAATTTGACTTTTTGCGCTCACAGTTGAATGATATTTCTTCATTTAAGAATATCTACAGATATGCCTTTGATTTTGCAAGGGTAGGTGGAATTTCCATGTTTTCAATTTTAATATTTTTTTAATCTTGAAACCACACTTAGGGAAACTTTTTTACCTTTATTTTAGGATAAAGATCAGAGAAGCCTTGATATTGATACAGCTAAGTCTATGTTAGCTCTTCTCCTTGGGAGGACATGGCCACTGTTTTCAGTATTTTACCAGTACCTGGAGGTATGTATGTGTTTTTATTTTTAAAATAATATTTTAAAACTTAAGCTGATTGAAAATATACCTTTAATTGAAGAAAAACAAGTAGATTTTTCAATACTGTGCTTTTTAAAAATTCTGCTTAAGTGTTTGAAAATTTGTTAAAATGTGTATGTATCTGCTGTCATTTTTAGACATGAGTTCATGTTCATTAACATATTCTGTACATAAGTTCATTTTTATTCCCTGCCTTGCAACCCCCCCCCCCAAAAAAAAGATAAAAAAGAAACCTTCAAGAAATATATTTTAGCACAGACATCCTTCATGTAAAATTAGTTTCTTGGGATTTTTGCAGGAGAGAATTTATGCTAGTGCACAAATCTCAAGCTTTCTAAATCAGGTTTCTCTCTGTTATACAGGGTATTAGGCTGAAAAAATCAATATAAGAGAACCAATTTTAGTATTAAAACTTAGGCTCAATCTAAAGAATTAAAATAAACTTTATTTCCACAAATATGAGGATGTACTTAAATATAGTGATTACTGAGAAATGTATGCTGAATTTATGAAGAAAGTATTCTTTTAGAAGGTTTATTATAGCACCTTCTGTATGTGGTGGTTTGAAGAAGATACTGTCCTTTTTTTCATTGCTTTCTTTAGTTTCCTATCTGTTTTTGTGCTTCTTTCTATTTTATTTTGTTTATTTCATTTTATTTCATTTCATTTCATTTTTTTGTATACTTCTCACTGTTTCTTGAATACAGATGCTTTTGCTTTGAAAATAATTTCATAAAGCTGGTTGTTTATCATAACAGGTTCCCCAGATTAGTTTCATTTAAAACTTGTGATAATAGACAGTGGTATAAGAAGGTCTTATGTGAATGGGTTTGTGCACACTTAAATCTTTAAGCCTAATAAAGTAGATTGGTTGATGGATGTTATCAATCTTCCTCATATTAGTAGTTTTGGGGCAACGGTAAGTATAACTCTGTAAACATATTCCCCTCTAATAGGAGCTGAGAGAAGTAAATATTTTCAGATGCTTGTTATGTGGAGGGTGTTTGACATACATTATCTTTTTAAATCTTTATAACACCATTTTGAATTATGTTTTATCTCCACTTAGCCAATGAATAACTTTCCCAAGGTCACTCAAGTAGCAGAAGTGAGATTTGAACCCAAGTCTGTGCCCTTTCCATTGCCTCCAAAGATGCCAACTTCAAAATGTGCTAAACAGTAAATCTTACGTAAAGAAATGATTTAGTGAGAAGCAGTAGGAGGGAATTTACTGTGTTAGGAAACATTGTATAGCTTGATCTCATTGGTGATTACACAAGCATATACATTGGTAAAAGTTTATTGAGTTTTACCCTTATTATTAGTGCCCTTGACACTCATGTTATTCCTCAAGAATGAAAGAAGGGGACTTCCCTGGTAGTCTAGTGGATAAGATCCATGCTTTCACTGCAGGGGTTGGATCCCTAGTGGGGGAACTAAGATCCCGCATGCCGTGCCCCGCCCCCCCCCCCAAAAAAATTAAAGAATGAAAGAAAAGTAAAGGGAAAAATTAATTTGATGAAGTTGACATCTAAATGACCCTGAGGATTCTCTTAGAAACGCAAATAATTAAAAGAGGAATAAATGTTTTAGGAAAGACTAAATCACAAAAAGAAGGTTATAACTGTGTTTATTGAAGTCCAGTCCTAATAAATAGTGCTTGTTCTATAATCCAAAATTTATATCATTTCTACAGCAATCAAAGTATCGCGTTATGAACAAAGATCAGTGGTACAATGTGTTAGAATTCAGCAGAACAGTCCATGCTGATCTTAGTAACTATGATGAAGATGGTGCTTGTAAGTATAATATAATGTTTTCCTATGAAAGTAAAATTCTTAAAACTATTAAATGAGAACGTGGATTTGTGTAGCATTACCATAAAGGATTTAAACTTCCTAACAATTTCTTATTTAATTATGTGAGAAGTGTGGAGGAGGCAGGTGTAGAAGGTAGAGAACTTAGATTGAGCAACATTATAAAATCTGTGCTGGTAAATGAAATATTTTTGGTTACTTGGTAGCTAAATTTAGAATATAATTTCTGCAGCTAGAAGCTAAAATTCTGCTTTATTCCTGCCTTTCCTGGCATTTTCCTATGAAAGAAAAGTATAGTCATGATTTTAAAAATAGGAAAGCAAAACCTCAGCTACAATAGCAGAAGCTTTAAAATTAATATCATAATAGCCATTCACAATATGGCAAATGATGTCAAAGTAACTTCCCTCAGGAATTATTGAGTAAACAAGAAATGAAATATTGACAATTTTTTAATCCTTCAAATTAAAATATCTGTCCATCCCCTTCAGTGGAAAATCCAGAATGCCATAAAATAGAACTTTGAAGTAATGATAAATTATTTAGCTAAGCCGAACGAATTCTCACGATAAATTATTTCCCACCATCAGTTTGGTTGCATATGTTGTTTTAATGTTGTGAAGGGTTACATAGAAAAGATATATTCCTATAAATGTAAACTGAAATTATGGACTTATTTTGTGACACTGAAGAAACAAAATACTGAAGAAGGGATAACTTTATTTCTTTCTATATATATTGTGTCTCCCCCTACAAAATGGTATAAAATTTAATATTTTTAGAAATAATACCTTACAGCAGTAAACTGGCAGCCCAAGGACTATGGCTGGCCTGCAAATGTGTATTTTCATGTGCATTTGAGTCAACATTATAACTGAGACATTTTGTATAAAAAAACAGCTTCTGGATTTGCTTGAAAAGTTAGAAAATCTGACAAAACTGTTCCTGTGTTCTTTTATAGGAATTAGGCTGGAACCAAGTAGTGGCTTATGTTGGACTTGCGTTCCGGTGTGCTGGTCCACAGTATGCCAACGACTAGGTTGCTTTTCAGTTGCCATTTATTATTATACTGGTCTGCTGTTTTTCTTACGGTAGAGAAGTATGTCTATCGAAAGCAAGAGAAAAAGTGAGACCACCAGAGGGTTGTGTGCTTTAAGAAGAATAGGGCAAGCATATTTCCTTGTGGCAATGAGTTTCCTACATTTACAAAAAATAAACAGCTTATTTAAACTACCTATCTGACTTTTGTAAGTAAATGAATTTGAACCCCCTGCGTTACAAAAATACCTTTTTACAATAGTTCTTAAGTCAGGTATTTGTTAGGTACTTGCTTTGTGTTCACATTTATACTAGATCCTATTACTGGAACAATATTATAAGTCTCTAATATGGCCACACCTTCAATAAACTTAGAAACTTCTTGGTGAGGTAACAGAAATACTACGTTAAACACTTTTCAGATTGTTTAATAATTAAATGGCAGAAAGCTGTGGGCAGTTAGAAAAAGAGAGAGGTTAATAATGACTTAGTATTGGAGAGTTCATGAAACAAATCTTGAGAGGAGGTTTCTACAAATATCTATTGTGGAAAGTCCCTTATGTCAAAAAAAAAGAAAAAAGGCTAAGAAAGCACTCATTAAGTAGAATAGGGAGGCTGAAAGGAAACCACCTGGAGAAGGGACGGGTCAGTTCCCTATCATCACCACAGACTTTGTGGGGAGTTTGTTTTATAGTTGGAGAGATGTGTTCCCTGAACTCTAATAAAATTGCTCCTTTTATTTCTAGGGCCTGTTCTTCTTGATGAATTTGTCGAGTGGCAGAAAGTTCGTCAAACGTCATAGCAAGAACTATTGTGAAGAAAATGCAAACCTTTAGATCCTTATGTGTGTACAAGCTAATGAGACGAGGAAAAAAAGAAAAAACCAAAGGGGTGCATTTTCACTCATAAGAAAGACTTCTCATAGTACTTTTTTTTCCTTTTTTTTAAAGGAAGTTTTCTTGTTACATGTTATGGGCATTGAGCCACACCTCTTCCGAGACTGAATATTGAAGTTTTTGTTTTGAGTTATGTTTATAACATTTATTTCAGAACAATAAAGATTCAGATTTGTGACAAAGGCCTTAAAGTGAAGATGTCCCTTGAGTGTCAGAGTGGTATTTATTTTTGTAAATTTTAATTCTTGAATTTTAGAGGTCTGTCATACTGGAAATTTGTGGAAATTTAAAGATTTTAAACAATCTTAATATTTGGCAATGCAGTCTGCTGATGGTATAACTCATTATATTCATTTCTGCACAATTAGAAAGAATATTTTTTGGCCTTGACTTCTGGGGTAATGATTTTCTGATGCAGCTAATAAAATACATTTCTGGATATTGGAAGTGCTCCAGCTTTCAGCTGTGGTTTTCTGTGAAAGCAGCCAACATACTGTGCACATACTCTATCTGCACAGTTTAGAATTGGAAAGATTATGTCTAGTTATTTTTTTTCCTAACCATTAAATAGTATTGTCCATAAGCATAAATCAGCATTGCATGTATATTCTTAATGTGAATTTTAAGTTTTCTGTATTCTATCAGTTTAAAAATTTCATTTATATTTGAAAGAGCAAGGTTCATATATTAATGGTTTCAAAATCAGACAGCCTTATGAGAGAAATTAAGACTAGTATTGAAGCTGTATCATCATCATTATTGTTGTTGTTAGTGGCATATATATGTGATCTTTTTTAACTGTCATTTTGTGATTTGGGGAGTTTTGTTGAGGGCACCCCTCCTCCATCTCTTTTTTGGTCATAAGGAAACCTTAGCTCCGATGTTGTGGACTTAGTTAAAATATATATTGGAAAAAATATATAATAGAATAAGGACTTATGGGAGAACTCTGGGTGTAATTGTGCCCAACTCAAGGGTGCCATTTACATTGGTACAATTACATTGCTAATTATCATATTTCTGACTTGGCAATAAAGTATCTTGAGGACAGGACAGCCTTTTTTTTAATTCACACGAAAGGCATCTTTTGGACTAGCAGCAGGGCTGTTTGTACATTCCTTTTCAAACTATCCAATGTCCCAGTGATATGAAAACCTTGTTCACATTTACAGCCAAGTCACAACCTCCATAACATTCCTAGTTTCATTGTATGAGTGGAGAAAAGTGAATAAGTTGCTTTTCCATGTTAAGGACATTTCTATTGGGATTTAAGGTAAAGGTTGATTTTTGATGGTGAGTTTATTTAATGAGTGATTACAGAAGTGAATATTTATGGGAGAATAGCATTTTAAAGATTTTTATTTTGCTTTTTGGTTAATGGGCTGGGAGAAAATGATTGCTGTTTTACTTCTTAATGAAATCACTTTGTACAACTTTGTAAAACACTGGTATAATATGGAAAAAAAATTTTCCCTTAAATGTCTGATAGATAAGGTTAATTTTCCTGGAATACTTGTGCTAAGTATTAGAATCACTGAATTACTGGAACTGAGCATACAGTGTTATGACATTATGAATGATGTTTTAATATTAAATTTAATATTAAGTACAGTCGATCCTTGAACAACATGGGTTTGAACTGTGTGGGTCTGCTTATAGGCAGATTTTTTAAAATAAGTATGCAGTCAACCCTCTGTATCCATGGATGCAGAACCTGTGGATGTGGAGGGCCAACTGTGGGACTTGAGCATCTGCAGATTTTGGTAAACTTGGGGGCTCCTGGAAGCAGTCCCCTTCAGATACTGAGGGACAACTGTAAAGCATTTAGATTTTTAGACATTTGAGTCTTGATAATTTGACTCTTCAAGGAACAACTTCTGAACTTGAAGAATATTGCCAATTTTTATTTAATTCCAAAACATATAATTTAAAATAATGAAATTTTACAAGTTGTCAATTTATGGCCTGAACAAAATTTATTGTCTTTGTCATCTTCAATATTAAAGTGAAATAAGGAACACTCAAAACTTATAGATGACCTTTAAATAAATAAAATATATGAAACTATTTAGTTTGCTTACTTATCCAAAGATACCTTTTAGACTTTGAACCTGAAAATTTAAATGAAACTTACTTCTTCCTTAAGTCAACAGCCCACTTATACCCAGGCCATGCTTGCTTTACTCTCTTGCTCTTCCTAGTTCTCTTCACTTCTTAGAGTCATAACATTCATTTATTTTGGAAGCAAACTTACTCTGCCTCATTCATCTCAGAATGTGGGCTTGTCCTTTCTTGTCTTTTCTTTTTTTAATTTATATTTGAACATAATTTATTGGGAAACTACTGATCAAGAGGTTAAGTGGTATAAGCAAAGAAGATAGTATTAAGGAGCCTGCAGTATGAAAAAGAAACCTTCTAACTGTTGGAGCTCTTTTAGCTAGTTAGCTTTAAGTGCCTTCCCAGAACTCCTGTTGTAAAATTTTCAGTATTACTTCCTTTATGTGGTATGATACTCAATGGTGCTTTATTATTGGAAACGACTTACTTCTTACAGAATAGCATAGAGATGTTATACTACTGGAAAAAAGTAGAGCCAAGTGTTGATTCTCAACTGTGAGAGGATGGAGAGTTTGTCCCCCAAACCCTCGGAGCCAATAATTTTTAACAAGGAAGGGTATCTTTAGGAAATAGCCTAGGGATTCAGGTAACTTACTTGAATAGGAGATAAAAAATGGTGTATTGTGTGCTGACCTGACTCTGTTGCAATGTTTGTCTTTTATTGTCTAATGGTTTCTTGTTTTTCGAATGCTTCCAGTAAAATTCTTGACATAATCCATTTTTGACAGTAATAGTATTTTTACATATAATGTATAGGTTTTGTTGATTTGAGTATTACTTTGTATGAAGTACTCTAGATTAGTGTTTCTTAAATGGGAATATGAGAGCCTTCTATAGGAATGTTAGATTGACCCTCAAGAGTACTTCTCTTAAATACAAATGCCTTTTCATCTGTTGAGCCAAAAATTTATCTTTAACAATATTAATGCTGTCACTACTGTGTGAGGAGGTGAGGAAGAGAGTAGAATTTTAAGATAGAGTTTTTAAAGCATACAAGTTAATGTAGAGTATTAATAATGAAACATTTTACTTAAAAAAATAAATTTATTTATTTGTTTTTATTTTTGGCTGTGTTGGGTCTTTGTTGCTGCATGCGGGCTTTCTCTAGTGGTGAGCGGGGGCTATTCTTCATTGCGGTGCGTGGGCTTCTCATTGCGGTGTCTTCTTGTTGCAGAGCACAGGCTCTAGGCACGCAGGCTTCAGTAGTTGTTGTGCGTGGGCTCAGTAGTTGTGGCTTGCGGGCTTTTGAGCGCAGGCTCAACAGTTGTGGCGCACGGGCTTAGTTGCTCCGCGGCATGTGGGATCTTCCCGAACCAGGGCTCAAACCTGCATTGGCAGGCAGAATATTAACCACTGTGCAACCAGGGAAGCCCTGAAACATTTTACTTTGAACTATTTCTTCATCAAAACATGTTCCTTCTCCTTAAATGCTATGTGAAGTTATAAAAGCATTTATTGAAATACATTATGTACTCAGCTTGAGAAGCCAGTAAGAGTACTAATTTTTTTTAACTGCTTTCTGAAGTGTACTTAAAACTGTTGTGATAATTCATAATCTCATAAAGTTTTGTCAGGCTTTCAAGGCTCCTATAGCCTAAAGTTGTGTAGCACATCTCTCATGTGCTTACCAAATTTCTAAAGTATCAAATAAATTGGGGACATTTTAATACATAATTTAAATGCATTTCTATGTTAAACAAAGAGAAAAGGCAAAATAATCTCTTAATCATACATCTAAAGAATTCTTAAAGAGGAATTCTCTCTTGAGGTAGTATTACTTCTTGACTGATACTGGCAGTCATTACATGGAAACATTTCAAAGAAGGCTTTATTTACTCTTCAGGAGAAAAGAGAAGTAACAGCAAAATATCTTTGATATCCTGAGGAAAGGCCAATCTGGATTATTAAATATTTTGGATCATAATTTTTTTTATGTAAATTTATTTTTTATTTATTTATTTTTGGCTGCATTGGGTCTTCGTTGCTGTGCTGGCTTTCTTCGCTTTGCGGCGAGCGGGGGCTACTCTTGCGGTGCGTGGGCTTCTCATTGTGGTGGCTTCTCGTTGCGGAGCTTAGGCTCTAGGTACGTGGCCTCAGTAGTTGTGGCTCCCGGGCTCTAGAGTGCAGGCTCAATAGTTGTGGCACATGGGCTTAGTTGCTCCGCAGCATGTGGGATCTTTCCGGATCAGGGCTTGAACCCATGTCCCCTGCATTGGCAGGCGGATTCTTAACCACTGTGCCGCCAGGGAAGTCCCTAGATCATATAATTTTTTAATGAATGTAGTTTTATTACTTTCATAAGTATCTGTTAACAAGCAGACAAATTGCTTAAGACTTGATCTTTTTTGTTGACAGACATTGTTACCTGTAAGTAGTACTGCCAAAGCCCAAAAAAGCAATCTAAATTTTATGGTCAAATTTATATAGATTATGTAAAGATAAATTCCTGCCCCAAGCCTCAGGTGAATTATCTCTAATTCACTATTTAATTGTAGAGACTCTTCTTGTGAACGTTTACTTCACTGGACCAAATCTTTAGATCTTTTAAAGCACAATTTATTTACCTTTTCTCAAATATCAGTCTTAATAAAACATCATAAATTTGCTATATCCACTTTATAATCTTTTATATCCTATACAGATTGTGCTTCCTTTTCTCCTTTCCTAGACCAGTTGTTATTGGTTTGATCATTTTCTTTTTATTTTGTGTGCTTTGTCTGTAATTTATTAAACCTTTTATAATATGGCTCAATTTTGCATGGGTTCTGGTTTATCATGTGTTAAATATTATTTAAAATACATCCAGTAAAAAGCTTAGACTTTAACATGAGTATGGATTCTTATGATGCCAATTTTATTGGAGCTTTGTTTTATTTATTTTGTGGATCTATGGTCCATAAGTGTAAGAGTTATATTAAAATTTTCTTAGTTTTTCCCCAAGTTATATCATTTTGAAGAAATTTTATCCTTTGCAATTTTGGTTTTCTCAGCTTTAAAGTAATAATGAAAATTGTGCCACACATGACGTATTGTTTTACTTATAAACTAAAATTGTGGATATTATGAAATACTCAAATACAGTACTTAAAATTATTTTTAAAGCTAACAAAAATAAGCAAAATGGGTATGTATGAAACCAGCTTTACCCCAGACTCAATGGTGTGTGTATGTAAATAAACTGAGTGTTACTGGGTATTACCCATAATTTATTTTTCCATGTAGAAAATAGCTTGTGGATAAAAGTCCGTCACATATTTTGGTGAAAAGAAAATGTGCTTCCATATGATTGCTTCCAGTTGCGTTTGAACCATGAAAGATGAAAGGCTAAATTATTTAAACAACTTGTCATCAGAGACTTAGTGTTATTAAGTTATCAAACTTAGCAAAATTATTTTTTGTGAGTATTGAATTAAGTGCAATTAGTTTACCTTTAGTACTTTCCCTGTATTCTATTATGCAAATCAAATGGCTTATAGCAAGTTTATACACAGTTATTTTTACAGATGCAGAAACCTTACCTGTTTTTGGATTTATATCATTCTTTGAAACTACTTTAAATATTGAGAGAGTTTTTAGAAGTAATATCAAAGAAACCTGAGTTGGTTTCCTCTTTGCCACCTCCTTGTTATGTCACTTTTAGACAAGTCACTTCTGTCATCAGTTTTATTGTCTGTAAAATAGCGATAATAGTACTTACCAGTATTGTTGTGAAATTCAAATAGGGCCCTATCCACAGCACTAAGTAAATGTTGAATGAATACACCTTGGTATTTAAATGAAAAGCAATTAGAATAGTTCTTTTTTTTCTAACAAATTTTACCATCCTGTATAAACTGGAAGAGCAGAGATTTTCTGTTTTATTCTACCACTTATTATATCTGACTTATTCATATTCCTCTTGGACTAAATGTTTCAATAAATCCCAAGCATCTAGTATGTTCTGAGACGTGTTCTAGGCATAGAATAGACAACTATTTCTGACCCTTATGGGATTTTCATTTTAATAAAATATGTTAAAGTATGTTAAAAATTGATAAAATATCATATGGTGGCATGCTATTAAGGGAAAATAAGTCGAGGAAGGGGTCTGGGGAGTGTGTGAGTATACGGTTGCCATTTTAAATGGAGTATACACTGATGAAGTGATATTGAGCAGAAATCTCAAGAAGTAAACTAAAGCCATATGGATAATCAGGAGAAGAGCATTCCAGGCAGAAGGACTTTCTGTTCTTCAGTATTCAGCTCAGGACTACTGTTTTGAGCTGGCAGTCTGCTTGGTGTTTTTAAGAAATGGCAAGGAAATCATTGAGATGATAACGAGCAAGACGAGAGTATTAGCCAGGATTAGAAAATGAAGTTAGAGAGACTGGGAGTAATGATTGTGCCTGATTGTAGTTAATCATGTAGGGCACTGTAGGCCTTTCTAAAGACTTAGACTTTCATTGAGTGAAGGGGGAAGCAATTAGGGTTCTGATCAAAGCAAGGATGGAAGTCTGTAGAATTAGATAGGAGGGTAATACAGTAATCCAGATGAGAAATGGCGTAGTTTGAATGAGACTGAGGGCAATGGAAATAATAAGTGGTCAGATTCTGAAAATATTTTGATAATAGAGCTCGTAGAATATGCTGATGGATTGGATGTGGGGTATGAGAAAGAAGAATCAAGAATGACTCCAAGATTTTTAGCTTGAAGAACTGAATGAAGCAGCCGTTTACCAAGATGAGTAAGACTTAGGAGCAGGTTTGTGGATGGGAAAATCGCGAATTTAGTTTTGGATATGTTATGTTAGTTGAGCCTATTAGATGTCCCGACGGAAATGTAGAGCATGTAGTTGGATATTTGAGTTTGAAGTTATAGGGAGGTCTGAGCTGGATGTGTACTATATATATATATATATATATGTATGTATGTATGTATGTATATCATATGACATCGTTGGTGTATAACCTTATTTTAAGTCAGGGCATGGATGAGATCACTTAGTAAGTATAACCAGAGAATAGGCCTGAATTGAAGATATGTGATTAGTGAAATTTGGGGCCAACTTTTGTGATTTTTCAATTACACATGTGATGTTAACATTTTCTGCTACACACAAAATCATTACCTTCCACAATGTTACGGAAGCTCTGAGATTTAAGAAACAAGATTGGTAATATATAAGCATATGACAGATTTAAAGAGGGGAATGCCATTTTATTCTTGTAATGAGGCTTTTTGTTTTGGGATAATACAGTTTTGCATTTTAAGATATCTGAAATGCTAGTTCTTTTTTTTCTGGTAGTTGGAAATTGCTATTCTGATTCAATTTGTGAGTTTTAGCACTAGAGGGCAGGCTTGCCTCTAGACTGTGAAGAGCTGTGAATGGATTAATTTAGCCAAATGTATTACTGTACCTATATTCAATCCCAATTAATGAATGGATTTGTTTCTCAGTCGACAAGTATACTACCTACTATATTTTTTCAGTTACTGGGAAAGCATAAAATTAGGCTAGTGGTTGATTTTAGTATATCTAGGATTGACAGTTGATACTTGCATATGAAGTCCAAAGAAACACAAGCGTAGCTTACTACAGTTACGTTAAGATCTTATATAGAGGGTCCACACATATATGAGCATAAGAGAATTTGAAGCCAGTCAGAAGAAATATTGGTCATGAAAACATTCAGGAAATGTATTGAGCTGTTAACTTTGTGCTATCACACTCTTTATCTTTTGTGATAAAGAGTTGGGGCTCCAAAAATAAGTAAAATATAGTCCCTGCCTAAATAAGCTTTGATGTAGCATCTTATAGCACTCACTATCTTGTGCTGTATCTATTTAAATGTCTTTTTCCTTCAGTAATAGAAATCATGACTCATTTATTTTTGGTACTTCCTAGTGCCCATCACAGTGCTTGGTACTTAAGTTAGTTCATACCGTATGGATAAATGAATGAAAAAAGACAGGGGAAAAAAAAAAAAGAACAGAGTCAAGGCCTTTGCAAAAATCTATTTTCTTTTCATACTTTTTCCCTTGCAGGAAAGCCCTCCTATTAACAAATACAAAAAGGTTATGGAGATTATTCCAACTCTCCATCTTTGCTTCCACTCCTCTTGCTGATAGTCTTCATCTCCACCCATGATCAAGAGCAGTGAGTAGAAATACCTATGGCATTCATTGAGAATGGAGGTCTAGCCTTTTGATGGTCACCGAAGTGGAGAAGAAGGATAAATGTGGAAATGGACGACTCCTGTCTGGTCCTTGTAAGTTCGAGAAGTTTGAGGTGAAACTGAGCTTTCAGGGATGAGGACACTTCTCCTTTTCCCACTGTTCACCCAGAAAGTTTGCCCACACATAATCCTTCTGCTCCCCAGTCTTTTTAGGGTCCCTACTTCCACATGCTAGTTCCTCAATTTTCTTACCTGTAACATGAGAATAATAGTCCTTACCTCATAAGATTGTTTTGAGGATGAAATGAAATAATGCATGCAGTAAATATGAGCTACACTGGTGTCTGGAAAACAGATCAGTTGGACTTGGTAGGATGGATTTGTGTTCATTAAGTGTTGCTTATTATATAATAGAATTAAATAAATGGCAAAACAAAGTTGATCCACTAAATCAGTTACATTTAGAAATGCAAACCATTTGACAAATTAGTCTCTAATATTAATCAGTGATACGAACTGATTTATTTGCTCCATTAATGTGGGGCATTATAGTGAAATGGTCATTCCAAGGGATATTAACTGTGACTAAATGAGATGATCAATTTAGAGTGCACTTGGCACCAAGTAATAAACACTCAGCAACATTAGCTGCTGTAGCTGTCTTTAAAAGTGGACCAATTTGACCTCATAGTAAGGACTCTTTTTAAGACAAATAATTAAAAATTATAAAGCCAAAATACTATGTATTATTACATTATTTGATTCTCTTCATTAATTTAAGTAGCAGGATTCTTTTCCAAAAGAAGTTGTACTTAGAAGCACAGTATTTAAAACAGGTCAAACTGACATGCTCTGGTTGAATTAGGAAGCTCTAAGTCTTTCCCTCTCATCACCCCCACTGCCACTATCACTTCTGAGAAACCTCAGAGGAGCCCCTAGCCCTGACTAGCGTGTTTTGAAACCCACTGCTTCCACATTTGCACTTTGGCCTGTCAAACATGAATAAAGTAATCGAATGAGAAAGCCCAGACTCTGCATAATTCTCTCTGCAGAATTTTTTAATTCTCTGCATAAAAGCCAAAATGTGGCTGACATTGTTTTTGTGTGGAATAAGATGAGATATATTTCAGCATCATTGGAAATGTTTATACTAGTACTATAAAGTTTATGATAATTCTTAGGTTCGTTATCTAGAGTTGGTCTAAAAGGAAGTGTTACATGAGAACTGCCAAGAAAGATTTGGAATAGATATAAGAATGAATGAATGAATGTCTAGCTGAGGTCCCTTTTTACATGTAAAAAAGAGTGTAGTTATCCTTGAGTATTATAATCTTTAAAGGAGAAACAGCTCTGTGAACAGGGATGATGTTCATAAGTGTTCCTTGCTCTGTGTCCACAACATAATAAGGGTTTAAATAGATGTTTATTGAATGAATGAAAACATTGACATGTCTATCTTCTTTCAAGTAACTACAAGTTACTTGAAAGACGGGCCATGTCTTATCTTTTTGTTCCCAGTGGTAGCACAGCCAGTAAGTTAGAGTTTCCTTACTGAATTAATAAATGAATGAATAAATGTACACGTGTACATAAAAAATTTACATATCTACATTCCCATTAGACTAAGGTTCTTGAGGGGAGAAACCATGTCTTCAGCTCTTAGCATAGTGCCTCACTCATAGTAGGTTGTCAAAATGTTTGTAGAACTGAATAGAATTTAAGTATGAATAGCACCAGAGTAGGTCCACATCAACTGACACAGTGCCTTCTAAATAGATACTAAAATTATTTCATAATTGAAGACAGAGATCCCACTAAGCATTTTCTGAGTTAGGACCAGTTGAATAATATGAGCAACAAGCTATAGGAGTTCAGAGGAGGAAGAATTCTTTGAACTGAAATGGTCAATACAGCTTCTCAGAGTCAGTGAGACTTGACGAAGGTGGGTGGTACTTTGGTGTTTTAAGTACATGAATTAGACAGCTGGAGAGGAAAGAGGCTGGGAACTGGGAGACTGGTAAGGAAGGCACAGTGTGGAAAGAGCCCTGGGCTTAGAGAGCAAAGATCTGTATTCTGAATTTCTGTTTTGCTGCTTACTGGCTATAGGGCCTTGAGATTACTGTAGTTTCCTATTCCTCTTCTGTGAAGTAGAGGTAAGGCTGTTGTTCATATTGATATTGTACTTCAAAGTGTTTGTAAAATGCCAAGTAAAACATAATGCTGCGCTTTGAATGCAGTGGGTTCCAAATAAACTTTTGTTGAATGACAAAGAAAAATACGATATTGATTAATGAAAAGAATGGGAGCCCTGGAATGTCAGCTCCTGCAATCTGTCAGTAAACCTGTTGCCTCTTATGGGAAGAAAAGTAAATATGTGAAGCCACAAAATCTCATGATCAGAAGAAACATTTTTGGATCAGTTGGAAACTCCAATGAGACGCTAAAGTTATGTCAGAGGTGAATAAGTCATGAGCTCTTCATGCTGACATTATTTCTAAGATTGCTGCCTTATTGATGGAAGCAAACCACAAGATAAACCATGAAGAACAGCTTTTTGAAAAAGAGCTTCCTGAAGGATGAATGCTTCATTTGCTTTAACTGCTTACATCTTTACTTACTAATGAGTCATTTTTTCCCCCTTAATTGGTAATTTGTTTTAAATTGGTCATAAGATGGTTACATTGAGTAATCTGGTGTTACACAATAAATGAAAAAAGTTGACAGGCCACTAGATGGATAAGGGAAAATATGATTCTTTTTGAGCTGAAAATGTATGAATTGGTAATAGTCCTTATGATGTAAGACTGGATTTATTGGAACTTTTCTCTTAGGCTCAAAAGTCACAGCACCTTTCTTTGCCTCTGAAATACCCCATATCTCTTCTGCCTCCTGTAGTCACTGAGGGTTCCACCCCTATTCAGGGTCTGATTATTTTTTAAGAAACATCCTTTCCTTCCTGCTTATCTTTGAACCACTATCATTTTGTATATACTTTTATTAGAGTGTTGATAGCTCTGTATTATAAAGTATAATTTATGTATTCGTTTTCTTAACTAAACTGTGATCTGGAGAGCAGGGATTGTGTATTTTTGCCTTTTATTTTTCCACTGTTCACAATTAGCCACAGTATAGGGAAAGCACTTAGTAAATGGAACAAATGAATACATGAAGACGAACAGATAAATAAATGATTTTGCTTATGTAAGGTGTCTATCTTTTGTCTATTTTTTTTCACTGTATGGCAGAAATTCCAGTACAGCCCTATCTTTAATGTTGACCTACTATTAAAGTTACTAAACAAATGTAAATCAAAACAAGAAATGCATATTAAAACAATTATGACATTTTTGCATCCAAAATTGGCACAGATTTTTAAATTGATAATACTCATTGTAGATAAGGGTACAGGGAAACAGGAATTTTTATATTTTGCTGAAGGAAATATAAATTGGCAGATCCTTTCTGGAAGACATTTAGGCAAATATGTTCAAAAGCCTTAATAATGTTCATATTCTCTCACTTAGCAATTCTATGCCTAGGAATTTATCCTACACGATAAATTAAAAATTTGTAAAACATTGTAATCATATCATATTTTACAGATAGAAAAAAGGAAATAACCTAAATGCTTAACAATAGGAAATTGGTTATATAAATTATAATATATTCATACATTGGAGTACACCATCTTGAAAAATACATGCTGTATTATCAAAGGGGAGAAAACAGGTTTAAAGCAGTATGTACAATTGGTTACTCCAGTGTATGTGTAAATGTACAGAGAAAAGACTGAAAGGTTTTACACCAAAATCAGAAAAATTGTAGCTTCTTGATGATAGAATCACCAGGAGTTTTAATTTTTACTTCATTCTCTGTATTTTCTGTGTTGAATATGTTCAATGAGTATGTATTACTTTGGTAATTTAAAAAAGTAAATAAAGGTTATATAAAGAAGCATGCCTTCTCCTTTGCTGATTTTACCCATTCTTCCAATGAAGGAAGAGAGACTAACCTTGAAACAGGAATTTTCACCAGGACCCACTGTGGTAGATCATTTTCTCTGCCCCTGTTGCCCATGGTAGTTATAGGTTACAATTGGGGCCAATGCAGGAGTAACATTGATTGATTGATTGATTCAGGAAATATTTGTTGATATTCCTACTGGACCTTGGAACTTGGGATATAAGGGCAAGAATCATATTCTTGAAA
Source organism: Lipotes vexillifer (assembly GCF_000442215.2). NCBI lineage: Eukaryota > Metazoa > Chordata > Mammalia > Artiodactyla > Lipotidae > Lipotes > Lipotes vexillifer. The sequence continues at coordinate 1,856,650 of NW_006773778.1, read as the reverse complement.
ACTAGCTGTATTTTGAAATTAATTTTTTAAACTAGGAATTTAATAAAGAATATCTAGTCCATCCCTCTCTCTTTGGAGACAAAAATGGATCCCAAAGAAATTTGCCCAAGATTGAATGGATACTAAATGGCACATCTAAACTTGAATTTAAAAACTCTCCTTCTGCTCCAGTGCTCTTTCTGGTCACTTGGGCCTCTCATTTTATAAAACTCTGATCTGTATAAATATAGATTCTCAAAATAAAAAGAAATCTTGTACCTGATGCTTATATATCTTCTACAATATCTTTAATTGGTAGCCTTAACTTGCTTTTTCTCATAGAATTTGTAGTTAACAAATGCTTCATATCTATGAATATTCTGTATTAGTCAATGTTAAGCTATTGCTCAAATTGTACTTTTATTTTTAACCTCATAAATAAAATTGGATAAAGCCAATTAAAACCTTTGCCCCATCTACATAAATTTGTTGCTCCTTAGTCTTGGGGAGGGGCCATTCAGCTGGTCAGTAATCCATCTACCTGATATGTTTATATTATCCACAAAGATTATTATATAGATTTTGTCAACTGGTGAAATACAAATACCATATACTTACAGGACAGCACTACACTACTTGCAATTTACCAAATCTACTATTCCTTCACATGCTACTCTCACCATCTTGAAAGGTGTCCCCTGGCTAACTCTCACTCATCCTTTGAAACCCCTAATCCCAGCATAGATATTGTTTCTACTGGGAAGGCATTGCTCATCTGCACCTACTCCCCAACATCCTCTCTTACCTTCTATATATAGCATTGGTCATGTTACGTTGTATTGTCTTGAGCTCCTTAAAACAAATTATGTGGTCTTTCATCTTCCTAGTATATTTAGTTCAGTGTGAGACCCATAACAGGTACTCAAACAAATATTTCCTTGTTGATAAGATGAAGAAATGAATGATGGAATAAGTATATTTCCTTACCATGTTAAAGAGTAAAGAAAATTTAGTTTGAGATGAATTGTTTTCCATGCTGGTTCCTTGTGATCATCTCTTCCTTATTATTATTATTTAACCTGGTGTATATTTCTCCTGTGTTGAAATAAAGTCCTCAGAGGGCTGTAGATGGGGGAAGCCACCTTCTTTATTTTTGAAAAATAAGGAAAATTGTGTGCCCATCCCAAATTCTATAGCAGCTGGGCCTCTTGTTCCCCACCTTTTCCTCAACATCACAGACTGTGCTTTGGTTATCACATCTGTGTATTCTCTGAGAATTCTTGGTCCAGATATTTGGATTCAATTCAGAACAGCAATGTGATATGATGGGATAACCATCACACAGGGAACTGAGGAGGTGATTCTAGTCCAGATGGAACCATTGATTTGCTAGGTGACCTTAAACTACCCATTTATTTTCCAAGGCTTCAGTTTCTCATCTGTAAAGTGAAAGCATTGGATTCTATAATCAAGCTCCCTGTGAGACAGGCTGGGCCCTGGGACCTGGGACCCTTTGCTGCAGTGCTTGCACCTGGACAAATGTCTCCTCGAGCAACAAAATACAAAGAAATTGTAAGAGACTAAAAATAACTGCATGCATGTGCAGTTGGGGCAAATTATGGACAATAAGATACAAAAATACAAAAAAATAAAAACCCAACTGGAGGCACTGGTGGGGGAACCTCGGACACCTAAGGGGACGGGAGGAATCCACGTGTGACCAGGTAGGACGTGGGAGGGAAGGAAAGGGGGAAGAAAAGTTGAGGTGGGATGAGACTGGTGCCCCTGATGGGAACTGGGGGAGGGGAGAGGTTCCCACTCTCGGAGGGGTCCACTCACAGTGAGGGTATCAGCAGGGATGGAGAAGGACCTTTGGGGGATTGGGGGATCAGAGGGGAGCTTGGCCAGCATCTCCCCTGCCCGTTCAGGCCCCCACAAGCCTGCTGGGGTCCTGGGCCTGAACACCAAACATCCCCCCAACTGGGGTCCCTCTGGCTGCATGGGACCCCAGGCCTGAGCCCTGCCCCTGTCCCTACCCCCCCGCCAAGGCCTCTTCCTGTGGTGTGGGTGCTGGGCCTAAGCCTCGCCTTCCCAGGGCCCCCTCCAGCCATGCATGTCCTAGTGGACCTGAGTACTGCCCCCGACAAGACCTCCATGGACCTCATGGGTCCTGGCCCTGAGCCCCACCTCCACCAAAGCCTCCTCTGGCCGCAAGGGTCCTGGCAGCCCAAGTGCCACCCCTAACGGGGCCTCCTTTGGCTGCGCAGGTCCCGGTGGGCCAAGTGCTGCCTCCCTCCAAGGCCTTCTCTGGCCATGCCAGCCCCTGTGGGTGCACCTGTGGAGGCCTGCACCCCAGCTGGCTTGCTTGGACATGTGTGCATCAGGCCAGCTTCAGGAACAGATGCTGGTGAGAGAAAAACATGCAGAGATGAGGCTGGCACAGTGGGTCCAGAGACCTATCTAGAGGTCTTAGAGGCCTACTGGGGAAGAAGGGGTAGGCTGTAGCTCACTGTGGGGGCAAGGACACTGATAGAGGAGGCACCAGGGAAATTTTTACTTTTTAATTTAAAGTTTTTAATTTATTTTTTTATCTTTTATTTTTATTCTTATTTTTTTATTATTAATTTTTAACATCTTTATTGGGGTATAATTGCTTTACAATGGTGTGTTAGTTTCTGCTTTATAACAGAGTGAATCAGTTATACATATACATAT
>NW_006773778.1:1771303-1852788 GCF_000442215.2 Lipotes vexillifer | reverse complement strand
TTTTCCCAGCACCACTTATTGAAGAGGCTGTCCTTTCTCCACTGTATATTCCTGCCACCTTTATCAAAGATAAGGTGACCATATGTGCATGGGTTTATCTCTGGGCTTTCTATCCTATTCCATTGATCTATCTTTCTGTTTTTGTGCCAGTACCATACTGTCTTGATTACTGTAGCTTTGTAGTATAGTCTGAAGTCAGGCAGCCTGATTCCTCCAGCTCCATTTTTTGTTCTCAAGATTGCTTTGGCTATTCGGGGTCTTTTGTGTTTCCATACAAATTGTGAAATTTTTTGTTCTAGTTCTGTGAAAAATGCCAGTGGTAGTTTGATAGGGATTGCATTGAATCTATAGATTGCTTTGGGTAGTAGAGTCATTTTCACAATGTTGATTCTTCCAATCCAAGAACATGGTATATCTCTCCATCTGTTTGTATCATCTTTAATTTCTTTCATCAGTGTCTTATAATTTTCTGCATACAGGTCTTTTGTCTCCTTAGGTAGGTTTATTCCTAGATATTTTATTCTTTTTGTTGCAATGGTAAATGGGAGTGTTTTCTTGATTTCACTTTCAGATTTTTCATCATTAGTATATAGGAATGCCAGAGATTTCTGTGCATTAATTTTGTATCCTGCTACTTTACCAAATTCATTGATTAGCTCTAGTAGTTTTCTGGGTAGCATCTTTAGGATTCTCTATGTATAGTATCATGTCATCTGCAAACAGTGACAGCTTTACTTCTTCTTTTCCGATTTGGATTCCTTTTATTTCCTTTTCTTCTCTGATTGCTGTGGCGAAAACTTCCAAAACTATGTTGAATAAGAGTGGTGAGAGTGGGAAAACTTGTTTGTTCCTGACCGTAGTGGAAATGCTTTCAGTTTTTCGCCATTGAGGATGATGTTGGCTGTCGGCTTGTCATATACGGCCTTTTTTATATTGAGGAAAGTTCCCTCTACACATACTTTCTGCAGGGTTTTTATCATAAATGGGTGTTGAATTTTGTCAAAAGCTTTCTCTGCATCTATTGAGATATCATATGGTTTTTCTCTTTCAATTTGTTAATATGGTTTATCACATTGATAGATTTGTGTATATTGAAGAATCCTTGCATTCCTGGAATAAACCCCACTTGATCATGGTGTATGATCCTTTTAATGTGCTGTTAGATTCTGTTTGCTAGTATTATGTTGAGGATTTTTGCATCTATGTTCATCAGTGATATTGGCCTGTAGTTTTCTTTCTTTGTGACATCCTTGTCTGGTTTTGGTATCAAGGTGATGGTGGCCTCGTAGAATGAGTTTGGGAGTGTTCCTCCCTCTGTTATATTTTGGAAGAGTTTGAGAAGGATAGGTGTTAGCTCTTCTCTAAATGTTTGATAGAATTCGCCTGTGAAGCCATCTGGTCCTAGGCTTTTGTTTGTTGGAAGGTTTTTAATCACAGTTGCAATTTCAGTGTTTGTGATTGGTCTGTTCATATTTTCTATTTCTTCCAGATTCAGTCTTGGTAGTTTGTGCATTTCTAAGAATTCGTCCATTTCTTCCATATTGTCCATTTTATTGGCATAGAGTTGCTTGTAGTAATCCCTCATGATTTTTTGTATTTCTGCAGTGTCAGTTGTTACTTCTCCTTTTTCATTTCTGATTCTATTGATTTGAGTCTTCTCCCTTTTTTTCTTGATGAGTCTGGCTAATGGTTTATCTATTTTGTTTATCTTCTCAAAGAACCAGCTTTTAGTTTTATTGATCTTTGCTATTGTTTCCTTCATTTCTTTTTCATTTATTTCTGATCTGATTTTTATGATTTCTTTCCTTCTGCTAACTCTGGGGTTTTTTTGTTCTTCTTTCTCTAATTGCTTGAGGTGCAAGGTTAGGTTGTTTATTCGAGATGTTTCCTGCTTCTTAAGGTGGGCTTGTATTGCTATAAACTTCCCTCTTAGAACTGCTTTTGCTGCATCCCATAGGTTTTGGGTCGTTGTATCTCCATTGTCATTTGTTTCTAGGTATTTTTTAATTTCCTCTTTGATTTCTTCAGTGATCACTTCGTTATTAAGTAGTGTATTGTTTAGCCTCCATGTGTTTGTATTTTTTACAGCTCTTTTCCTATAATTGATATCTAGTCTCATGGCGTTGTGGTCGGAAAAGATACTTGATACAATTTCAATTTTCTTAAATTTACCAAGGCTTGATTTGTGACCCAAGATATGATCTATCCTGGAGAATGTTCCATGAGCACTTGAGAAAAATGTGTATTCTGTTGTTTTTGGATGGAGTGTCCTATAAATATCAATTAAGTCCATCTTGTTTAATGTATCATTTAAAGCTTGTGTTTCCTTATTTATTTTCATTTTGGATGATCTGTCCATTGGTGAAAGTGGGGTGTTGAAGTCCCCTACTATGAATGTGTTACTGTCGATTTCCCCTTTTATGGCTGCTAGTTTTTGCCTTATGTATTGAGGTGCTCCTATGTTGGGTGCATAAATATTTACAATTGTTATATCTTCTTCTTGGATCGATCCCTTAATCATTATGTAGTGTCCTTCTTTGTCTCTTCTGATAGTCCTTATTTTAAAGTCTATTTTGTCTGATATGAGAATTGCTACTCCAGCTTTCTTTTGGTTTCCATTTGCATGGAATATCTTTTTCCATCCCCTTACTTTCAGTCTGTATGTGTCTCTAGGTCTGAAGTGGGTCTCTTGTAGACAGCATATATATGGGTCTTGTTTTTGTATCCATTCAGCCAATCTGTGTCTTTTGGTGGGAGCATTTAGTCCATTTACATTTAAGGTAATTATCGATATGTATGTTCCTATTCCCATTTTCTAAATTGTTTTGGGTTCGTTATTATAGGACTTTTCCTTCTCTTGTGTTTTTGTCTAGAGAAGTTCCTTTAGCATTTGTTGTAAAGCTGGTTTGGTGGTGCTGAACTCTCTCAGCTTTTGCTTGTCTGTAAAGGTTTTAATTTCTCCATCAAATCTGAATGAGATCCTTGCTGGGTAGAGTAATCTTGGTTGCAGGTTTTTCTCCTTCATCACTTTCAGTATGTCCTGCCACTCCCTTCTGGCTTGTAGAGTTTCTGCTGAGAGATCAGCTGTTAACCTTATGGGGATTCCCTTGTGTGTTATTTGTTGTTTTTCCCTTGCTGCTTTTAATATGCTTTCTTTGTATTTAGTTTTTGACAGTTTGATTAATATGTGTCTTGGCGTATTTCTCCTTGAATTTATCCTGTATGGGACTCTCTGTGCTTCCTGGACTTGATTAACTATTTCCTTTCCCATATTAGGGAAGTTTTCAACTATAATCTCTTCAAATATTTTCTCAGTCCCTTTCTTTTTCTCTTCTTCTTCTGGAACCCCTATAATTCGAATGTTGGTGCGTTTAATGTTGTCCCAGAGGTCTCTGAGACTGTCCTCAGTTCTTTTCATTCTTTTTTCTTTATTCTGCTCTGCAGTAGTTATTTCCACTATTTTATCTTCCAGGTCACTTATCCGTTCTTCTGCCTCATTTATTCTGCTATTGATCCCATCTAGAGTATTTTTCATTTCATTTATTGTGTTGTTCATCATTGTCTGTTTCATCTTTATTTCTTCTAGGTCCTTGTTAACTGTTTCTTGCATTTTGTCCATTCTATTTCCAAGATTTTGGATCATCTTTACTATCATTATTCTGAATTCTTTTTCAGGTAGACTGCCTATTTCCTCTTCATTTGTTAGGTCTGGTGGGTTTTTATCTTGCTCCTTCATCTGCTGTGTGTTTTTCTGTTTTCTCATTTTGCTTATCTTACTGTGTTTGGGGTCTTCTTTTTGCAGGCTGCAGGTTTGTATTTCCTGTTGTTTTTGGTGTCTATCCCCAGTGGCTAAGTTTGGCTCAGTGGGTTGTTTAGGCTTCCTGGTGGAGGGGACTAATGCCTGTGTTCTGGTGGATGAGGCTGGATCCTGTCTCTCTCTGGTGGGCAGGTCCACGTCTGGTGTTGTGTTTTGGGGTATCTGTGGACTTATTATGATTTTAGGCAGCCTCTCTGCTAGTGGGTGGGGTTGTGTTCCTGTCTTGCTCTTTGGTTGGTATAGGTTGTCCAGCAGTGTAGCTTGCTGGTCGTTGAGTGAAGCTGGGTGCTGGTGTTGAGATGAAGATCTCTGGGAGATTTTTGCCATTTGATATTATGTGGGGCTGGGAGGTCTCCTGTTGACCAGTTTCCTGAAGTTGGCTCTCCCACCTCAGAGGCAGAGTCCTGACTCCTGGCTTGTGCAGCAAGAGCCTTTCATCCACTCGGCTCAGAATAAAAGGGAGAGAAAGTAGAGAGAATTAGTAGAAGTAGGAAGAAAGAAAGAAAGAAAGGAGGGAAGGAAGGAAGGAAGGAAGGAAGGAAGGAGGGAAGGAGGAAAGAAAGAAAGAAAGAAGAAAAGAAGGAAAGAAGGCAAGAAGGAAAGAAAGGAGGGAGGGAGGGAGGGAGGAAGGAAGGAAGGAAGGAAAGAGGGAAGGAAGGAAAAAATGCAGGAAGATAGAAGGTACAGTAACATAAAATAAAGTATAGTAAAGTTATTGATTTAAAAACATAATTATTTAGAGAAAAAAAAAAAGGGACGGATAGAACCTTAGGACAAATGGTGGAAGGAAAGCTATACAGACAAAATCTTACATAGAAGCATACACACATACCCTCACAAAAAGAGGTAAAGGGGAAAAAGTCATAAAACTTGCTCTCCAAGTCCACCTCCTCAGTTTTGGATGATTCGTTGTCTAAAGTAGGGAAGGAAGGAAAGAAAGATAGAAAGAAGGTAAAGTATAATAGAGTTATTTAAATTAAAATTAATTATTAAGAAAAGAAATTTAAAAAGAAAACAATGGACAGATAGAACGCTAGGACAAATGTTGGAAGCAAACCTATACGGACAAGATCTCACACAGAAGCATACACATACACATTCACAAAAAGAGGAAAAGGGGAAAAAATCATAGATCTTCCTCTGGAAGTCCACCTCCTCAATTTGGGATGATTCGTTGTCTATTCAGGTATTCCACAGAGGCAGGGTACATCAAGTTGTTTGTGGAGCTTTAATCCGCTGTTTCTGAGGCTGCTGGGAGAGATTTCCCTTTCTCTGTTCTCACAGCTCACAGGGGCTCAGCTTTGGATTTGGCCCTGCCTCTGCGTGTAGGTCGCTGGAGGGCGTCTGTTTTTTGCTCAGACAAGTCGGGGTTAAAGGAGCCGCTGACTCGGGGGCTCTGGCGCACTCAGGCCGGGGGGAGGGAGGGGCACGGAGTGCAGTTCGGGCCTGTGGCGGCAAAGGTCGGCATGACGTTGCACCAGCCTGAGGCCCGCCTTGTGTTCTCCCGGGGAAGTTGTCCCTGGACCCCGGGAACCTGGCAGTGGCAGGCTGCACAGGCTCCCCGGAAGAAGGGTGTGGATAGTGACCTGTGCTCACACACAGGCCCCTTGGTGGCGTCAGCAGCAGCCTTAGCGTCTCCCACCCGTCTCTGGGGTCCGTGCTTTTAGCCGCGGCTCGCGCCGTCTCTGGAGTTCCTTTTAAGCAGCGCTCTTAAAACCCCTCTCCTCGCGCACCAGGAAACAAAGAGGGAAGAAAAAGTCTCTTGCCTCCTCGGCAGGTGCAGACTTTTCCCCCGACTCCCTCCCGGCTAGCCGTGGCGCACTAACCCCTTTGGGCTATGTTCAAGCCGCCAACCCCAGTCCTCTCCGTGAGCTCCGACCGAAACCCAAGCCTCGGCTTGAAGCCCCGCCCACCCTGGCGGGTGAGCACACAAGCCTCTCGGGCTGGTGAGTGCCGGTTGGCCCTGATCCTCTGTGCGGGAATCTCTCCGCTTTGACCTCCGCACCCCTGTTGCTGTGCTCTCCTCCGCGGCTCCGAAGCTCCCCGCTCCGCCTCCCGCAATCTCTGCCCGCGAAGGGGCTTCCTAGTGTGTGGAGACCTTTCCTCCTTCACAGCTCTCTCCCACTGGTGCAGGTGCCGTCCCTATTCTTTTGTCTCTGTTTTTAATTAATTTTTTTTTTCTTTTGCCCTACCCAGGTACGTGGGGAGTTTCTTGCCTTTTGGGAGGTCTGAGGTCTTCTGCCAGCATTCAGTAGGTGTTCTGTAGGAGTTGTTCCACATGTAGATGTATTTCTGGTGTATCTGTGGAGAGGAAGGTGATCTCCGCATCTTATTCCTCCACCATCTTTCCACAACTCCATTTTTTTTAAATTCTTATTTATTTTATTATTTTTTTTCTGTTGTGGTTCTCTTTTGCTTTATTGTTGTTTCATTTTTATTGTTAATTTTTCTAATATATTTTTTATCTTCCTAATTTTATTTTTTGTTATTGTTCTGCTTTTTTTTTTTTAATGTGGCTTGCATGGTCTTGGTTCACAAGCCAGGGGTTGGGCCTGAGCTCCTGTGGTGTGAGTGCCAAGCCCAAGCTGGACTAACAGAGAACCTCACACCCCAGTGAATATTAATTGGTGTGAGCTCTCCTGGAGGTCCTCATCTCAGCACCAAGACCCAGCTCCACACAACTGCCTGCAAACTCCAGTGCTAGATGCCTCAGGCCAAACAACCAGCAAGAAAGGAACACAGGCCCACCCATCAAAAAAAAAACAAATGAGATGACAAAAAAATATGTTACAGACGAAGGAGCAAGGTAAAAAACTATAAGACCAAATAAATGAAGAGGAAATAGGCAACCTACCTGAAGAAGAATTCAGAGTAATTATAAAAAGATGATCCGAAATCTCAGAAATAGAGTGGAAGCATGGATCAAGAAAATACAAGAAATATCTAACAAGGACTTAGAAGAACTAAAGAACAAACAAACAGTGATGAAAAACACAATAATTGAAATGAATACATACCAAAGGAATTTCCCTAGGTGGGAAACACAAGAGAAAGAAAAGACCTACAAAAACAAACCCCAAACAATAAAGAAAATGGTAATAGGAACATGCATATCAATAATTACCTTAAATGTAAATGGATTAAGTGCTCCAACCAGAAGACACAGACTGGCTGAATGGATAAAAAAACAAGACCCATATATTTGCTGTCAACAAGAGACCCACTTCAGACCTAGGGACACATACAAACTTAAAGTGAGGGGATGGAAAAAGATATTCCATGTAAATGCAAATCAAAAGAAAGCTGGAGTAGCAATACTCATATCAGATAAACTAGACCTTAAAATAAAGACTGTTACAAGAGACAAGGAAGGACCCTACATAATGACCAATGGATCAATCCAAGAAGAACTGTAAGTATTTATTCACCCAATATAGGAGTACCTCAATACCTAAGGTAAATGCTAACAACCATAAAATGGGAAATTGACAGTAACACAATAATACTGGGGGACTTTAACACCCCACTTACACCAATGGACAGGTCACCCAGACAGAAAATAAACAAGGAAACACAAGGTTTAAATGACACATAGAGCAGATAGACTTAATTGATACTTATAGGACATTCCACCCCAAAGCGGCAGAATACAATTTCTTATCAAGTGAACACACAACATTCTTCAGGATAGATCGCATCTTGGGTCAACAAATCAAACCTTGGGAAATTAAAGAAAATTGAAATCATATCAAGCATCTTTTCTGACCACAACACTATGAGATTAGAAATCAATTACAGGAAAAAAAAACTGTGAAAAATACAAACACATGGAGGCTAAACAATATGCTACTAAATAACCAAGAGATCACTGAAGGAATCAAAGAGGAAATCAAAAGATACCTAGAAACAAATGATAATGAAAACACAACAACCCAAAACTTATGGGTTGCAGCAAAAGCAGTCCTAAGAGGGAAGTTTATAGCAATTCAATGTCACCTCAAGAAACAAGAAAAATCTCAAATAAACAACCTAACTTTACATCTAAAGCAACTAGAAATAGAAGAAGAACAAGCAAAACCCAAAGTTAGTGGAAGGAAAGAAATCACAAAAGCCACAGCAGAAATAAATGAAATAGAAAAGAATAAAACAATAGCAAAAATCAATGAAACTAAAAGCTGGTTCTTTGAGAAGATAAACAAAATTGATAAACCATTAGCCAGACTCATCAAGAAAAAAAGGAGAGGTCTCAAATCAATGAAATTAGAATTGAAAAAGGAGAAATTACCATGGACACCACAGAAATCCAAAGATCATAAGAGACTACTACAAGAAACTATATGCCGATAAAATGATCAACCTGGCAGAAATGGACAAATTCTTAGAAAAGTACAACCTTCCAAGACTGAACCAGGAAGAAATAGAAAATGTGAACAGACCAATGACAAGTAATGAAATTGAAACTTCACATATGAACAGACCAATGACAAGTAATGAAATTGAAACTTCAATTAAAAATCATCCAACAAACAAAAGTCCAGGACCAGGTGGCTTCACAGGTGAATTCTATCAAACATTCAGAGAAGAGTTGACACCTATCCTTCTCAAACTCTTCCAAAAAATTGCAGAGGAAGTAACACTCCCAAGCTCATTCTACAAAGCCACCATCACACTTATACCAAAACCAGGCAAAGATATCACAAGAAAAGAAAAATACAGGCCAATATCACTGATGAGCATAGACTCAAAAATCCTCCAGAAAATACTTAGCAAACTGAATCCAACAACACATTAAAATGGTCATACACCCTGATCCCTGGGATTTATACCAGGGATGCAAGGATTTATACCAGGGATGCAAGGATTCTTCAGTATACACAAATCAATCAATGTGATACACCATACTAACAAATTAAAGAATAAAAACCATATGATCATCTCAATAGATGCAGGAAAAGCTTTTGACAAAATTCCACACTGATTTATGGTAAAAACTCTCCAGAAAGTGGGCATAGAGGAAACCTACCTCAACATAATAAAGGCCATATATGACAAACCCACAGTAAACATCATTCTCAATGGTGAAAAAGTGAAACTATTTCCTCTAAGATCAGGAACAAGACAAGGATATCCACTCGGCCCACTGTTACTCAACATAGTTTTGGAAGTCCTAGCCATGGAAATCAGAGAGGAAAAAGAAATAAAAGCAATCCAAATTGGAAAAGAAGAAGTGAAACTGTCACTGTTTGCAGAAGACATGATACTGTATATAGAAAATCCTAAGGATGCCACCAGAAAACTACTAGAGCTAATCAATGAATTTGGTAAAGTTGCAGATTACAAAATTAATGCATAGAAATCTCTTGCATTCCTACACACTAACAACAGAAGATCAGAAAGAGAAATTAGGGGAACAATCCCATTTACCATTGCAACAAAAAGCCTGAAATACCTAAGAATAAATCTACCTAAGGAGTAAAAGACCTGTAGTCAGTAAACTATAAGACACTGATGAAATAAATCAAAAATGATACAAACAGATTGAGAGATATACAATGTTCTTGGATTGGAAGAATCAATATTGTGAAAATAACTATACTACCCAAAGCAATCTACAGATTCAGTGCAATGCCTATCAAATTACCAATGGCATTTTTCACAGAATTAGAACAAAAATTTTTACAATTTATATGGAAACACAAAAGACTCCGAATAACAAAAACAATCTTGAGAAAGAAAAACTGAGCTAGAGGAATCAGGATCCCTGACTTCAGACTATACTACAAAGCTACAGTAATCATGACAATATGGTACTGGCACAAAAACAGAAATATAGATCAATGGAAGAGGATAGGAAGCCCAGAGATAAACCCACGCACCTATGGCCACCTAATCTATGACAAAGATTAGGTGACAAGTCTATGACAAAGGAATCAAGAATATACAATGGAGAAAAGACAGTCTCTTCAATAAATAGTGCTGGAAAAACTGGACAGCTCTATGTAAACAAATGAAATTAGAACAAACCCTAACACCATACACAAAAATAAACTCAAAATGGCTTAAAGACCTAAACCTAAGACCGTAAGACCAGATATTATAAAACTCTTAGAGGAAAACATAGGCAGAACACACTCTGACAAAGATCACAGCAAGACCTTTTGTGATCCACCTCCAAGAGCAATTAAAATAAAAACAAAAATAAACCAATGAGAACTAATTAATTTAAAACTTTTGCACAGCAAAGAAAATCATAAACAAGATGAAAAGACAACCCTCAGAATGGGAGAAAATATTTGCAAATGAAGAAACTGGCAAGGGATTTATCTCCAAAATATACAGACAGCTCATGCAGCTCAACATCAAAAAAACAAACAACCCAATCAAAAAATGGGTGGAAGACCTAAATGACATTTCTCCAAAGAAGACATACAGATGGCTACAAAACACATGAAAAGATTCTCAACATCACGAATTATTAGAGAAATGCAGATGAAAACTACAATGAGGTATCTCCTCACACCAGTCAGAATGGTCATCATCAAAAAATCTACAAACAATAAATGCTGGAGAGGGTGTGGAGAAAAGGGAACCCTTTTGCACTTTTGGTGGGAATGTAAATTGTTACAGCCGCTAAGGAGAACAGTATGGAGGTTCCTTAAAAAACTAAAAATAGAACTACCATATGACCCAGAAATCCCACTCCTGGGTATACATTTGGAGAAAACCATAATTCAAAAATACACATGCCCCCCAGTATTCATTGTAGCACTATTTATAATAGCCAGGACATGGAACCAACCTAAATGTCCATCGACAGAGGAAAGGATAAAGAAGATGTGGTACATACACACAATGGAATATTACTCAGCCGTTAAAAAAGAATGAAATTGGGTCATTTGTAGAGATGTGGATAGACCTAGAGTCTGTCATATAGAGTGAAGTAAGTCATAAAGATAAAAACAAATATCATGTGTTAATGCATATATGTGGAATCTAAAAAAATGGTACAGATGAACTTATTTTCAGGGCAGGAATAGAGATGCAGACTTAGAGAATGGACTTTTGGATGTGGGGGGGTAAGGGGGTGTGGGTTGAATTGAGAGATTGGGATTGACGTATATACACTACCATGTGTAAAACAGATAGCTAGTGGAAACCTGCTGTATAGTGCAGGGAGCTCAGCTGGGTGCTCTATGGTGACCTACATGGGTGGGATGGGGGGGGTTGGGAGGGAGATCCAAGGGAGGGGATATATGTATACATATAGCTGATTCACTTCATTGTACAGCAGAAACTAACACAGCATGGTAAAGCAAGTATACCCCCCCAAAAAAACCCAAAAAACAAAACCTCCCAATTGCCACTTCTGAAGAGCTGGGAGAAAAACAGGGTGTCAGGAGCAAAAGCAATGTACTGCACATGTCCCCTGCACTCAATACCACCAAAGGGGTGGGCAAACCACCTAAGCCATACCTCCATACTGACCCCTGGACCACCCCTACCCTCACCCCATATAAGGAACCAACTTTCTCCCCATTGGAGAATGAGCAAGAGAACCTGTTACTTTTTTATAGCCAAGAAATATTCCATTGTTTTATACTTACATCTATATCTATATAACACATCTTTTTAAACCAATCATCTGTTGATGGGCACTTGGGTTGTTTCCATGTCTTGACTATTGTAAATAGTGCTGCTATGAACATTGTTATGCATATATCTTTTTGAATTACAGTTTTCATCTTTTCTGAAGATGCTCAGGAGTGGGATTACTGGATCATATGATAGCTCTGTTTTTAGTTTTTTTTTTTTAAGGAATCTCCATATTATTTTACATAGTGGCTACACCAGTTTACATTCCCACCAACAGTGTAGGAGGGTTCCCTTTTCTCCACATCCTCTCCAGCATTTATTATTTGTAGAATTTTTGATTATAGCCATTCTGACTGGTGTGAAGTGATGCCTCATTGTGGTTTTGATTTGTCTTTCTCTAATAATTAGCAATGTTGAGCACCTTTTCATGTGCCTGTTGGCCATCTGTATGTCTTCTTTGGAGAAATGTCTATTTAGGTCTTCTGCCAATATTTTGATTGGTTTTTTTTTTTTTTATTGAGCTGTATGAGCTGTTTGTATATTTTGGAAATTAAGCCTTTGTTGGTTGTTTCCTTTGAAAATATTTTCTGCCATTCTGTAAGTTATCTTTTCATTTTGTTTATGCTTTCCTTTGCTGTACAAAAGCTTATATTTTACTGGGTCCCATTTATTTATTTTTGCTTTTATTTCTTTTGCCTTCAGAGACTGATCTAAGAAAATACTGCTGTGATTTATGTCTGAGAATGTTTTGCCTATGTTCTTTTCTAGGAGTTTTATGGTGTTATGTCTTGTACTTAGGTCTTTAAACCATTTTGAGTTTATTTTTATATATGGTGTGATGGAGTGTCCTAATTTCATTAATTTAAATATAGCTGCCCAGCTTTCCCAACACCACTTGTTGTAGAGATTGTCTTTTCTCCATTGTATTTTCTTGCCTACTTTGTCATAGATTCACTGATATCACTTATATATGTAATCTAAAAATTAATACAAATAAACCTATATACAAGACAGGAACAGACTCATAGACTTAGAAAACAAATTTACGGTTACCAAAGGGGTAAGGAAGGGAAGAGGGATACATTAGGAGTATGGGATTAACAGATACAAGCTGCTATACATAAAATTAGATAAGCAACAAAGACTTGCTGTATAGCATAGGGAACTATATTCAATATCTTGATAACCTATAATGGAAAATAATCTGAAAATATATATGTATATATATAACTGAGTCACTTTGCTATATACCTGAAACTAACATAATATTGTAAATCAACTATATCTCAATAAAAAAATTCTAGTTTCTCTAATGTTTCTCATGTAATAGTTTCTGTTATGAGGAATAAAATTGGCTTTTATTCCTGATGCAGCCTGTTCGTACAGTTGCACTTTAGTGACTTTGCACATGCCATCCTTCTGCCTGCATTACCCTTCATCCTTTCCTCCATGTACTGAATTACTCATTCTTCAAGGCCCAATTTAAACCCTGTCTTCTTCCAGCCAAATTTTAACTCTATCCTCTGTGCTTCATAGATGCTTTACTATGTTTTACTCACTGCTTACTACAGTGATTTTTATACTGTTTTCTAAGTTTCTTACATATCTGTGTGTTCTGTGATAGGTGGAACCTTAACTGACTTGTCCACAGTGCCTGGTACATGAGGGACATGCATGAATAAGTGAATGAGTGAATGAATGAATATATTTTCTAGCATATAATTTGGGTTCTGGTATATAGTAGCTGCTCAAGAAGTATTTGTTGAAGAATAAATAAATTTATGGATGAACAAATTAATATACTTTGCTTCAATGATCTTTGAATTCTCTTAAAATATTGAACCTAGAAACAAACATAAAACTCCAGCTTGATACAACCAGCTCAGGGTGTACAGAATTGGTTACTCCTCTCATTCTTGAAACTATCTCCTTTTTATTTCAGATTTACATTCACATTAATGGAGAGGAGAGAAACTAAACTAGGACTCAAGCAATTGTATTTTCTCTCTGTACTCAATGTGACATTCTTCATCAGCCATCCCTGCCTTTCTCCTTTCTCTTACCCTGAACCTAACTGAAGAAGTCCCCAGCAGTTTCCACAGTCTGCAGTTTACACTGAGCTTTTGCCTTCTGGCGTTACTCTTAGCTGAGATATTTTTAGATTTCTTTTTCACTTTTGTGCTTCCTTCTTTCATGCTTATCTATGTAAAACATGCTTGCCTCTTTGTCTTTATTATAACTGATCTGCTTATAGTGTGGTAACTTCATTTTCAAGATTTTAACATTCATGAAACAACTTTCCTTAACATAAATAAGTTAATTATCTGTAAGATTTAAAGAAAAGTGAGTATTTAGAAATCCTGTTATGTTTTAAAGTGATATAAGCTTCCTTGAAAACAAAAGCTATGATTTAGTGCAGTCCACAGTATAGATTTACATGCAGTTTGCCCAGAACTGCTTAGAATGTTTTTTCCTTCCAATTATTAAAATACAAATTCCTTCAATACCTTCCTTATGTTATCTATCTAAGCAAATGCCTATGGATACAGTTGGCAGTAACCGAATAGATCAAGATACAGGAGAAACAGAAATATAGACTATAGGTTTGTGTGTGGAAGTGATGGAAAAAGGAAAAGTGAAGCGACACCAGCTATTGTTATAAGTTCCATGAGTTGTTATAAGTTCCATGAGCTGTAATTCTTAAACCCATTTGACTTGTTACTGACAGAACTGGTCTATTACCATAAATGCAAGATTACAATAGGTACATTTTTCTATTAGGTGTCTAGTTTACTCTGTTTGGCCTTGTTTATTAAATTCTT
Source organism: Lipotes vexillifer (assembly GCF_000442215.2). Taxonomy (NCBI): domain Eukaryota; kingdom Metazoa; phylum Chordata; class Mammalia; order Artiodactyla; family Lipotidae; genus Lipotes; species Lipotes vexillifer. Next base: position 1,838,556 of record NW_006773778.1, on the reverse strand, counting down.
AAGTGACTTTCTTCTGACATTGCCCTCTGGGCTTCCTCTGCTCCACATCGACTCATTCTCTTAGACTGAGGTATAAGCTTATATACTTTGTTTCTTATTAAGACTAATAATTTTAAAACGTATACATAAGACAAATATATGTAAAGTTCGTATTGAACATTCAATGGGAATTTCCTGAGTTTAACTCTTAAAATTCACATTACAACTAATTAAATATAATGTTCACAGGAAATAAAGGATATTTTCCTAAAGCAAACTTCTTTCATGCATAAAAATTGGGAGTAATGAACATGACCAAATGAAATCAATCTTCTATTTAAAGTTCCTTGTTTAGGAGGGTGATGGGCTCTTAGGAACTCTGATGCTATAGTGGAAAGAGTTCCTATCTCAATCTTAATTATTAGGAGGATTAAAGGAACTAATACATGAAAGTGTTTGGAATAGTGTCTGATACACAGTAAGTGTTCAATAAATGTTTGCTATTTTCTTTGGATTATTACTTTAAATAAACCCAGGAGTATTCAGTGAAGAAATATGTTTGCCTAACAGAAGTCATTCTTCTTTCTTCATTGGAATTTAATTTCCCATTCATTTGTCTCTATCTTATTCTTCTTGCTCTCTCTGCCTATCTTTACTGGTTTTTATTGTTGAAAAACTAACGGTGTGCTTTGGTGACCTCAAAATGACTGCTTGATTCCCTTAGCCAGCATTTTGTCTCCCTGTTTAGCAGCCTAAACAAAACAGTGTGCTGTGCTTTTGCTAATACCGTTTTCCTCTTCTCTCTAACGATCCAAATTCTATCCATTCTTCAGACTCCAATTCTTGCTCTTTTCCTACATCAGTCCAGAGCACATTAAGATTCATTGAACTTATCCAATGTTCATAGTCTCTACTATACATTTATTGTTTCCCATATGTGTGTTTTATGTACTTTTGTATTGTCTTTTAAGTGACATTTTAGGTTTCCCAGCAGCTTAGATTTCACTCAAGCAATATTCCCATTTCCTCTCCCCATACAGTCATATACATTGTAGTCTCCTAAGGAAATATTTGATGAGTAGAATCACCTTATCTCATTCAAATGGTTGTTTTGATATCACGTGGTTGTAACCTTATGATACCAGAGGAAAAAACGTTCTCTACTCTTATTTAATAATTCATTCTACCACAACCCAAATTATACTCTATTTGTCAGGAAGGTTCTCCTAGAAATGCTCCTAATTCACTCCTTTTGCAGTTGATGTTATCATCTGGATGAAATGAAAGGAGGAAATGTGATAATGAGCATAGTTAATTATTTTGATTTTAAAAACAATTATTTCTTTCCTTGAGTTCTTTTTTTTTAAAATTTTCATAGGAATATAGTTGATTTACAAAGTTGTGTTAGTTTCTGCTGTACAGCAAAGTAAATCAGTTATACATATCCATATATCCACTTTTTTAGATTCTTTTCCCATATAGGTCTAGACAATAGAATATTACTCTGCCATATAAAAGAATGAAATAATGCCATTTGCAGCAACATGGATGTACCTGGAGCTCTTTTTTACAGGAATTTATATTTTTTGTTAAAGGAGTTTTAAGTCTTTGAAGTCTGTGATTGAAAAAGCTGTATCCTATTCTTTCTAATTTTTATTCCCTTGGTAAAATAATTCAAAATGAGTCCTGCATAACATCTGCATCAGAATCACCTGATTTGTTTAAACTGAAGAGTGCCCTATGCCAGAGCTGCTGAACTGTCTTGTTGTAAAGCTAGGAGTCTGCATTTAGCATGCTGCCAGGTACTTCTTAGGTATTTGGGAGCTGAGAATTATTATTATTTTTGTTTTGATTTGTTTTGTTTTGTTTTGTTTTTTGCGGTACGCGGGCCTCTCACTGTTGTGGCCTCTCCCGTTGCGGAGCACAGGCTCCGGACGTGCAGGCTCAGCAGCCATGGCTCACGGGCCCAGCCACTCCGCGGCATGTGGGATCTTCCCGGACCGGGGCACAAACCCGTGTCCCCTGCATTGGCAGGCGGACTCTCAACCACTGCGCGACCAGGGAAGCCCTTTTTTTTTGGTTTTTAATATGAAATAAAGTGAATCTCTGTTTTGCTTTCCTTGTTAAACTTTGCATTATGTAATTTTCAAGCTATTTAGTTAGGGTATTGCCTGGCTCAATAAGACAACTTTTTTTGAGAGTTGGAACCCTCTCTCTCCACCCTCTCTGTGTACACAGATACACAGTCTTACCTTGTCATAACCTCCTAATAGTACCAATAGTCCTAAGCTCTAATGAAACCCATTTTACATTATACCGTTATTACAAGTTTGTCTATATCTGCCACGCTCCACTTCCACCAGACTGTAAGTTCCTCAAGAATGAGTGTGCATAACACATAATAGGCTTGTTATACAATAAATGTTTGCTGTTATGAATATCAAATAAATTTTATATTGCTATTTAACTTCTTCATGTCTCTTAAATATATATTCTCAACATGGGAAAACACCTAAGCATAGATTTACTCATACTTCTGTGGTAAACTTTTCACTTCTGGGTACACAGTAGGAGATGAATGTGAGTAATGCACTTCTGTATTCAATAAGAATTCAGTTTTGTTAATGATTTAATGTAAAACTGAGCAAATATTTAAGTTATATATTAAAGCAAAATGGGAAGAAAAATAAAACAAGTCTTCACTCAGTCTTATTTCTGAAAGAATGGCTCAGCAGGGCTGAGCAAGGTTTTGTTTACAAACTTGGTTTCCATAGCTGGGTGAGCTTATGGGTGACCAACAATCTTTCATAACCAGCTGAAACATTGTCTCCTGATGTGTTCTTATTTGTGGCCAGAACATGAAGTTGGCAAAATTATCCAAACTATTACATCCTAAGCCACTCTAGATACAGCCAAGAAGTTCAGTTTTACAGAAATGTGTAACTAGTAAATCTAAGTGGAAATTTTCTTACTTTTAGGCAAATGATTTTTTTTTCTCTGATTAAAAAAAGTTTAGATAGGTATTATTTTGGATATTTAAATCACTGTAAAACACTGTTCCTGTTTCTGTTTCATCTATAAGAGCATCTAACAGACAAATATCTCCTTTTCTCCAGTTCTCTTTGAGAATAAGTAACTAGTGCAATGTGTTCAAGAATGTATAAAAATCAATGAAAAGGAATAAATCTTAGATTGAGAACAAAGTTTTAGAGATGTTGTACTTAGGCTTGTGAATTAACAAACTATCCTATTCTTACAGAGTTAAGCCTGAGTGATCACCCTCCAACCAGCTAAATAATGGGAACACCAAGGGATGTTCTGTTTGCACCCCACTTTCTCTATATCTAGGTCCTGTCTTATTGTCATACTCAGTTCATAAAACTATTTCCTAGCAACTTCATGGCACCCCTCATACTGCAAGGGAAGAAGGGAACTAATATTGTGAGATACTTCTATGTGCTTAGCACTTTAAAAATATTATCTCATTTAATCCTTACAATTCTTGAGGCGGATTTTATAATACTCAGTTGACATATGGGAAAATTTAAACTCAAAAAGTCACACAGATTATAATTGAGTTAACTATTACTTAATACCAAGATTTTTATTTTCAAGTCTTGTATGCTCATTACTGTCCCAGAATCGACTATCACATAGTAAGTGGTCAGTGAATTTTTGCCAAATGAATGAATGAATTCTGTGGATGACTAATGAATATCACCATGAATCTCTCAAAATTTCTTTTTTCTTTCCTCCCTCCCTCCCACTCCCACTCCCTTTCTCTCACTCTCTTTCTTTCTTCCTCTCTCTCTTTTTCCCCATGGTAAGCATTTATTTAAATGGATTTAGGGGTCACCTGACCCACCCTCCTCCATAAGTAGAAGTCACCTCCAAAATATGTTCTCAGCACAAAGTCCTCCAGCTCTTGTTAGCCTTTTTCTGGAAAAGAAAGATCATTAATTTGTGAGGCAGTCTGTTTCATTCTTGTGTGGTCCTTATTAGAAAGACTTTGTCTGTACTGAAATAAAATCTGCTTCTAAGTGGAAGGAAAACATGGTATTATGGGAAAAGCATAGGTCTCGGGTCAGAAAATTGGAATTTGGCCCCTAACATTTTCACTTTAGGCAAACCCCAACTTCTCTGAACCTGTTTCCTCACCTATAAAATGGTGGTAACAGATAGTGTCTGCATTGCCTAACTCTCAGGGTCATTATGAGAACCACATTCTGTGGTTCATAGGACATGGGACAATTCTTTGCAAAGAATGAATCCCAATAAAAAGTTACTTTTTCCTATTTCACCCTCGGGGACTTCACAGAATAATTCTACTCACTGTTAAAGAAAACAATGCCATGTTTCATTACATCTTCCTTTCTTTAAACTAAAGAGCTCAATTTCCTTACACATTTTTAAAGATATAAAATGAATGGGTTTTATATAAAAAACCCTTCTGGTTACCTCTTGCTGAATCCTCACTAATATGTCAAATGCTTCCTTAAAGTGTGCCCAAGAACTGGACCCCACACTGCAGAATCATTCTTACCCCACACTGCAGAATCATTCTTACCAGCATAGAATGCAGTGTTGTAACAGTCCTTGGCTTGGATATGCTGCTTTCATAATGCAACCTCAAATTACACAAGTATTTTCACCCATTACATTTCTCAGCTAACCTATGTTGAGTTTGTGTTTGACTAAGAGTCAAGTCCTCTTTATATTAGCTGCTGTAAAGTTAGGTCTTCCAGGTCCTGTATTCATGTGGTTGTGTTATTTAACCTAAATGTAGACTGCTACATTTATTTATTTTTATTTAATTCATCATGGTTTTAGCCCATCATTACAGCCATTATAACTTTTTTGACTTCTTATTTTTATCTACCAATGTACAGCCACATCTACAAGTTTTATGAAATCTGAAAAAATGATAAGCTAGTCCTTTCTGGCATTAGCTACATTACTGGGGAAAATGTTGAAAAAGTAAGCTTGAAAAGAACCTTGTGAGTGTCTTTTCTTCTCATTAAAGATTTCCCTCTAATCTTAGTTACTGAACAGTTTATTGCAGTTATTTGTGATAGAACTGTTTCTCCCTTGTAGACTGTGAGACCACACCTTGGTCTTCTTAGTACACCTAAGGCTTAACATAATACTTGGCAAATAGAAGCCATTTTAAGAGTTTATAATTGGAGAATTAATGAATGAATGAATTAACATATTAAGCAATATGCTTTGTGTAAGTTTATTCAACTAGATATCTACCCGTGTAACATAGCCAACATTCAACTTACATTTTCTTTTTTTTATTCATAAAAGTACTAAGAGTTTGTCAGATATACCCTAAATCAGTAGAAGTCTTTCTTTGATCTACTGATTTAATAACCCTGTTTCGATCTGCTGTTAAGAAGATTTTGGTGAACTCATCCATAATTATTTATAGTTAACACCCATTTCTTCTTAAGTATTCACATAGCTTCTGTTCAATTGCTTCCTTCAGAATTTTGCTTCATTATCTCCTTACCTAATTACCATGTGTACATCCCTGTGGGATGTACATCAGTGTAAGTATTTTCTCTTCCATCACCTTCCTCTCCCTTCCCTGCACCTTATTTTTGCTCCTTTTTCTGCTCAATCTTTTCAAGTTATACTTTTTCTTAAATGCATTATTGAGAATAGACTCCTCTTTATCTTCAGTTCTCCTGTTTTTATCCCTCTCCTTTCATATTGGATTCTTCCCTTCTTTAGACTGAAGTTGAATAAAAGCAAATTTATAAGTGTGTTAAATAAAATATTGTGTCTCAAGATTGCATTTCTTAAAACAAATCCAAAAGAAATTTTATCTCTACCTAAACAAAACTAAAATCTCTGCAACCAATACAAGCACATTTAAAAAAAATCTGTTGACAGATGAGTGGGTCAGAAGGAGTCTTTTCCTTCTAGATGAATTACTGCAACTTGGGTGATCAACAAAGATCTAAATAGAAACCTTCTGATGTGTGGTGTTTTATAAGGCTAGTTCTACTTCCCCAGAAGACTTAAGAATATTCGATTAAGTCATTGTGAATTCTGTCTTACTTACCATCATCATTTAGCTCTTGAGTCACAGTTTAGATTTTATCATAAGGGCATATTTAGCTTAGGTTGGTTCTCTGGGAGTAGAGTTAAATGAAGCTGTTGATGACCATTTATGTTTAGCTTGAGAAAATAGCCTCTTTTGTGCTGAAATCATATACACAATCCTCTGCTATTTCTTGTATTTTGATAACAAGTAATGTTTTTCTAGAATGGAAAATATGTCATTCTCTTAAAGATTTATTCTAATCTTAATCTGAAAGTAATTAGTAGCTGCATTTCCTTATATATAGTCATACATTTTACCAATAATTTTTACTGCCAGGTCCAGGGGTACCATTTTGATCCACATGCCAGCTTTTCCAAAAGGTTATCCTTCATGATAATATCTTTTATATTTGGGTTATTTTGAGTGCTGCTTTTTATTTTTTACTTAAGAAATGTATGAATTTACACTTAGAATAGTGGTTTACCCCGTTTGGTATTTGTCATATGAAAAGATATAATCTCAGAGCTTTCAATCAGTAGAAAAAATACACGAGTCAGAAAGTCCAGAAAGTAATGTAAAGGAGGAAATAAATTAACATGTGACATAAGGACTGTGTCAACTTCTAGGGGCACACTGAGAATTTTAGTTAGTACTGACGTGACTACACTTCATGTAAAATACTGTACTTCCTCTAGGCTACCACTGAAGTGTTATTCAATTCATTTATTTATCTATTTTCCTATTAGACTGTGTGCTCCTTGGGTGCAGGGTCTGTGAAAAGTATTTAGAAGCAGAGCAACTAAAAGCCTAGTTTGAAAAATCCCTCTGACAAACTACATAATCTAGAAAAATTAATCTTTTGATATCAGTGTAATAAGATATAGAAGAGGAATAACACTGTCCTTTTTGTAGTTTTGTAGTTGTCATAAAGATAAAATGAAATACTATATATAAAAGTAAAGTAATTTGAAATGTAAAGAATTTATGCAAAAGGAGGAACCATGAATGAAAAGACTTAATATTTGCCTATAAACAAGATTAAAAGGTAAATGGCAAATTGGGAAAAAATATTGGCAATACACAGGCCAGATGAAACATTGTTAATTAAATGAAATACATAAATTGCATTAAATATACAAATGCAAAACTACTATAAATATGGGAAATATTTAAAGTATCACTTACAATAGCACCAACAAATATGAAATGCCTACATAAAAGTACAACAAATGTATACTGAAAACTACAAAACACTGATGAAATACCTAATAGAAAGAAGACCTACATAAGTGGAGAGATATATTATGTTCACAGACTGGGAGAAAATTTATTACAAAGAACTTTCTCCCCAGATTGAGTTATAGATTCAGTACAATTCCAAATAAAATCTCAGCATTCTATTTTTGTAGAAATATACAAGTTGATTCTAAAATTTATATGAAAAAATAAAAACACTGAAATAGTCAAAACAGTTTTGAAAAAGAAGGTTGAAGAATTCCTACTACTTGATTTTAAGACTTATTGTAAATTGAGAGTAATCAAAGTTTGAAAAAGAAGGTTGAAGAATTCCTACTACTTGATTTTAAGACTTATTGTAAATTGAGAGTAATCAAAGTTTGAAAAAGAAGGTTGAAGAATTCCTACTACTTGATTTTAAGACTTATTGTAAATTGAGAGTAATCAAAGTAATATGGTACTGGGAAAAGTATAAATCCAGAGATAAATGGAGAAATTGAGTCAAGATATAGATCTACATGTGTATAGTCAACTGATTTGTTTGTTTTTTTTTGTTTTACAAAGGTGAGGTGCTAGGGCAATTCATTGGAGAGAAGGTAGTCGTTTTAAACAAATGGTTCTGAAACAATGATCCATTTCTTACACCATAAGCATAAAGTGAACTGAAAAGGGATTATAGATCGGAGTATGAAACCAAAAGCCATAAAACTTCTGAAAAAAAACATAGAAGAAAATCCTTGCAACATTAGGATAGGCAAATATTTCTTAGATAAGACACAAAAAGTATGTGTCATAAAAGAAACCGTTGATAACTATGACTTCATGAAAATTAAAGACGTTCTTTGAAAAGCTGCTGTTGAGAGAATGAAAAAACAAGCCACAAACTGGGAAAAAATTGCAAAACACATATCTGATAAAGAGTTGGCATCTAGAATATGTAAAGACACTTATAACTCACTAATAAGAAAACAAACAGGTTCATTTTTAAAATAAACAAAAGATCTAAACACTTTTAAAAAGTAGATGTAGGAATGGCAAATAAACACTGGGAAAATGCTCATCATTATTCTTAGAGAAATTCAAATTAAAACCACAGTAACATATCACCACACACTTATTAGAATGGCTAAAGTGGAAAAAAAAAGAGGAAAGGAAAAAGAAAACAAACTTGACAATATCAAGTACTGTCAAGGACATGGAGCCTCTGGAACTCTTTATTTTTTTCTTTAATGTCTTTATTGGAGAATAATTGTTTACAATGGTGTGTTAGTTTCTGCTTTATAACAAAGTGAATTAGCTATACATATACATATATCCCCATATTTCCTCCCTCTTGTGTCTCCCTCCCACCCTCCCTATCCCACCCCTCTAGGTGGTCACAAAGCACCGAACTGATCTCCACGTGCTATGTGGCTGCTTCCTACTAGCTATCTATTTTACATTTGGTAGTATGTATAAGTCCACGCCACTCTCTCACTTTGTCCCAGCTTACCCTTCTGCCTCCCTGTGTCTTCAAGTCCATTCTCTATGTGTGTGTCTTTATTGCTGTCTTCCTGCCCCTAGGTTCTTCAGAACCATTTTTTTTTTTTTAGATTCCATATATATGTGTTAGCATCTGCCCCTAGGTTCTTCAGAACCATTTTTTTTTTTTTTAGATTCCATATATATGTGTTAGCATATTGTATTTATTCTTCTCTTTCTGACTTACTTCACTCTGTATGACAAACTCTAAGTCCATCCACCTCACTACAAATAATTTCGTTTTTTTTTCTGGCTGAGGAATATTCCATTGTATATATGTGCCACATCTTCTTTATCCATTCATCTGTTGATGGACACTTAGGTTGCTTCCATATCATGGTTGTTGTAAATAGAGCTGCAATGAACATTTTGGTACATGACTATTTTTGAATTATGGTTTTCTCAGGGTATATGCCCAGTAGTGGGTTTACTGGGTCGTATGGTAGTTCTATTTTTAGTTTTTTTAAGGAACCTCCATACTGTTCTCCCTAGTGGCTGCATCAGTTTACATTCCCACCAACAGTGGAAGAGGGTTTCCTTTTCTCCACACCCTCTCCAGAATTTATTGTTTATAGGCTTTTTGATGATGACCATTCTGACCAGTGTGAGGTGATACCACATTGTAGTTCTGATTTGCATTTCTCTAATGATTAGGGATGTTGAGCATCCTTTCAAGCGTTTGTTGGCAATCTGTATATCTTCTTTGGAATAATGTTTATTTAGGTCTTCTACCCATGAGCAGAAGCTCATGAGCTGCTTGTAAATTTTGGAGATTAATCCTTTGTCTGTTGCTTCATTTGCAAATATTTGCTCCCATTCCGAGGGTTGTTTTTTCCTCTTGTTTATGGGTTCCTTTGCTGTGCAAAAGCTTTTAAGTTTCAGTAGGTCCCCTTTGTTTATTTTTATTTTATTTCCATTTCTATAGGAGGTGATTCAAAAAGGATCTTGCTGTGATTTATGTCATAGAGTGTTCTGCCTATGTTTTCCTCTAAGAGTTTGATAGTTTCTGGCCTTATATTTAGGTCTTTAATCCATTTTGAGTTTATTTTTGCGTATGATGTTAGGGAGTGTTCTAGTTTCATTCTTTTACATGTAGTTGTCCAGTTTTCCCAGCACCACTTATTGAAGAGGCTGTCTTTTCTCCATTTTATATTTCTGCCTCCTCTATCAAAAACAAGGTGACCATAGGTGTGTGGGTTTATCTCTGGGCTTTCTATCCTAGTCCATTGATCTATATTTCTGGTTTTGTTCAGGTACCATTCTGTATTGATTACTGTAGCTTTGTAGTATAGTCTGAAGTCCAGGATCCTGATTCCTCCAGCTCTGTTTTTCTTTCTCAAGATTGCTTTGGCTATTCGGGGTTTTTTGTGTTTCCATACAAATTATGATTTTTTTTGTTCTAGTTCTGTGAAAAATGCCAGTGGTGGTTTGATAGGGACTGCAATGAATCTGTAGATTGCTTTGGGTAGTATAGATATTTTCACAATATTGATTCTTCCAATCCAAGAACATGGGATATCTCTCTGTCTGTTGGTATCACCTTTAATTTCTTTCATCAGTGTCTTATAATTTTCTGCATACAGGTCTTTTGTCTCCTTAGGTAGGTTTATTCCTGTGTATTTTATTCTTTTTATTGCAATGGTAAATGGGTGTGTTTCCTTAATTTCTCTTTCAGGTTTTCATCATTAGTATAGGAATGCAAGAGAATCCTTTGCATTAATTTTGTATCCTTCTACTTTGACAAATTCAGTGATTAGCTCTAGTAGTTTTCTGGTAGCATCTTTTGGATTCTCTATGTTTGGTATCATGGTATCTGCAAACAGTGACAGTTTTACTTCTTCTTTTTCTATTTGGATTACTTTTATTTCTTTTTCTTCTCTGCTGTGGCTAAAACTTCCAAAACTATGTTGAATAATAGTGATTGAGAGTGGGCAACCTTGTCTTATTCCTGATCTTAGTGGAAATGCGTTCAGATTTTCACCATTGAGAATGATGTTGGGTGTGGGTTTGTAATATATGGCCTTTATTCAGTTGATGTAAGTTCCCTCTCTGCCTACTTTCTGGACAGTTTTTATGATAAATGGGATTGAATTTTGTCAAAAGCTTTTTTGGCATTTATTGAGATGATCATATGGTCTTTCTCCTTCAATTTGTTAAAATGGTTTATCACTTTGATTGATCTGTGTATATTGAAGAATACTTACATTCCTGGGATAAACCCCACTTGATCATGTTGTATGATCCTTTTAATGTGCTGTTGGATTCTGTTTGCTAGTATTTTGTTGAGCATTTTTGCATTTACATTCATCAGTGATATTGGCCTCTAGTTTTTGTTCTTTGTGACATCTTTGTCTGGTTTTGGTATCAGGGTGATGATGGTCTCATAGAATGAGTTTGGGAATGTTCCTCCATCTGCTATATTTTGGAATAGTTTGTGAAAGATAGTTGTTAACTCTTCTGTAAATGTTTGACAGAATTCACCTGTGAAGCCATCTGGTCCTGGGCTGTTGTTTGTTCGAAGATTTTTTTTTTTTTTTTTTGTGGTACGCTGGCCTCTCACTGTTGTGGCCTCTCCTTTTGAGGAGAACAGGCTCCAGACACACAGGCTTAGTGGCCATGGCTCATGGGCCCAGCCACTCCACGGCATGTGGGATCTTCCCGGACCGGGGCATGAACCCATGTCCCCTGAATTGGCAGGCGGACTCTCAACCACTGAGCCAACAGGGAAGCCCTGTTGGAAGATTTTTAATCACAGTCTCAATTTCAGTGCTTGTGATTGGTCTGTTTATATTTTCTATTTCTTCCTAGTTCAGTCTCAGAAGGTTGTGCTTTTATAAGAATTTGTCCATTTGTTCCAGGTTGTCCATTTTATTGGCATAGAGTTGCTTGTAGTAATCATTCATGATCCTTTGTATTTCTTCAGTGTCAGTTGTTACTTCTTTTTTATTTGTACATTGTTGATTTGAGCCTTTTCCTTTTTTTCCTTGATGTGTCTGGCTAATGGTTTATCAATTTTGTTTATCTTCTTCTCAAAGAACTAGCTTTTAGTATTATTGATCTTTGCTATTGTCTCCTTCATTTCTTTTTCATTTATTTCTGATCCGATCTGTATGGTTTCTTTCCTTCTGCTAAGTTTGGTTTTTTTTTCTCTAATTGGTTTAGGTGTAAGAGTAGGTTGTTTATTTGAGATGTTTCTTGTTTCTTGAGGTAGGATTGTATTGCTATTAACTTCCCTCTTAGAACTGTTTTTGCTGCATCCCATAGGTTTTGGGTCATCGTGTTTCATTGTCATTTGTTTCTAGGTATTTTTTGATATTGTCTTTGATTTCTTCAGTGGTCTCTTGGTTATTAAGTAGTGTATTGCTTAGCCTCCATGTGTTTGTATTTTTTACAGATTTTTTCTGTAATTAATATCTAGTGTCATAGCATTGTGGTTGGAAAAGATACTTGAAACGATTTCAATTTTCTTAAATTTACCAGGGCTTGATTTGTGACCCAAGATATGATCTATCCTGGAGAATGTTCCAGGAGCACTTGAGAAGAAAGTGTATTCTGTTGCTTTTGGATGGAATGTCCTAAAAATATCAATTAAGTCCATCTTGTTTAATGTATCATTTAAAGCTTGTGTTTCCTTATTTATTTTCATTTTGGATGATCTGTCCATTGGTAAAGTGATGTGTTAAAAGTTCCCTACTGTGATTGTGTTACTGTCCATTTCCCCTTTTATGGCTGTTAGTATTTGCCTTATGTATTGAGGTGCTCCTATGTTGGGTGCATAAATATTTACAATTGTTATATCTTCTTCTTGGATTGATCCCTTGATCATTATGTAGTGTCCTTCTTTGTCTCTTGTAATAGTCTTTATTTTAAAGTCTATTTTGTCTGATATGAGAATTGCTACTCCAGATTTCTTTTGATTTCCATTTGCATGGAATACCTTTTTCCATGCCCTCACTTTCAGCCTGTATGTGTGCCTAGGTCTTAAGTGGGTCTCATGTAGACAGTATATACATGGATCTTGTTTGTGTATCCATTCAGCCAGTCTATGTCTTTTGGTTGGAGGATTTAATCCATTTACATTTAAGGTAATTATCGCTATGCATGTTCCTATTACCATTTTTAAAATTGTTTTGGGTTTGTTATCGTAGGTCTTTTCCTTCTCTTGTGTTTCCTGCCTACAGAAGTTTCTTTAGCATTTGTTGTAAAGCTGGTTTGGTGGTGCTGAATTCTCTTAGCTTTTGCTTCTCTGTAAAGGTTTTAATTTCTCCATCAAATCTGAATGAGTTCCTTGATGGGTAGAGTAATCTTGGTTGTTGGTTTTTCCCTTTCATCACTTTAAATATGTCCTGCTACTCCTTTCTGGTTTTCAGAGTTTCTGCTGAAATATCAGCTGTTAACCTTATGGGAATTCCCTTGTATGGTATATTTTGTTTTTCCCTTGCTTCTTGTAATATATATTTTTTGTATATAATTTTTGACAGTTTGATTAATATGTGTCTAGGTGTGTTTCTCCTTGGATTTATCCTGTATGGGACTCTCTGTATTTCCTGGACTTGATTAACTATTTCCTTTCCCGTATTAGGGAAATTTTCAACTATAATCTCTTCAAATATTTTCTCAGTCCCTTTCTTTTTCTCTTCTTCTTCTGCGACCCCTATAATTTGAATGTTGGTGCATTTAGTGTTGTTCCAGAGGTCGCTAACACTGTCCTCAATTCTTTTCATTCTTTTTTTTTTTTTTTTAATTGTACTCTGCAGTAGTTATTTCCATGATTTTCTTTTCCAGGTCACTTCTCCATTCTTCTGCCTCAGTTATTCTGCTATTGATTGCTTCTGGAAAATTTTTAATTTTATTTATTGTGTTGTTCATCATTGTTTGTTTGCTGTTTAGTTCTTCTAGGTCCTTGTTAAACATTTCTTGTACTTTCTGCATTCTATTTCCAAGATTTTGGATGATCTTTACTATCATTTCTCTGAATAATTTTTCAGGTAAACTGCTTTCTTTCTCTTCATTTGTTTGGTCTGGTAGGTTTTTACCTTGCACCTTCATCTGCTGTGTGTTTCTCTGTCTTCTCATTTTGCTTAAATTACTGTGTTTGTGGTGTCCTTTTCACAGGCTGCATGTTCGTAGTTCCCATTGTTTTTGGTGTCTGCCCTCATTGGATCAGTTTTGTTCAGTGGGTTGTGTAGGCTTCCTGGTGGAGGGGACTAGTGCCTGTGTTCTGGTGGATGAGGCTGGATCTTGTCTTTCTGGTTGGCAGGACCCATTCCGGTGATGTGTTTTGGGGTGTCTGTGACCTTATTATGATTTTAGGCAGCCTCTCTTCTAATGGGTGGAGTTGTGTTTCTGTCTTGCTAGTTGTATGGCATAGAGAGTCCAGCACTGTAGCTTGCTGGTTTTTGAGTGGAGATGGGTCTTAACGTTGAGATGGAGATCTCTTGGAGAGCTTTTGATGTTTGATGTTATGTGGAGCTGGGAGGCCTCTGGTGGACCAATATCCTGATCATGGCTCTCCCACCTCAGATGTACAGGCCTGACACCTGGCCAGAGCATGAAAACCATGTCAGCCACACAGTTCAGAAGAAAGCAGAGAAAAAAGGAAAGAACAAAAGAACAAAAAAGATATAAAGTTATTAAAATAAAAAAATTATTAAAAATATAAAAAATAAAAAAGGAAAAAAGAAAGAAAGAAGAGAGCACTGAAACCAAAAAACAAATCCACCAGGGATAACAAGATCTAAAAACTATATTTAAAAAAAAATGGACAGACAGAACCCTAGGACAAATGTTAAAAGCAAAGCTATACAGACAAAATCACACAAGGAAGCATACACATACACACTCACAAAAAGAGAAAAAGGAAAAAAAATATATAAAAGGAAGAGAGCAACCAAATCAATAAACAATTCTACCAATGATAGTAAACTCTAAATACTAAACTAAGAATAACATAAAACCAGAAACCAGTCAGTCACATACAGCAGACCACAAGTCTACAGCTGCTCCCAAAGTCTACAGCCTCAATTTTGAGATGATTCATTGTCTCTTCAGGTATTCCACAGATGCAGGGTACATCAGGTTCATTGTGGAGATTTAATCCCCTGCTCCTGAGGCTGCTGGGAGAAATTTCCCTTTCTCTTCTTTTTTCTCACAGCTGTTGGGGTTCAGCTTTGGATTGGCCCCATCTCTGCATATAGGTCACCTGAGGGCATCTGTTCCCCACCCAGACAGGATGGGGTTAAAGGAGTAGCTGATTAGGAGTCTCTGGCTCACTCAGGCCTTTGGGAGGGTGGAGTACGGAATGCTGGGAGAGCCGGTGACAGCAGAACCCAGCGTGATGTTGCAGCAGTGTGAGGCGTGTCGTGTGTTCTCCTGGGGAAATTGTCCCTGGACCGCAGGACCCTGGCAGTGACAGGCTGCACAAGCTCCCAGAAGGGGTTATGTGGATAGTGCCCTGTGCTTGCACACAGGCTTCTTGGTGGCTGCAGCAGCAGCCTTAGCATTTCATGCCCATCTCTGGTGTCAGCACTGATAGTTGTGGCTCACTCCCTTCTCTGGAGCTGGCTTAGGTGGTGCTCTGTATCCCCTCTCCTCAAGCACCCCGAAACAATGGTCTCTTGTCTCTTAGGAAGTTCCAGACTTTTTCCCATACTCCCTCCTGGCTAGCTGTGGTGCACTAGCCCCCTTTAGGCTGTGTTCATGCAGCCAACTTCAGTCCTCTCCCTGGGATATGACCACGGAAGCCAAAGCCTCAGCTCCCAGCCCCCACCTGTCCCAGCGGGTGAGCAGACAAGTCTCTCAGGCTGGTGAGTGCTGGTCGACACCAGTCCTCTGTGCGGGAATCTCTCTGCTTTGCCCTCTGCACCCCTAATGCTGTGCTCTCCTCCATGGCTCCAAAGCTTCCCCCACACCACCCCATGTCTCTGCCCGTAAAGAGGCTTCCTAGGGTGTGGAAACCTTTCCTCCTTCACAGCCCCCTCCCTGAGGTGCAGGTCCCATCCCTATCTTTTGTCTCTGTTCTTTTCTTTTTTCTTTTGCCCTACCCAGGTACGTGGGGAGGTTTCTTGCCTTTTTGGAAGTCTGAGGTCTTCTGCCAGCATTCTGTAGGTGTTCTATAGTAGTTGTTCCACATGTAGATGTATTTCTGATGTATCTGTGGGGAGTAAGGTGATCTCCACGTCTTACTCCTCTGCCATCTTGGAGGTTGCAACTGGAACTCTTATACATTGTTGATGGGAATGCAAAAATGGTACAGCCAATTTGGAATAGTTGTTTGTCAATTTCTTACAAAGTTCAATATACATTTACCATGCTCTGAAATATTTAGCCACAGGAAATGAAAACATATGTCTACACAAACATTTCTATATGAATAATAATGGAGACTTTATTTTTTTAATTCATAATCACCAAAACCCAGAAATAATCAAAATTTACAGCACCTGGTGAATGGATAATACACTGTGGATATGCATAGAATGAATACTACTCAACAATAGAAAGAAAAAGAAACCTGATATATGGATAAATCTGAAATGCATTATGCTAAGTGAAAGAAGCCAGATTAGAAAGACTACATAATGTACGAGTTCATTTATATGAGATTTTGGACAAGGAAAAACTACAGGGACAGAAAACAAATAAGTGATTAGTAAGGAGAAGAGTTGGGGGAGAAGAGAACTAGAGGGATTTTTTTGGGGCCACACCATGGAGCATGTGGAATCTTAATTCCCTGACCAAGGATTGAACCTGTGCCCCCTGCATTTGGAGCATGGTGTCTCAATCACTAGACCACCAAGGAAGTCTCAAGAGAATTTTTTTATGGTGATAAAACTACTCTATATTTTGATTGCACTGATGATTACATGAGTGTATCCTTTTGTTAAAATTCATAGAAAAGGGAAAATTTCACTTTTTCTAAATAATATCTTACTTACCTTGACTATAAAGTATAATAAAATGATTTTTAAAAAGCAAATGACAAATTGGGCCAAAATATGTCTAACATATGGGACAGCCAAAGGGTTATTTAATGTATACAAACTTTTATAAATATATAAGAAAAAGATGAACATACTAATTTATAAATATCTAAAGGATTTACTCTAACAATTTACAGAATAAAAATAAAAGTAGCCTATTAACTTAAAAATGCCTCATTAATTTAAAAGACTGTGGAGGGAGATCAGCCAAGATGGTGGAGAAGAAAGACCCTGATCTCACATTCTCTCTCAGGCATACTAAAATCATAACTATTTGCAAAAAAAAAAAAATCAATGGAAAAGACTGGAACCTGCCAGAAAAGATCTTCTACAACTAAAGATATAAGGAAGGAACCACAATGAGATGGGTAGGAGGGCAGACATGATATAGTCAAGTCCCATACACCTGGGTGGAAGAACCACAAACAGGAGAATAATTATAATTGCAGAGGTTCTCCCAAAGGAGTGAGAGGTCTGAGCACCAAGTCAGGCTCCATAACCAGGGGTCCTGCACCAGGAAGATGAGCTCCCAGAACATTTGGCTTTGAAGGGGCTTACTTTCAGGAGATCAAGAGGGCTGGGAGCAATAGAAAATTCACCCTTAATGGCTCACACAATATCTTACACACTCTGAGACCAAGGGCAGAAGCAGTAATTTAATAGAAGCCTGGTTCAGACTTACCTGCTGATTTTGGAGAGTCTCCTGGAGAGACAGGAGGCAACTGGAGCTCAAACTGGGGACATAGACACTGGCAGAAGCTATTTGGGGAGCTTGTTCTACCACATGGACACTGGTGCTGAAAAGCACCATTTTGGAATCCTCCCTCTAGCTTACTGGACCAGGACCCAGCCCCACCCTGGCTCAACAGCCTATATGTGCCAGTGTTGGGACTCCTCAGGCCAAGCAACTAACTGGGCAAACACACAGTCCCATCCATGAGCAGACAGGCTGCCTTAAGACCCCTGAGCCCACAGCTGCCTCTGGACATGGCCCTGCCCTCCAGAGAGCCCAGGACCCATCCTACACACCAGTGCACAGGCACTAGAACTAGGACCCTCAGGATCCTCCAGCCAGAGATCCTAGGACTCAGCTCAACTCACCAGTGGGCAGACAGCAGCCCCAGAATTGCCTGGTCCCCAACCCTATCCCACAGGAAGCTTGCTCTAGTCTTGGAACCAGCCTCACCTACCAGAGGACAGAAACCAGCCACAAGAAAACCTCAACCCTGTAGCCCACAAAACTGGATAACCCAGTAACAAGGAAAATCCTGCCCCAGGACCAGCTGGGCCCTGGCCCCACCTCCTAGCAGGCCAACACTAGCTTTGGGACAACACAACCCCTGCATCCAACTGTGTCAGGAACCGGCTGCAGTTCCACAGCCAGATGCCACATAACCTGGTCCTGCCAACTAGCAGCCAGCAGCCTTTGCACAAGGCAGGGCCTGGCAACCAAATGGACTGAGGGTCAACAAAGCCTACCAAACCACTGACATAGCCTGCCACAACAGAAGGTCCCACACAGCCCTCATAGGGCGAACCCCGAGAGCATGTAGCTCAGGTGACTAGAGGGGAGAGTGCTGCTGTAACACATAGGATGTCCCCTACAAAAAAGCCACTTCTCCAAGGTTGGGAAACATAACCAAGCCATCAGATACTTAAAAATAAAAACAGAAACTTAGGCAAGATGAGGCAACAGAAGAACATGTTCCAAATGAAGGAAGATGATAAAACCTCAGAAGAGGAACTAAGTGAAGTGGAGATAGGCAATCTACCCAAGAAAGAGTTCAAGGCAGTGATCATAAAGATGACCAAAGACCTCAGGAGAAGAATGGATGCACACAGAGAGAAGTTATATGTTTTTAATAAAGAGTTAGAAAATATAAAGAAGAACCAAAGATGAAGAATAACTGAAATTTAAAAATACACTAGAAGGAATCAACTGTAGACTAAATGATGAAGAGAAATGGATCAGCAAGCTGGAAGACAGTGTAGTGGAAATCACTGGTTCTGAACAGAAAAAGAGAAAAAAATAATGAAAAGAAATGAGGACAGTTAGAGACATCTGGGGTAACTTGAAGCTTGCAAACAGTTATATTATAGGGGTCCCAGAAGGAGAAGATAGATAGAAGGGGACAGAGAACATATTTGAAGCCAAAGTAGCTGAAAACTGCCTTAACCTCAGAAAGGAAACAGACATCTAGGACCAGGAAGCATGGAAAGTGCCAAACAAGATGAACCTAAAGAGGACCACACCAAGATACACTGTACTAAAATGGCAAAAATTAAAGATAAAGAGAGATTACTTTTTTAAAAAGCAAGAGAAAAACAACTAGTTACATACAAGGAAATTCCGCTAAGATTCACAGCTGACTTTTCAGCAGAAACTTTGTAGACCAGAAGGGAGTGGTACAAAATATTTGAAGTGATAAATGGAAAAAAACCTACAACCAAGAATACTCTACTCAGCAAGGATCTTGTTCAGATTTGATAGACAGATCAAAACTCTACAGACAAGCACAAGCTAAAAGAGTTCAGCACCACTAAATAAGCTTTACAAGAAATGTTAATAGAACTTCTCTAAGCAAAAAAAAAAAAAAAAAGGCAACAACGAGAAACATGAAAATTATGACAGGATAAAGCTCATCAGTAAAGGCAAACATAGAGTAAAAGTAGGAAATCATCCATGCACAAAGCTAGTAGGAAGGTTAAAAGGCAAAAGCAGTAAAATCATCTATATCCATAGTAAGCAGTTAAGAGATACACAAAACAATCAGATGAAAAATCTAATCAAAACAATAATCCTGGGCTTCCCTGGTGGCGCAGTGGTTGAGAGTCCACCTGCCGATGCAGGGGACACGGGTTCATGTCCCCGTCCAGGAAGATCCCACATGCTGCGGAGTGTATAGGCCCATGAGCCATGACCACTAGGCCTGTGCGTCCGGAGCCTGTGCTCCACAACTGGAGAGGCAACATCAGTGAGAGGCTTGCGTACCACAAAATAAAAACCAAAAAACCCCCCCAATAATCCTAAGGGGAGGAGAGTACAAATGCAGGATTGTCAAAATGCATTTGAAATTAATAGATCAGCAACTTAAAATAATCATATGTATATATATATATGTATTACATATAGCAATATATACCTACATATATGTATATATTGCTATATGTAAACCTCATGGTAACCACAAACGAAAAATCCATAATAGATACACACAGACAAAAAGAAAAAGGAATCCAAACGTAACACTAGAGATAGCCATCAAATCACAGAAGAACGGAACAACAACAAAAACCCCACAAAACAACCCCAAAACAATTAACAAAATGGCAATAAGAACATACATATTGATAATTTCTTTAAATGTAATGTGAAATACATATAAATGTAAATGGACTAAATGCTCCAATCAAAAGATAAAGAGTAGCTGAATGTATAAAAAACAAGACTCATATACATGCTGCTTACAAGAGACTCACTTCAGATCTAAAGGCACACTCAGACTGAAAGTGAGGGGATTGAAAAAGTTATTCCATGTGAATGGAAATCAAAAGGAAGCTGAGGTAGCAAAACTTATATCAGGTAAAATAGACTTTAAAATAAAGACTGTCACAAAAGATAAAGGACATTACATAATGATCAATCCAAGAAGATATAACAAGATGTAAGTATATATCTACTCAACAAAGGAGCACCTAATACGTAAAGCAAATATTAACAGACATAAAAGGAGAAAACTACAGTCACACAATAATAATAGGGTACTTTAACACCCCACTTACATCAATGGACATATTATCCAGACAGAAAATGAATAAGGAAACACTGAACTTAAACAACACCTTAGATCAAAAGGAATTAATAGATGTATATAGAATATTCCATCCAAAAGCAGCAGAATACATACTTTTTCAAGCGCATATGAAATATTCTTCAGGATAGATCACACGCTAGGCCACAAAACCTGTCTCAGTAAATTTAAGATTGAATCATATCAAGCATATTTTCTCACCACAATGCTATGATACTAGTAATCAACTACAAGAAAAAAATTGCAAAAAATGCAAAGAGATGGAGGCTAAACAATATGCTAATAAACAACCAATGGATCACTGAAGAAATAAAAGAGAAATAAAAAATAACTGGAGACAAATTAAAATAAAGACATAATGATACAAAATCTATGGGATACAGCAAAAGCCGTTTGAAGGGGGCAGTTTATAATGATACAAGCTTACTTCAGGAAACAAGAAAAACCACAAGTAAACAATCTAACCTTATACCTAAAGAAACTAGAAAAAGAGGAACAAATAAAACCCAAAGATAGTAGAAAGAAAGAAATGATAAAGATCGGAGAAGAAATAAATGAAATAGAAACTTAAAAAGAAAAAAAAAAGATCAATAAAACAAAGAGCTAGCTCTTTGAAAAGACAAATAAAATTGATAAACCTTTAGCCAGAATCATTGAGAAAAAAAGAGAGAGGACCTAAATCAATGAAATCAAAAATGAAAAAGGAGAAGTTACACCCACTACCACAGAAAATCAAAAGATCATAAGAAACTACTACAAATGACTACATGCCAATAAAGTTGCCAACCCAGAAGAAAAGGACAAATTCCTAGAAATGTACAATCTTCCAAGACTGAACCAGGAAGGAATAGAAAATGTGAACAGACCAATTACTAGTAATGAAATTGAATCATTAATAAATAAACTCCCAACAAACAGAAGTCCAGGACCAGATGGCTTCCCAGGTGAATTCTATCAAACATTTAGATAAGAGCTAACACCTATCCTTCCAAAATATTCCCAAAAAATTGCAGAGGAAGGAATCCTCCTAAACTCATCTGTGAGGCCAGCATCACCCTGATACCAAAACAAGACAAAGATATCACAAAAAAAAAGAAAATTACAGACTAATAACACTGATGAACGTGGATGCAAAAATCCTCAACAAAGTATTAGAAAACTTAATCCAACAATAAATTACAAGGATCATATACCACGATCAAGTGGGAGTTATCCCAGGGATGCAAGAATTTTTCAATATCCTCAAATCAATCAATGTGATACACCACATTAACAAATTGAAGTATTAAAAACCATATGATCATCTCAATAGATGCACAGCTTTTCACAAAATTCAGCATCCACTGATGATAAAAACTCTCCAGAAAGTGAGCAAAGAGGAAATATACCTCAACATAATAAAGGACATATTTGACAAGCTCACAGCCAACATGGTACCCAATGGCTTCAGGAACAAGACAAGAATGCCCACACTTGCCACGGTAATCAGACAATAAAAATAAATAAATAAATAAATAAATAAATAAATAAATAAATAAATGGAATCCAAATTGGAAAGGAAGAAGTAAAACCGTCGCTGTTTGCAAATGGCATAATGCTATACGTAGAAAATCCTCAATATGCCACCAAAAAACTACTAGAGCTCATCAGTGAATTTGGTAAAGTTGCAGGATACAAAATTAATATACAGAAATCTGTTGCATTTCTATAAATGAACAAGAAACTATCAGAAAGAGAATTTAAGGAAACAATCTCATTTGCAATCACATAAGAAAGAATAAAAAACTAGGAATAAACTTACCTCAGGAAATAAAACACCTATATCTGAAGTCTATAGGACACTGATGAAGGTAACTGAAGAAAACACAACAGATGGAAAGGTATACCATGTTCATGAATTGTTAAAATGACCATACTATCCAAGGCAAAATACAGAGTTAATGCAATCCCTAACAAATTACCAATGGCATTTTTTCTCAGAAGAAGAAAAAATAATTTTAAAAACAAGGAAACACAAAAGACCCTGAATAGACAAAACAATCTTAAGAAAGAAGAACAGTGCTGAAGGAATCACACTCCCTGACTTCACACTATACTACAAAGCTACAATAATCAAAACAGTATAGTACTGGCACATCATCAGACACATAGAACAATGGAAGAGAATAGAGAGCTCACAAATAAACACACATACTTATGGTCAATTAATCTGTGACAAAGGAGCCAAGAATATACAATGGAGAAAAGACAGTCTTTTCAATAAATAGTGCTGGGAAAACTGGACAGCTACATGTAAAAGAATGAAATTAGAATATTCTCTAACACTGTATACAGAAATAAACTCAGAATGGATTAAAGACCTAAATGCAAGACCTGAACCCTTAAAACTCCTAGAAGAAGGCATGAGCAGAACAGTCTTTGACATAAACTGTAGCAATATTTTTTTAGATCTGTCTCCTAAAGCAAAGGAAATAAAACCAAAAATAAACAAATTGGACCTAATTAAACTTTAAAGCTTTTGCAAAAAAAGCAAAGAAAACCATTGACAAAATGAAAAGACAACCTAATGAAGGGGATACAATTCTTGCAGATGATATAATTGATAAGGGGTTAATATCCAAAATATATAAGCAACTCATACAACTCAACAGCAAAAAGACAAAGAGCCCATTTAAAAAATGGGCTGAACTGAATAGACATTTTTCCAAAGAGGACATGTAGATTGGCCAACAAGCACATTAAAAGATGTTGAACACCAATAATCATCAGATAAATGCAAATTAAAACCACAATGAGATATCATTTCACATCTCTTTGAATAGCTATCATCAAAAAGAACATAAGTAACAAATGTTGGTGAGGATGTGGAGAAAAGGGAACTCTGGTACACTGTTAGTGGGAATGTAAATTTGTGCAGCCACTGTGGAAAACATTATAGATTTTCCTCAAAAAACGGTAAATAGAACTACCATATGACCCAAGAATTCCACTCCTGGGTATACACCCAAAGAAAATGAAAACAGTATTCAAAAAGATACATGCACCCCAATGTTCATAGCAGCATTATTTACAATTTTCAAGATATGGACACATCAACAGTTGAATGGGTAAAGAAGATGTGGTACACACACACACACACACACACACATAGTGGAAATTCTACTCAGCCATAAAAAAGAATGAAATTTTGCCATTTGCAACAACATGGATGGACTTGGAAGGTATTATGTTAGGTGAAATAAGTCAGACATAGAAAGACAAATACTGTATGATATCACTTATATGTGGAAAAAATAAAACAAACTAGTGAATATAACAAAAACAAGACAGTCTCACAGACATAGAGAACAAACTAGTGGTCGCTAGTGGGGAGAAGGGAGAGGGAGGGGCGAGATAGGGTTGGGGATTAAGAAATACAAACTGCTATGAATAAAATAAGTAAGCCACAAGGATAAATTTTACAACACAGGGAATATAGCCAATATTTTATAAGTATAAATGGAGTGTAACCTTTAAAATTGTGAATCACTATGTTATACATCTGAAACTTATATAATACTGTACATCAACTATATCTCAATAAAAAAATACAAAGGACTGTGAATTCAAGTGTCATATCATTATTACCTAACAGATAGACAAAGATTATGGAAGTAAATAATAATTCATAATTGAGGGTGCAGGGAAATACCACTCTCACACACTGTTGTTGAGAGTATAAACTGATGCTTCCTTTTGAAAGGTAATTTAGCAATATATTTTCAAGACCTTAAAGTTTTATAACCATTGTGACAAGCAATTTCACATCAAATTTTAAAAATATTAAAGTAAATATTAAATTAAATAAAAAATATTAAGAATGTTTACAAGATTTCCTACAAGATTTTTCATCAAATCTAATAATTGGTAGAAATCTAAATGCTCACCAATAGGGCACTGGGTATATAAATTGTTTATTGATACAGTGGACTACAATCCAGTCATTAAAAATAGTGTTTTAGATGGATAGTTATAGGAAGATCTTTATATTTTTATATTTAAAAATTGGATTATAACACAGTAGACTACTACAACTCCATTTTAATAAACTGATTTATGTAAAGATCTAAAAGATATGTATACATATCACCAGTTGTTTGTAAGTAGTGAAATGACTATGATTTTTAAGATTGCCTTTTTATGCAAATTAGAACAATGTACAATTTTTGTGAGGAGTGCAGTGAAGTTGGCACTTACATACACTAACAGGAATGTGAAATAATACACATGAGGGTGTCAGTTGGCAATATGTTTTAAAATTATTAAATAGAATGTATATTTTGGCCTAGCCATTCTACCTCCTGGAATTTATTCCAGGAATTATTCATAGCTATGTATAATGATTTATATGCAAAAATGTTCATAGGATTTTATTTATAATGTCAGAAAATCGGAAATAGCTTGAAAATCAAACATAAAGGGATTGATTAAATATGTTATGGCACAGAAATTGGTTACATATATTATGGCCATTAAAAACTGCATTGTAGAAGACTTTTTAATATTATAAAAATGTTAATGGTATGATGTTAAGTAGAAAAAGCAGATTTCAAAATGACGTGCATGCACAGAATGATTCTGATTTTTAAAAATAAATTGTATTAATGAAAGTAAAAAATTCCTTCTTATGATTTATCTGGATATTATGCTATCTCTTCAGTGAACTTGCAATACTTTTGTTATAATATATTTAATTTAAACAATATGAAGACTCATAAAAATGTAGCGTACTGGAGACTAGGGGAAGATGGCGGAAGAGTAAGACGCGACCACCTTCCTCCCCAAAGATACACCAGAAATACATCTACACGTGGAACAACTCCTACAGAACACCTACTGAATGCTGGCAGAAGATCTCAGACCTCCCAAAAGGCAAGAAACTCCCCACGTACCTGGGTAGGGCAAAAGAAAAAAAGAAAAAACAGAGACAAAATAATAGGGACAGGACCTGCACCAGTGGGAGGGAGCTGTGAAAGAGGAAAGGTTTCCACACTCTAGAAAGCCCCTTCGCGGGCAGAGACTGTGGGTGGCGGAGGGGGGGAGCTTTGGGGCTGCAGAGGAGAGCACAGCAACAGGGGTGTGGAGAGCAAAGCTGGGAGATTCCCGCACAGAAGATCAGTGACGACAGGCACTCACAAGCCCAAGAGGCTTGTCTGCTCACCCGCCGGGGCGGGCAGGGCTGCGAGCTGAGGCATGGGCTTTGGTCGGAGCGCAGGGAGAGGACTGGGGTTGGCTGCGTGAACACAGCCTGAAGGGGTTAGTGCACCACGGCTAGCCGGGAGTGAGTCCGGGGAAAAGTCTGGAGCTGCCGAAGACGCAAGAGACTTTTTCTTCCCTCTTTGTTTCCTGGTGCGTGAGGAGAGGGGGCTGAGAGCACTGCTTAAAGGAGCTCCAGAGACGGGTGTGAGCCACAGCTAAAAGCGCGGACCCCAGAGACGGGCGGGAGATGCTAAGGCTGCTGCTGCCGCCACCAAGAAGCCTGTGTGTGAGCACAGGTCACTATCCACACCCCTCTTCCAGGGAGACTGTGCAGCCCGCCACTGCCAGGTTCTCGGGATCCAGGGACAACTTCCCCGGGAGAACGCACGGCGGGCCTCAGGCTGGTGCAACGTCACACTGGCCTCTGCCACCACAGGCTCACCCTGCACTCCGTGCCTCTCTCTCCCCCCGGCCTGAGCGAGCCAGAGCCCCCGAATCAGCGGCTCCTTTAACCCCATTCTGTCTGAGTGAAGAACAGACGCGCTCCAGTGACCTACATGCAGAGGCGGGGCCAAATCCAAAGCTGAGTCCCTGGGATCTGTGAGAACAAAGAAGAGAAAGGGAAATCTCTTCCAGCAGCCTCAGAAGCAGTGGATTAAAGCTCCACAATCAACTTGATATACCTTGCATCTGTGGAATACATGAATAGACAACAAATCATCCCAAATTGAGGAGGTGGACTTTGAGAGCAAGATTTATGATTTTTTCCCCTTTTCCTCTTTTTGTGAGTGTGTATGTGTGGGCTTCTATATGAGATTTTGTCTGTATAGCTTTGCTTCCACCATTTGTCATAAGGTTCTATCCATCCGTGTTTTTTTTTAAATTTTTTTTCTTAATAATTATTTTTTTAATTTAATAACTTGCTTATATTTTACTTTATTTTATTTTACTTTATCTTCTTCCTTCCTTTCTTTTTTCCTTCCTTCCCTCCTTCCTTCCTTCCTCCCACCCCCCCTCCCTCCTTTCTTTCTTTCTCTCCTTCTTTCCTTCTTTTCTTCTTTCTTTCTTTCTTTTCTTTCCTTCTTCCTACTTCTACTAATTCTTTCTCTCTACTTTTTCTCCATTTGATTCTGAGCTGTGTGCATGAAATGCTCTTGGTGCTGCAGCCAGGAGTCAGTGCTGTACCTCTGAGGTGGGAGAGCCAACTTCTGGACACTGGTCCACAAGAGACCTCCCAGCTCCACATAATATCAAACAGAGAAAATCTCCCAGAGATCTCCATCTCAACACCAGCACCCAGCTTCACTCAACAACCAGCAAGCTACAGTGCTGGACACCTTATGCCACACAACTAGCAAAACAGGAACACAACACCACCCATTAGCAGAGAGGCTGCCTAAAATCATAATAAGTCCACAGATACCCCAAAACACACCACCAGACGTGCACCTGCCCACCAGAGAGAGACAGGATCCAGCCTCATCCACCAGAACACAGGCATTAGTCCCCTCCACCAGGAAGCCTAAACAACCCACTGAGCCAAACTTAGCCACTGGGGATAGACACCAAAAACAACAGGAAATACAAACCTGCAGCCTGCAAAAAGAAGACCCCAAACACAGTAAGATAAGCAAAATGAGAAAACAGAAAAACACACAGCAGATGAAGGAGCAAGATAAAAACCCACCAGGCCTAACAAATGAAGAGGAAATAGGCAGTCTACCTGAAAAAGAATTCAGAATAATGATAGGAAAGATGATCCAAAATCTTGGAAATAGAATAGACAAAATGCAAGAAACATTTAACAAGGACCTAGAAGAACTAAAGATGAAACAAGCAATGATGAACAACACAATAAATGAAATGAAAAATACTCTGGATGGGATCAATAGCAGAATAACTGAGGCAGAAGAACAGATAAGTGACCTGGAAGATAAAATACTGGAAATAACGACTGCAGAGCAGAATAAAGAAAAGAGAATTAAAAGAACTGAGGAGGGTCTCAGTGACCTCTGGGACAATATTAAACACAGCAACAATCAAATTATAGGCGTTCCAGAAGAAGAGACAAAGAAAGGGACTGAGAAAATATTTGAAGAGATTATAGGTGAAAACTTCCCTGATATGGGAAAGGAAATAGTTAATCAAGTCCACGAAGCACAGAGAGTCCCATACAGGATAAATCCAAGGAGAAGTACGCCAAGACATATATTAATCAAACTGACAAAAATTAATACAAAGAAAACATATTAAAAGCAGCAAGGGAAAAACAACAAATAACACACAAGGGAATCACCACAAGGCTAATAGCTGATCTTTCAGCAGAAACTCTGCAAGCCAGAAGGGACTGGCAAGACATATTTAAAGTGATGAAGGAGAAAAACCTACAACCAAGATTACACTACCCAGCAAGGATCTCATTCAGATTTGATGGAGAAATTAAAACCTTTACAGACAAGCAAAAGCTGAGAGAGTTCAGCACCAACAAACCAGATTTACAACAAATGCTAAAGGACCTTCCCTAGGCAAGAAACACAAGAGAAGGAAAAGACCTACAATAACGAACCCCAAACAATTTAGAAAATGGGAATAGGAACATACATATCGATAATTACCTTAAATGGAAATGGACTAAATGCTCCCACCAAAAGACACAGATTGGCTGAATGGATACAAAAACTAGACCCATATATGCTGTGTACAAGAGACCCACTTCAGACCTAGAAACACATACAGACTGAAAGTAAGGGGATGGAAAAAGATATTCCATACAAATGGAAACCAAAAGAAAGCTGAAGTAGCAATTCTCATAACAGAAAAAATAGAATTTAAAATAAAGACTATTACAAGAGACAAAGAAGGACACTACATAATGATCAAGGGATCGATCCAAGAAGAAGATATAACAATTGTAAATATTTATGCACCCAACATAGGAGCACCTCAATACATAAGGCAAATACTAACAGCCATAAAAGGGGAAATCGACAGTAACACATTCATAGTAGGGGACTTTAACACCCCACTTTCACCAATGGACAGATCATCCAAAATGAAAATAAATAAGGAAACACAAGCTTTAAATGATACATTAAACAAGATGGACTTAATTGATATTTATAGGACACTCCATCCAAAAACAACAGAATACACATTTTTCTCAAGTGCTCATGGAACATTCTCCAGGATAGATCATATCTTGGGTCCCAAATCAAGCCTTGGTAAATATAAGAAAATTGAAATTGTATCAAGTATCTTTTCCGACAACAATGCCATGAGACTAGATACCAATTATAGGAAAAGAGCTGTAAAAAATACAAACACATGGAGGCTAAACAATACACTACTTAATAACGAAGTGATCACTGAAGAAATCAAAGAGGAAATTAAAAAATACCTAGAAACAAATGACAATGGAGACATGACAACCCAAAACCTATGGGATGCAGCAAAAGCAGTTCAAAGAGGGAAATTTATAGCAATACAAGCCCACCTTAAGAAGCAGGAAACATCTCAAATAAACAACCTAACCTTGCACCTCAAGCAATTAGAGAAAGAAGAACAAAAAAACCCCCAAAGTTAGCAGATGGAAAGAAATCATAAAAATCAGGTCAGAAATAAATGAAAAAAAAAATGAAGGAAACGATAGCAATGATCAATAAAACTAAAAGCTGGTTCTTTGAGAAGGTAAACAAAATATATAAACCATTAGCCAGACTCATCAAGAAAAAAAGGGAGAAGACTCAAATCAATAGAATTAGAAATGAAAAAGGAGAAGTAACAACTGACACGGCAGAAATACAAAAGATCATGAGAGATTACTACAAGCAACTATATGCCAATAAAATGGGCAACCTGGAAGAAATGGACAAATTCTTAGGAATGCACCACGTGTCGAGACTGAATCAGGAAGAAATAGAAAATATGAATGGACAAATCACAAGCACTTAAACTGAAACTGTGATTAAAACTCTTCCAACAAACAAAAGCCCAGAACCAGATGGCTTCACAGGCGAATTCTATCAAACATTTAGAGAAGAGCTAACACCTATCCTTCTCAAACTCTTCAAAAATATAGCAGAGAGAGGAACACTCCCAAATTCATTCTATGAGGCCACCATCACCTTGATGCCAAAACCAGACAAGGATGTCACAAAGAAAGAAAACTACAGGCCAATATCACTGATGAACATAGATGCAAAAATCCTCAACAAAATACTAGCAAACAGAATCCAACAGGACATTAAAAGGATCATACACCATGATAAGTGGGGTTTATTCCAGGAATGCAAGGATTCTTCAATATACGCAAATCAATCAATGTGATACACCATATTAACGAATTGAAGGAGAAAAACCGTATGATTTTCTCCATAGATGCAGAGAAAGCTTTCCACAAAATTCAACACCCATTTATGATAAAAACCCTGGAGAAAGTAGGCATAGAGGGAACTATCGTCAACATAATAAGGGCTATATATGACAAACCCACAGCCAACATCATCCTTAATGGTGAAAAACTGAAAACATTTCCACTAAGATCAGGTACAAGACAAGGCTGTCCACTCTCACCACTCTTAATCAATATAGTTTTGGAAGTTTTAGCCACAGCAATCAGAGAAGAAAAGGAAATAAAAGGAATCCAGATCAGAAAAGAAGAAGTAAAACTGTCACTGTTTGCAGATGACATGATACTATACATAGAGAATCCTAAAGATGTTACCAGAAAACTAGTAGAGCTAATCAATGAATTTGATAAAGTTGCAGGATACAAAATTAATGCACAGAAATTTCTTGCATTCCTAAACACTAATGATTCAAAATCTGAAAGTGAAATCAAGAAAACACTCTCATTTACCACTGCAACAAAAAGAATAAAATATCTAGGAATAAACCTACCTAAGGAGACAAAAGACCTGAGTGCAGAAAATTATAAGACACTGATGCAAGAAATTAAAGATGATACAAAGAGATGAAGAGATATACCATGTTTTTAGATTGGAAGAATCAACATTGTGAAAATGAATCTACTACCCAAAGCAATCTACAGATTCAATGCAATCCCTATCAAACTACCACTGGCATTTTTCACAGAAGAACGAAAAATTTCACAATTTGTATGGAAACACAAAAGACCCCGAATAGCTAAAGCAATCTTGAGAATGAGAAACGGAGCTGGAGGAATCAGGCTCCCTGACTTCAGACTATACTACAAAGCTACAGTAATCAAGAGAGTATGGTACTGGCACAGAAACAGAAAGATAGATCAGTGGAACAGGATAGAAAGCCCAGAGATAAACCCACACACATATGGTCACCTTATCTTTGATAAAGGAGGCAGGAATGTACAGTGGAGAAAGGACAGCCTCTTCAATAAGTGGTGCTGGGAAAACTGGACAGGTACATGTAAAAGTATGAGATTAGATCACTCCCTAACACCATACACAAAAATAAGCTCAAAATGTACTAAAGACCTAAATGTAAGGCCAGAAACTATCAAACTCTTAGAGGAAAACATAGGCAGAACACTCTATAACATAAATCACAGCAAGATCTTTTTTGACCCACCCCCTAGAGAAATGGAAATAAAAACAAAAAGAAACAAATGGGACCTAATGAATCTTGAAAGCTTTTGCACAGCCAAGGAAACCATAAACAAGACCAAAAGACAACCCTCAGAATGGGAGAAAATACTTGCAAATGAAGCAACTGACAAAGGATTCATCTGCCAAATTTACAGGCAGCTCATGCAGCTCAATAACAAAAAAATAAACAACCCAATCCAAAAATGGGCAGAAGACCTAAATAGACATTTCTCCAAAGAAGATATACAGACTGCCAACAAACACATGAAAGAATGCTCAACATCATTAATCATTAGAGAAATGCAAATCAAAACTACAATGAGATATCATCTCACACCAGTCAGAATGGCCATCATCAAAAAATCTAGAAACAATAAATGCTGGAGAGGGTGTGGAGAAAAGGGAACACTCTTGCACTGCTGGTGGGAATGTGAATTGGTACAGCCACTATGGAGAACAGTATGGAGGTTCCTTAAAAAACTACAAGTAGAACTACCATATGACCCAGCAATCCCACTACTGGGCATATACCCTGAGAAAACCATAATTCAAAAAGAGTCATGTACCAAAATGTTCATTGCAGCTGTATTTACAATAGCCTGGAGATGGAAACAACCTAAGTGCCCATCATCGGATGAATGGGTAAAGAAGATATGGCACATATATACAATGGAATATTACTCAGCCATAAACAGGAACGAAATTAAGTTATTTGTAGTGAGGTGGATGGACCTAGAGTTTGTCATACAGAGTGAAGTAAGTCAGAAAGAGAAAGACAAATACTGTATGCTAACACATATATATGGAATTTAAGGGGAAAAAAATGTCATGAAGAACCTAGGGGTAAGACAGGAATAAAGAAACAGACCTACTGGAGAATGGACTTGAGGATATGGGGAGGGGGAAGGGTGAGCTGTGACAAAGCGGGAGAGAGGCATGGACATATATACACTACCAAACGTAAGGTAGATAGCTTATGGGTAGCAGCGGCATAGCACAGGTAAATCGGCTCGATGCTTTGTGACCTCCTGGATGGGTGGGATAGGGAGGGTGGGAGGGAGGGAGATGCAAGAGGGAAGAGATATGGGAACATATGTATATGTATAACTGATTCACTTTGTTATGAAGCAGAAACTAACACACAATTGTACAGCAATTATATCCCAATATAGATGTTAAAAAAAAAACGTAGCATACTTATGTAACATCATCTAAAAAGACCACTTTGGTAGAGTTGAAGTCATGAGGCTGAAAACTTTAAATAATAATAATTGCTACTATTCATTTAATAGTTACAATATTCTAGACACTGCAAAATTCTTTGTATGTCCTTATAGTAACCCTATCAAGTAGAAATCATTGTATTCTATTGATAACTTCAAGGATGTGGAGATTGAGGCTCAGAAAGACTAAATAACTTGTTCATGCTCACCTAAACAATACAGGGTGGAGATAGGATTTAAACCCTGATTTATCTTTGAGACTCATGCTCTTGAATTTATACTGCCTCTATTCTCAGTTAAGCAGTTACAAATTAATTCAAAATCAGCTATTTTATTGTCAATTATTTAATTTGGTGGATTATCTAGACTTCTTTCTTTGTTCTTCTCTGCTACCTTTTACAAATCTTTACTCTCTCTGATGTGGAAAGTTTGTTCTATGCTTGATGCTCCTGTGAGAGATTTGATGCAGATACATGTTGAAATTGTGTTTGTATTCAGGTTTTCTGTTATACATTTATATTTGAATCCAGGTTACTCTTGTCTCCTTTTATCATCAGTTACTGAGAGCACTTTTGCATCAAAATCCTGAAAACACTGTCTTTCTCTTAGATCTCGATGTAATAGATTTTGATTTTTTAACATAAGCTTGATTTTTTTTCCCTTCTCATTGCAATAGGGAAGAACAAATCTGACTCCATATTGGATCTGTTCCTTTTACTTTAACCTTTGTATTCTTATTGCTTTTGCTACAACTTAAGAATGTTGCCTATAGCTTGAAATATGCATGATAGCCTATTCTCAAGGCTCTGACCTTTAAAGGTATAATACTTTTCCACTATAGAGATAAAAATTTGCAGTACAGGGACTTCCCTGGTAGTGCAGTGGTTAGGAATCCACCTGCCAATGCATGGGACATGGGTTGAAGCCCTGGTCCGGGAGTATCCCACAGGCTGCGGAGCAACTAAGCCTACGAGCCACAGCTACTGAAGCTTTAATGACTAGAGCCTGTGCTCCGCAACAAGAGAAGCCACTGCAGTGAGAATCCCATGTACCACAATGAAGAGTAGCCCCAGCTCGCCGCAACTAGAGAAAGCCTGCGCACAGCAATGAAGACCCAACGCAGCCATAAATAAATAAATTTATATATTAAAAAAGTTGCAGTACAGAGAATAACTTTTGTCTTTTCAGGGGTTTATAAGAACATCATGACCTGACCTACATGAACAGCTGCAAGAACAAAGGCTTCTGTCACCAAGAAGTTTGCAACAACCAATCACACCTCCTCCCCTTTTAGTATAAAAGAAGCCTGAATTCTAACTCGAGAAGGATGGTTTTTGGAACACTAGTCCACCATTTTTTCAGCCTCTGGCTTTCTGAATAAAGTCACTATTCCTTGCCCCAACAACTTGTCTCTAGATTTATTGGCCTGTCATGAGGTGAGCAGTATGAATTTGGACTTGGTATTATGATTATAAATCTAATGTGTGTTTATTTGTTGAAAAATTTCCAGCTCTCATATCAGTTTGATTAGCTGAAATTGGGTGGTAGTGGTGAGTGGGGGTGTCATACTGTGCATTTGTAGGGCTTGGCTCCAGTCTCTTGCAAGTGGTAACTAGCACAGGGCAATGAAACTTCGGGCAATCTTGTAGCCTGGGGCATCTGGGAGTCTATAAAGTGATGCTAAAGCAAGTAACCATATCCCAGTTACTCTCTACCCCTTGCTTTATTTTTCTTTGTAGGCACTGGTCATTACTAGTAATTATATTTCCATGTGTTTATTAGTTTATTCTCTGTCATCTCTCTGTCTCTGTGGAGCAGAGACTTAATATTACTCATTACTGGATCCTTAGTAGGATTCAGTAGAATCCTACTAGGATTCACCTAGAAGAGTGCCTGGAATATAGTAGGCATTTAGTAAATATTTGTTAAATTAACAAATGAATAAATAAAAGAACTATGACTGTGAAAGGTGCAGAGAAGAGATAAGAAACATTGTGAGGGGAGAAAAATAAGGTAGAAATGTTATGGAGAATAGGTTAAAATGAAAGTTTTCCCCAAAATGACTGCTCTGCCATAAACTAGACCCCTTCAGAATTTTATCTTTTTAAATGCAACAAAGGCTCCCTTAGCAAAAATGTAGTTGTGAAGGTTAAATGCACACAATTGACATTGATTTTATATAATTATCATATCCACAAAATTGGAAAAAAGTCTTCAAAGTTCTTAGGTGACCTCAGCAATTATTTCACCAAATTCCTGTTCAGACAAACAATTCCATAGCATACCTGTGCCTGTTGGTTGGAATTCTCTTCTTCCTTCCCTGTTTGGGAAGTTCTAAAAATATAGCAATCAAACTTCAAGGGGGAGAGCCAGAGAAGGAGGGCTTGGCAAGAGAAACTTGAAAGATATTTGCAATCTGTATGCCAGTAACTAGCCGGTATTTTACTTACTTGTATTGGTGTCAGTAAACACTTTTATGTTCATATTATCTGCATTTACCCACAAATTGCAAGCATCATTTTAGTTTCTTTCGTTCTTTCTTTCTTTCTTTCTTTCTTTCTTTCTTTCTTTCTTTCTTTCTTTCTTTCTGTGTATCAGCTTGATCCAGCTTCCTATGCAGCAGTTTACAAAGGGGAAGTGTGAACTAACATTTCTGAATTCATACTTATGCCAGACATTGCACTGAAAACTTCATATGGATCATCCCATATAATCTTCACAATAACTCTGGGAGGGAGATGTTATTAAACCCATTTAAGAGATAAGAAAATTGAGGCTCATAAAAGTTACCTATCTTGCCTAAAATCACACAGGTAATGACTGGCAGAGGCAAGATTCAAACCAGTTCTGCCAAAATAACACCACAATTCTTATTGGTTTGTGGCTATCTATGGATTCTGTGTGGCACATCAGCCTTCCTTTGTTAATTTTTTTTTTTCTGGGAAAATAGTAAAGTTTAACAGAGTATTATTGTAGGTGTATCACATTCTACTCTTTTTGCTAATAATTTTTCTACCTTTTTTTTTCATATACATGTATAGTTTAGTCCTTTTCCTCCAAAGAATTCAGTGATCTTTGCAGGCTTTTAAAATGCCAGAAAACTCCAGACAGAATATGATCAAGTTTATGAGACATTGTATAAATCTAAAACGACATTTCTGACCAAGCTGATACTTTCCCCAGGTCTGTGGGCCTGTGGAGTAGCAGTGGTACTGTGTAATGTTAGGGGAGAGTTAAGGAGGTAAGTAAAGAGAAAGATAGGGGTGCCTATCTCAGGTAAACCTGAGGATGGGATAGGGGGAAGCTCTGAAGGACATCACCTTCTCCCTACTCTTCTCCTATGCTCAAGGGCATTGCATTCATCTGATATCCCTGAGCAAACCCTAGAAGTAGCTTGTCTGGGCTCAAGGAGTGACAACTATCCCTGAATCCCACTTACAGACACAGGGACGTCCAGATTGTGCTTATCTACTTTAATGCTTTCCTGTCTCCTCTTTGCTGTGTGGTCCCCCAACTCCACATTTTTAGGTGCAGTATGGCAGATTTATTAAAATATTTCTTACTTCCTCAGACCAGCTCATCCTGCTGTACTGTCTGTAATCCATGCTAGAAACCTTCAAGTTGTCTTTGACTCTCCTGATGCTCAAATATTCAGTTAGTTACTAACTTCTGTCATTTGAACTTCTTAAGCTTGTATTGAGTCTGCCTCATCCATTCATCCATCCATCCATCTTTGTGTATGTCTATTGTGTTCTAGACGCTGTACAATATGCTGGGAATTCAGAGATAATTGAGACGTGAACGTTGTTTTCACTTTCAAGGAGCTCACATTATAGCTCAAAACACAAGCCAATTTCCATTACCCCCAAAATTAAGTCCCTATGCTTCAATGTGGTGGCATTCAGGGTTCTCCAGTATCATGACTCCAGGGCCTCTCCAGCCTCCAGTTCCACATCTTTCTCCACTCCTGAGGTATTCCTATCTGACTATTCTGTGACCCTCCACATCTCTATCCTTTGTTCATGCTCAGACTGTGCTTCCCCGAGGATTTACCTAGTGAAAATCCTATTAATCCTCTAAACCTCAGCTCAAAGGCCCACTCCTCTTTGAACTTCTTTCCACCATCTACTCAGAGTTAATCATTTTTCTCCTTGTGCTCTCACAATGCTTATGCCTCAAGAATAGGATTGATTTCATTAGCTTCAGATAAATCATCATTATTTATCATTGTTGCTCTCCCCTTAGATTACAGACACCTCTAAGGCAATAACTTGATTTATGCACTTTTTTATTCTCTCTGTCACTTATGAGACTCAGTAAATCTCCTGTTGGCTATAAGACTGTTCAGTAAAGAAAAAAAATTATATGACATCCATATTGAATTATCTGATATAATTCAACTTAAAATTCTAGAGTCTTTTCTCCTACTCTTCTCTTGGCCCTTATCTCCTCCATTTTTGGTGTATAAATTTGTCCCCATAAAATGAATCTATTGAGAGAAATATTTGTCTTACTGCCACTGTTGCTTTGAAGGAGAGGTACCTCACATCATGTGAAAGGCAGACTCAGTCTGGATTCAAATCCTGACCTGTCATGTGACCTTGAGACCATTAAGTTATCCTTTCTGTACCTCAGCTATAAAAAGTGTGGTCAATAAGGTTCACCTCATAGGATGGTTACAAGAATTAACTGAAGTATGTGTGGAGCACATAGAATAGTGTGTGGAATATATTAAGTACCCAAGAAAGGTTAGTCCTAATACCATTTCCAAAAAAATACTGTGATGCCATTTAGATTTTATAAGAACACAAGGCAGAATAATAACATTTAGTAAGTTCCTTTGAGTGTATCAAAACATTTCTTGGATTGTATCATTCAATTAGTGAATCATTTTTGAATTCATTTTCTCAATATGTTATACTAAATATTACTGAATAATCATGACAAAGTTTGAAGCTTTTGGCATTAACTTCAGGTTTATTAAAAGAAAACTTACCTACTTTCTACTTACCCCCCTGTTGCCCCTCTTCCTCACTTGGCTTTCTCATTACATCTATATGCCTTAGTCATTTACCATAGTGAGAAGGTCTTCCTTTGCTGAAATCTATGTGCATTACCTTTTTAACAACCTGTTCAAAACTCTGTTGCACCAAGAAGTCTTCTCTGACTCATACCACCTGATTGTGAAGGCCAAACAGGTAGAAGCCCTTTGGAGCTTAGATCAGTTGTCACATTATTTAGAATTTGCTCATCATTATATTCATAAATATTTTAATTCAATCTCATGTATTTTCTCCCTGCAGTTAGATATCCAGTTCTCCAAAGCCTGGGTCATATTTTCCCCCAGGATTTTTCACACCATTCTTTGTAATGAGGAACACTTGACGAGATTCCAGTTAAGAGCTGAAGATCCTGGAAAACAAAAATTGATTTTTCATTTTATTTTGAATCTATACTCCTTTAATTA
Organism: Lipotes vexillifer; assembly: GCF_000442215.2. NCBI lineage: Eukaryota > Metazoa > Chordata > Mammalia > Artiodactyla > Lipotidae > Lipotes > Lipotes vexillifer. The sequence continues at coordinate 1,800,458 of NW_006773778.1, read as the reverse complement.
TTGCCTTTGTTTTTCATTATTTCATGGTTGGTCCACAAGACTTTGGGTGGTGGGGCATAACATTTCTTCTCTTCTTATGACTCTCAAGGAGAGTCAGAGTTGGCCAGAAGCATGAAGAAGACTCAACACAGTCAAGAGCCTACTGGGAGAATGTGGCAGGATGGGTAGTCTGTTGCTCTCTCTGCAGTATCTGTAATGTCAGATTAATGAAATAAACTAGAGGCTGGCATTGGCCCCTTACCTTCCCAGGAGGCAGATCTGGTCCTAAAACACAGAAATGCCTACAAGGAAGGTCTGAGATTGGAATAATTCTCAACACAGAAAATCCCTCTTCCAGTCCTGGTCCTAGATTAACCATTCTATACCAAAGTCAAAGAGCTGAAGAGGACTCCTCTTGGCTGGGGTTTCATATTGCTCTTGCAACTCAGTTTCATCTCATCTTTGCTCTGTCACTCTGTGGGTACCAACAACATTGGCCAGCAGCCTTGGCCAAGGAAGTGCAAAGGGCTATTATTTGCTCTGACTATTCGGCACAAAGATTCCAAGTAAGGATGGAGCAAAGGCCTTGGCAGTTGTTTTTGCCTTGCACAGATGAATGGCTGCAGTCCACCTAGTCCCTTAGTTGCACCTGTTTTTATTCCAAGCACCATGAACACAGATGTTCAGAATATAAAATCAAGATGCCAAATTTCTGAACTCATTCCCCAGCTCTTGTCTGAAGTGACAAAACACTGCCTTCTGGGGTTTGGAGACAAAGCAAGGATTTGTGACTACTGCTGATCACTTCTGGAGCTACCTTGAGGCTGGCCATTATCAACTTGAAACCACAATTTTCACTAAGGGTCCAAGCCTCAGATCACCTTTTACTTTCTTGGGGTTACTAAAGGGTCAAGGTGACGTTAGGAATGTAAAAAAGATGCTACAAGTGCCTGTGAGATCAGGGTTTGTGGCAAGCAAGGGCCATCATTAATTCTCCATGATGACTTCTCCACAGGACTTGCTCAAACACAAGGAAGGGACCCACCAGTAATCAGATGTGCACTCTATACATATTGCACCTGTTAAGAGGAATTGGTCATGGTCCTGTAGCACAAACTTTGTGCACCAAAGATCTCAGGTTTGCATTTTGTTCATGCTTAGCAAATCCCTTCTTGCTGTGGGTGTCAGGACAAAGGGGGCTGACAGCACTCAGATGAGCTGTTCCAGACCGAATCCAAAGCAGGAGCTCGTAGGTCTCCTCTGCTGCTTCACACCACACTCCAAACACGATGGCTGGCTTACACACCTATCCTACCTGGGGTCTCTCTGTGTTCCCTCTTCACATTTATTCTGTCACTGTCACAAGGACCAGATGCTGGCCTGAACACTCTTAGCCAGGAAACACCCAGGGGCTGCCACAAAGGATCCTGAGCAAGTGATTAGACACAACATTTAGATTAGTGTGACGATGGGGAAAATGCTGGCCACTCACACACACACACACACACACACACACACACACACACACCCACAAGACAGAAATCCAGATTGTAAATTTGGGGTTCTTTCCATATGAATTAAAGGATTGACTTTCTCATTTCTGTTGGAATTTTGACGGATTGCACTGAATCTGTAGATTACTTTAGGTAGTCTTGACATTTTAATAATATTAAATTTTGTACCACGAACAGAGTATGTATTTTCATTTATTTAGATCTTCTTTAATTTTGTTCAGCATTATTTCCTGGGTTTCAGTGTATAACTCTTAGCTCCTTGGTTAATTTATTCCCAGGCCTTTTATTCTTTTAGATGTAATTGTAAATGCAATTGTTTTCTTTCTTTCTTTTTTTTTTTTTTGCGGTACGTGGGCCTCTCACTGTTGTGACCTCTCCCGATGCGGAGCACAGGCTCCGGATGCACAGGCTCAGTGGCCATGGCTCATGGGCCCAGCCATTCCGTGGCATGTGGGATCTTCCTGAACCGGGGCATGAACCCGTGTCCCCTGCATCGGCAGGCGGACTCTCAACCACTGTGTCACCAGCGAAGCCCTGCAATTGCTTTCTTAACGCCTTTTCAGATTTATTGCTGGTGTATATAAACATATCTGATGTTTTTGTGCATTGATCTTGTACCCCACCAAAGCTTTGCTGATTTCATTTATTAGATCTAGTAGCTTTCTTGTGGATTCTTTGGGATTTTCTCTATACAGGATCATGTTATATGTAAATAGAGAGAATTTTACTTCTTTCTTTCCAATTTGAATGACTTTTATTTATTTTTTTGTGTTCTGGCTACAACTTCCATTACAACATTGAATAGCAGTGGTGAAAGTAGGCATCCTTATTTTGTTCATGACTTTAGAAGGGAAAAGCTTCCAGTCCTTCATGACCGAGTATTTTTTTTAGCTGTGGGTCTTCAATAAATGCACTTTAGCATTTTGAGGAAGTTCTAGTCTATTCCTAATTTGCTTCTATTTGCTTCTTGTCATGAAAGGTGGTTGGATTTTGTCAAATGCCACTTCTTTGTCAATTGAGATGATCATGTGTTTTTTTCCCCTTCATTCTATTAATGTGATACATTACATTGATTAATTTTCTTTTGTAGAGCCACCATTGCATTCATGGAATAAATTTCACTTGGTCATGGTGTATAATCCTCTTAATATGTTGTTGGATTCAGTTTCCTAGTATTCTGTTGAGGATCTTTGCATCTATACTCATCAGGGATATTGATCTGTAATTTTCTTTTTCTGATGTCTTTATCTGTGTTTTGCACCAGATAGGACCAAGGTAGTGCTGTCTTTATAGTACCAGTTAGGATGTGTTCCCCCTTCTTCTACTGTTCAGAAGAATTTGAGAAGGATTGGTGTTACTTCTTCTTTAAATGTTTGGTAGAATTCACCAGTAAAGCTGTATGGTCCTAGAATTTTCTTTGTTGGGAGGTTTTTTGATTACTGATACAATCTCTTTACTTGTTATAGATCTGTTGATATTTTCTATTTCTTCTTGAATCAGTTTAGGTAGGTAATTTATGTGTTTCTAGGAATTTGTCCATTTTATCTAGGTTATCTAATTTGTTGGTTTACAATTGTTCATAGTAAAGGATTATAATCCTTTTAATTTCTGATGATTCGTAGTAATGTCCTCACTTCCATTTCTGATTTAGATAGTTACTTCTCTTTCTTTTTCAGTGTGTTATTAATTTTTACTCCTCCTTCTGCCTCTGCATTCCCCTCCCCCTCCTTGCTCAATCCTTCAATCCTTCCCCTCCCCTCTCTTGTTCTTCTTCTCCCTGTCCTTCACTACTTGCTTTTCTTTCTCCCTTCTTCCCCCTCTCCATCCCTCCTTTCCTTCCTTCCTCCCTCCCTCCTTCCCTCCCTTCCTTCCTTTCTTCCTTCCCTCCCCCTGCTCCTTCCCCTTTATTATTTCCATCAGAAGGCAAACATACTGTAGAGTGGCCCAGCTTAAAAATATACTCTCTCTTGAAAACTCTGCCCCAAGTCCAGCTCTGCTGCAAGTCTCTGCTCTACTATCCAGCAAAAATCCTTGAAAGAGTGATCTATACCAGATGTCTCCATTTCCTCTCCCTCAGTTCTCTCTTGAAGCCACTTCAATTATGTTGTCAATGAAGCATCTCTTGTCTAAGTTCCTAAAAACCTTCACGTCGCTAAATCCAATGATCAATTCTCTGTCCAAATCTTACTTCGCCTATCAACAGCATTTGACCCAGTTGACTAATCCCCCTTCCTTGAAAGACTTTTTTTTCATTTCACTTCCAAATATTTTTCTCTCTTGGTTTTTGTCCTACCTCATTCAACCTCATTCATCTCTCCCTCTCAGGTTCCTTTGGTGGTTTCTCTTTATCTTGCTAAGCCACTAAACATTTGAATGCTCCATATCTTGGTCCTCTGAACTCTTCTACAGCTCCTTTTTCTCCTTAGTGATCTCCTCCAGCCTCATCACTTTAAACGTCATTTATACACAGAAGACTGCTGGATGTATATTGCTAGTTCTGATAACCTCTTTTTTGAACTTCAGGATTGTAAATCCAACTACATTTTCAACATCTCTATTTGTATGTCTAACATGTCAAATTAATAAAGCCCCAATCTTTTTCTTCAAACCTCCTCATCATGCTGTCTTCCCCATTTCAGAAAATGCCAATCCCACCCTTCCAGTTATTCTTGCCAAAAAAACTTAAAGTTGTTCTTGACTCTTTTTTTTTTCTCTCAGAATCTGCATCTAATCCATTAACAAAACCTGTTTGTTTTTTAAAGTACACAGAATATGAACTTTCTCCCCACCTGAACTGCTATCATCCTGATCCCAGTCACCATCATCTCACATTATTGTAACAGCCTCTTAACTGATTTCCCTGCTTTAGCTTTTGTGTTTTCCACACTGAACCAGTGTTCTTTTTGAACCCTTAGTTGATTTAGTTATTCCTTTGCTCAAAATCTTCCAGTTCTTCTTATCTCACTCTGAGTAAATACCAAAGTCCTACAAAGCTCTATACAATCTGTCCTCTGTTAAATCTCTGAGCTCATTTCCTACTACTCTCTGCCTAGCCCACCAGTTCCAGCCACACTAGTGTTCCTATGGTTCCTGGCATATTGGTGCTTGTCGTTCTCGTGCTGGAAAGCTCTCCTCCCTAACAGCCCTGGCTCATTCCTTTTCCTCTGTCAGGCATTTGTCACACCCACTCCACTATCTCCCCCTTCCTGGACTCTCTATGCTCTTCCCTGCCCTTTTTCTCTATGGCATCTGTCATGCTACATGTTTTGCTTATTTGCTTGTCTATTTCCTGTTATCCTGACAGAAATTTACACTCCAAGAAAGCAGGAATATCTGCTATTTTTTTACTTCTATATCTGCAGTACCTCAAATAATACCTGGCGCAAGAAATAAATATTTGTTCAGTGAATGAATAAAAATTACAACCTAATAACGTAATCTGCGTATATTTTTCTGTTGCTTTTAGTGATTTTTGTCCCTTGCTTTTCACCTATTACTTTATTATTTATTATTACTAACACATTTATTCATTGTTCAATTCAACCATTTTACAGTTGAAGAAACTGAGGTCTTGGGGGTTAAGGGACTTACCTAGGGTTATGGGAGAATTTGGTGACAAAGCCTCAAGTACAAGTTGAAGCGCTTGACATTCACCTTCCAGGTGGTCTAGGAGAGGCAATCATCATAACAGAGCACAAGCCGGAGAGTGAAGGAGTGACAAACCATTATGTAACTCTTTCTCAAACTGCTTGGCTTCTAACCTCAAAGAGGAAGATAGTTTGGGTTTCGCAATTGAGACTCACTTCTCTGGTTTGATTCCTCACCCTCTGTCTTCTTTCTGTGTCAGAAGTGATGTGTTTTTTCTAGCCGCAAGTAACAGACCCATCTTTATATTTCTCAGCTGAGCATGAAACCACTCATGCTCTGCTAGTTCTCAGGAACATTTAGGCGATGCTGGGCTGTTACATACCGGGTCATGGAACTGCCAAGTTGGAAGGAAACAAGAGGCTCATCCAAGCCAGCCTCATTTTTTTTTTTTTTTTTTGCAGTACGAGGGCCTCTCACTGTTGTGGCCTCTCCCGTTGTGGAGCACAGGCTCTGGACGCGCAGGCTCAGCTGCCATGGCTCACGGGCCTAGCCGCTCCGTGGCATGTGGGATCCTCCCGGACCGGGGCACGAACCTGTGTCTCCTGCATCGGCAGGCGGACTCTCAACCACTGCACCCCAGCCTCGTTTTATAGCTGAGGAACCTGAAGCCCAGGATTAGTGTGTGGGGAGACAAAATGACACAGGTCTCCTCACTTTATGACCAATATTGTTTCCACGTGTTAAGCTTCCCACCAGTGACCATTTTTGTGCTTTTTTTCTTCTTAAATAATGACTAAATTTCTTTTCAAACTAGAAACCTAATTTTTAATCACCTATTTCAGGTTATCTAGGAATTTGTTATCTAGGAAAACGGGTTTGTTTCCTCTGAGGTATTACTCCTATGGTCAGGTCTTAATTAGTCCAGAATGAATGATGTGCTTTAAGGGTTTTGGGGTTTCCTGTGCCCTGTTCCTCAGACCCTCACATAAAGGAGGGCTGTTCCCACTGCCGAGGGAGAGATGCAGGTACGATATGCTGAGGGGCCTCAGTGAACCCTTCCCCTGTGGTCATCATCAACAGAGATACCATATGACCAATATAGTCAGAGAAAGACAAATATAATATTATATCGTTTATATGTGGAATCTAAAAAAAGGGTACAAATGAACGTATCTACAAAGCAGAAATAGAGTCACAGATGTAGAAAACAAACTTATGGTTACCAGGAAGTAAGTGGGGGAGAAGGACAAATTGGGAGATTGGGATTGACATATAAACACTACTATATATAAAATAGATAACTAAAAATGGACCTACTGTATAGCACAGGGAACTCTACTCAGTACTCTGTAATGGCCTATATGGGAAAGGAATCTAAAAAGAGTGGAGATATATCTATCTATCTATATATATAGATATATATATATATAGATATATAGATAGATATAGATAGATAGATATATAGATATCTATATCTATCTATATCTATCTATATATATAACTGATATATATATATAACTGATTCACTTTGCTGTACAGCAGAAACTAACACAACATTGTAAATCAACTATACTGTAATAAAAATTTTTTTTAAAATTAGGGACAAAAGCAAAAAAAAAAAGAATAATACTAAGGTTTGGGAAATCATGTAAAGTTTCCTGGAGTCACTTAACTAGAGATTAGCTGAGCCCATAGTGTACTATATTTATGTTTTGACATTGTATAAGTGTTTTTCCTTGAAGGTTAAAAAAATTGTCACTTTTACATTTGCTTACTTTTTATATACTGATGACTAATTTATCCCAGAACTGTCTGGCAGAACTCTGAAATGGTTCTCAAACAAGCACAGAAGGTAATTTATTAGGGGCATACGTTTTCTTGGAGACATCCCCCTTGGAGTTTCTCCCATGGCCTGCTCTGGCTTACTATGCAGCCATCATCCTGGGACCTCCCTTCCTCCTGCTCTAGATTTGGTACCCTTTTTCATGGTTCCCACGTCATATTTATGCTTGGTTGTTCATATCTTTCTATTCTGGAACATTTCCCTGTGTTACTTCTTTGATAATTTTTACTTTCCATTTTTTTCCCCCTGAAACTGCTATTATTTAGTAAGATTTCTTGGATTAATCCTATAATCTTCTTATCTTTATGATGTTCTTTTTTTTGTTGTTGTTCTAATTCTTAGGAAATATCCTCAAATATTATCTCTCAATACTTCTATTGATTTTTAAATGTATACTTTAGCAAATTTTTATCTCCTAGTTTTTTTTCTGAGTGCTCCTTTTTTTCCCCCTTAACATCCACTCCTGTTTTGTGAAGGCAATAATAACTACTTCTACATTTCTGAGGGTTTTAATATTTTCATTATATATATTTTTTCAAGTTTTCTTCTGTATGGCCTCTGTTTCCTCAATTTTCTTTTTCTTGTTTGTAAGTTTTGGTACCTAGTTTTCATATTACACCCTTTCCTTAAGTATTGGGAAATTCTTGTCTCATTAATTTTTAAGAGTGAGGCACTCCCACCACTAGTATCATACTTAATGGTGAAAAGCTGGAAGTATTTCCTCTAAGATCAGGAACAAGACAAGGATGCCCACTCTCACCACCTTTATTCAACACAGTATTGGAAATCCTAGCCACAGCAATTGGATAAGAAAAATAAATAAAAAGAATCTAAATTGGAAAGGAAGAAGTAAAACTGTCATTGTTTGCAGACATAATAGTATATGTAGAAAATCTTAAATATGCTACCAGAAAACTATTAGAACTAATAAATAAATTCAGTAACCTTGCAGGATACAAAATCAATATACAGAAATCTGTTGTGTTCTATACATGAATAACAAACTATCAGAAAGAGAAATTGAGAAAACAATCCCATATACAATTGCAACAAAAAGAATAAAATACATAGGAGTAAATTGTGCTCTGAAAACTATAAGACACTGATGAAAGAAACTGAAGATGACACAAACAAATGGAAAGATATACTGTGCCCATGAATTGGAAGAATTAATATTGTTAAAATGAACATGCTACCTAAGGCAGTCTACAGATTTGATGTAATCCCTATCAAAATACCAGGAGCATTTTTCATAGAACTAGAATAAATAATTTAAAAATTTGCATGGAAACACAAAAGACTAAAAATAGCCAAAGCAATCTTGGGAAAGAAAAATGGAACTAGAGGTATCGTAGTCTCTGATTTCAAACTATACTACAAAGCTATAGTAATCAAAAGAGTATAGTACTGGCACAAAACCCAGACACATAGATCAATGGAACAAAATAGAAAGCTCAGAAATAAACTCATGCTTATATGATAAATTAATCTATGACAAAGGAGGCAGGAATATACAATGGGGAAAACAGAGCCTCTTAAATAAATAGTGTTGGGAAAACTGAACAACTACTTGCAAAAAGATCAAACTGCCCTACTTTCTCACACCATATACATAAATAAACTCAAAACAGATTAAAGACTTAAATTTAAGACCTGAAACCATAAAACTCCTAGAAGAAAACATAGCTAATACACTCTTTGACATCTGTATTAGCAATATGTTTTTGAACCTGTTGTCCTCAGGATGGGAAACAAAAGCGAAAATAAACAAATGGAGCTACATCAAACTAAAAAGCTTTGTACAGCAAAGGAAACTATCAGCAAAATGAGAAAGCCTACTGAGTGGGAGAAGACATTTGCAAACAGTACATTTGATGAGGGATTAATATCCAAAACATACAAAGAACTCATACAACTCAACATCAAAAAACCCCCAAACAACCCATTTTAAAAATGGGCAGAGAACCTGAATAGACATTTTTCCAAAGAAGATATACAGATGACCTACAGACACATGTAAAGATGCTCAACATCACTAATCATCAGGGAAATGTAAATCAAAACCACAATGAGACCATCTCACACCTGTTATTATGGCTATTATCCAACAAGACAATAAATAACAGGTGTTGACAAGGATATGGAGAAAAGGGGATCCTCATGTGCTGTTTGTGGGAATGTAAATTGGTGCAGCCACTATGGAAAACAGTATGGAGGTTCCTCAAGATATTAAAAATAGAACTACCATACGATCCAGCAATTTCACTTCTGGGTATTTATTTGAAGAAAACAAAAACACAAATTCAGAAAGATGAACACTAATGATCATTGAAGTATTATTTACAATAGACAAGATGTGAAAACAATCTTAGTGTCCATCAACAGAGAAGTGGATAAAGAGATATGGTAATATATATACAATGGAATATTAGCCATAAAAATGATATTTTGCCATTTTGACAGCATGGATGAATCTAGAGGGTGTTATGCTAAGTTAAATAAGTCAGAGAAATGCAAATACTGAGTAATCTCACTTATATATGGAATCTAAAAACAAACAAACAAACAAAAAATTGAAAACAGACTCATACATACAGAGAACACATGGGTGGTTGCCAGAAGGGTGGGAGTGGGGAGTAAAATGGGTGAAGAGGATTAAGAGGTACAAACTTCCAGGTATAAAATAGATAAGGTACTGGAATATAATACACAGCATAAAGAATATGGTCAATAATATTGTAATAAATTTGTGTGGGTACAGATGGTTACTAGACTTATCGTGGTGATAATTTCATAATGTCTGCAAATGTCAAATCACTATGCAGTACACTTGAAACTAACATAATATTGTATGTGAACTAAATAAAATAAATCAATAAATAAACAAAAAAATACAATCCTGTTCCCCTAGGGAAGGAAATTTAAAAAAATATATTGAATCATAAAAAAAAAGAGTGAGGCACTAAGAAACTGATTGGAAACTCTATGTGTAAACAGGGTTGGTTTGGGGACTACAGGATGCTGACCTAGATACATTTTTTTTTTTTGGTCTCTGCCTCCTCCTGCCCATCAAATACCAGTATCTGTAGACCTTTTCTCTTGGCTGCCTTGAGGGTATAAGCCTGATTGCCAGTTTTCTTAGAATTGAGGGTGATGCTGGGAAGTAGGGTGGACGGAGAAGCCTATATAGTTCACTGTTTAGAATATAGATTTTTATTTAATCTCTATTTTTAGCAAAATATCAATGACAGGGCAGGCTCTACCCACAGAGATTGTAGTTTAATTGGTCTAGGGCTCTTAATCTTTAAAAGCTCATCAGTTGACTCTAACCCACAGTTCGGGAGGATGGAAACTTCATTGTGGTAAAGTAGCTATGACAGGAGGATAAGAGGCAGAAAAGACTAGTACTTACCTGTGTCAGGGGAGGCTTCAGAGAAGAAGCCACCTTCGAACTGGTTTCACTTGGTGAATTTAGAATTTGAAGCCCTAGGAAAAGGCTAGGAGAGATCTGGATATATATTTTGTGTGTGTGTGGGCGGGGGCGCAAGGAGGTGGTGTTGCCCGTTACGGGTAGATAAGCTGATTTGTTGCACAAGTTCTGCTGGAGGAACACCAAGAATGTGGACAGATTCTGATTCTCCAGCTTCCTCACAAGTCATCAGAATGGTCTGTCCTTGTTTTGTAATCCTCCAAATTGTGCCTTAATGGTCTATTGATATGTTGAATTTTATGCCTTAATCTGATTGGCAATATATTTACAAATCATCTTCTGGAAAGGTTTCTGTAGAAAACAAATCCCATGGACTGCAGCTTTCACTCTTCTCAGTTCCCAGTGGCACTTCCTTATCTTATCCTGGTTTGAGTGCCTGGGCTCTCTCCACTTATTATGCCATCAAGCGTAATTGGGTCCTTCATTTCACTTGATAGGATCAGTGCCAAGCACAGGGTCCAGCCTGGTGTGGCTCTTTTTTAATTTTTAATTTTTTTTATTATTATTATTTTTACATTTTTGTTTTAATTTTATTGGATTATAGTTGATTTACAATGTTGCATTAGTTTCAGGTGCACAGCAAAGTGATTCAGTTATACATATATACTAACCCTACTTAACTTTTTTTTTTTAACATCTTAATTGGAGTATAATTGCTTTACAATGGTGTGTTAGTTTCTGCTTTATAACAAAGTGAATCAGTTATACATATACATATGTTCCCATATCTCTTCCCTCTTGCGTCTCCCTCCCTCCCACCTGCCCTATCCCACCCCTCTAGGTGGTCACAAACCACTGAGCTGGTGTGGCTCTTTTAATTTGTCTCTTCTGTCCTAGGCAAGCACTTCCTGTCCATAACCTTTTTGAGGAATAAATTCTAAATTGCAAGAACTCACCTCACACGTCTACTTTGCCCTTCTCTTTTGACCTTTTGAAAACCTCAGTTACCTTTCTGATCACTAACGTTACTCATTTTTACTGGCTGAAGAACAAGATTGTGAACAGGAACAGATCAGATCTCGTCTTCAAGGGGCAAGAGAAAACTTAATGTGGAGGGAAAATTTTGAAATTGTATTTACCTCCAAAAACAATTAGTCAGTATATCAAAGAATTCATATCTGAAGAGTGGTCAGGGCAAACATCATAAAAAATGTGGTCTTGTCTCAGTAGTAGGTGTGGAAAGGCAAATACAACCAGTTCCTGGGGACAAATTTCTTACCTATATTTGAAGGCAGTGACTTCATCATGATTACCTAGACCCCTGGGTTAAGATATTGGAGGTTAGGGAAAAAAGAGAGGCATTGCGTGGGTTTAATAAGTGGGAAAAGTCATCACAACTTTCCCAGTAGGGAAACTCTGTGATTTCAGGTTATGCAATCACTTTTTCTCTAGAGTTTCTCTTCAGTTCACCGACCAGCTGGTCATTTCACCTCTCTGAATCTCTGTTTTTCTCATCTGTAAAGTGCAGGGGTTAGACTCTAGGACTGTACTGCCCACCATGGTATCTACTAGCCACATGTGACTACTGAACATTTGATATTGTGGCCAACCTAAATTTAAGTGTGATGTAAGTGTGAAACACATGCTGGATTTTGAAGATTTACTACAAAAAAAGAAAGTAAAATACCTTATTCATAATTTTTATTGAATATATGTTGAAATGATAATATTTTGGATATATTGCCTTGAATAAAATATGTATCAAAATTAATTTCACTTTTTTTTGCGTTTTTAAATGTGGAAACTAGAAAACTTAGAATTACATATGTGATTCTCATTGTGGATCCTGTTATATTTCTACTGATTAGCCCTACCCTAGATGGTATATAAGGTTCCTCTTAGCTCTCCAGTTCTTTTAAGTACTGATTCTCTGTTAAGCTACTCAGAAGAATAAATAATTCATGGAACAGTTAAAATAATTCTTGCCATCAAGAAACTCAGAATCTCATTACAGAGGCTAAACTTATGTCAGTTGTGAGCTCTTGGTTTGACCTTTGAATCACTGGCACTTGGTGTAATCCCTGATCTGATATCTGGCTCAATAAACAAACATGGAGCAATTAGAGAACTATTAGTTTGGATCTTTTTAAACTAACAAGATGTAAGTAAAAGCAAGGTAGCTCCAGGTGAGCTCAATATTTTATTTTAGGGAAATTCCTAATGTACCTTGAATATTTAAGCATTCTTTTACCAAGAAGGTGGAGCATAATTCTTTCCCCACCATTTTCCTCTATATAAAGCTGTTGGTTTGTATGCTGCCTCCTAACTGAGAGTAGAAGAATAAGAGAAATTTAGAGTCACGAGTCTGCAAAATGCTAATAAATTAAAGATGTGTAGTGAATGAATTTTAACCTTTAAAAATATTGACAATATATAAAAGGCATAAATTTAGAAAATTTGTCATGCTAGCTTTTTGCTCATTGATATTCAAATATTGGATGGCTCAATTAATATTTTGGGGAGGAAGAAACACAGAAGAAAAACTACCTATCTAGACATCTCAAAATGACCAACTCTAAATATTATATGACAAAGTGAGATGCACAGTAAATTCAGATACTGAACTAACTTCTGGCGACCTTTTGGACTCCCTGCTGAAAATGTCAAACATGTTGAAGAAATGTTAGGTTGATTTGGCAGATTTCCTTAGCTTGAAATATTCCCTCAGAAGGAAGGGAAGATAAAGTCATTGCTATAACTGAGCTGAGTTCTTTCACTTAAAAGAGGAATGCATTTTCTCATTTAGATAGCCATTTGAATCTGTCCACGCCCTTTTTTTTAATTGGAATATAATTGCTTTACAATGTTGTGTTAGTTTCTGCTGTACAACGAAGTGAATCAGCTATAAGTATACTTATATCCCTTCCCTCTTGAACCTCCCTCACTCCCCCACCCCCATCCCACCCATCTAGGTCATCACAGAACAACCTAGCTGAGCTCCCTGTGCCATAGAGCAGGTTCCCACCAGCTATCTATTTTACACATGGTAGTGTACATATGTCAATCCTAATCTCCTAATTCATTCCACCCTCCCCTTCCTCCCCTGTGTCCACATGTCCGTTCTCTATGTCTGCATCTCTATTCCTGCCCTGCAAATAGGTTCAAATGTACCACTTTTTTAGATTCCACATATATGCGTTAATATACAATGTTTGTTTTTCTCTTTCTGACTTACTTCACTCTGTATGACAGACACTTGGCCCATCCACGTCTCTACAAATGACCCAATTTTGTTCCTTTTTATGGCTGAGTAATATTCCATTGTATATATGTATCACATCTTCTTTATCCACGCCCTTTAATGATCTTTTTTTTTTTTTTTTTTGCAGTACACAGGCCTCTCACTGTTGCGGCCTCTCCCATTGCGGAGCACAGGCTCTGGACGTGCAGGCTCAGCGGCCATGGCTCACGGGCCCAGCCGCTCCATGGCATGTGGGATCTTCCTGGACTGGGGCACGAACTTGTGTCCCGTGCATCAGCAGATGGACTCTTAACCACTGTGCCACCAGGGAAGCCCTAATGATCTTCTTTTCAGCATAGTTTAGAGCAAATGGTAATTGTGTTCCCAGTAAGCAGGAGAAGAAGATCATTAATGCTCACTCCAAGGTGAAAAGAACAAAGTATAAGCCATGCCCCTAACCAGGTGAAGAAATTTGTCTTTAAAGAGCTCTTGGCTCTCCACCCTGGTCCATGCCCCACTTATCAATTATAATTTTCAGCGAAGAGCAATGCTCGGCAGTTTCCCTTCTGCTATAAATCAGTGAGCTCCACTCACTGGCTCTCCTGTGATAATCTGAGCTGGGACTCTTAGCATATCTTCAAATTTACTCTTCTTGGAAGTCACACCTTCTCCCATGGGAGAAGAAAAGTACATGTTAGCCCCAACTGAAGTGTGAAAACTTTGAGGCCAGGAAGTCATTCATCTTTTCAGAAAGCAGCATAATGGTTGGCTCACATAGAATTCACTAAATGGTGAAATAAAAGTGATTTTTTAAAAGAGTTTTTGGACACAGCTACTTCATTTCTTTGAGTGAAAACTAGGAGATAGGTATTTCTGAGCCATAGGTAGTTTATACGAGGTTTAGAAAGAATGGATAAGAGTTTAGGTGTTTTCTAAAACTTTAGTAGCTTATGAAGATATAGCTGGAGAGTTGGGCTATTTCAGATCTGAGTTTTTTTTTTTTTTTTTTTTTTTTTTTTGCGGTACGCGGGCCTCTCACTGTTGTGGCCTCTCCCATTGTGGAGCACAGGCTCTGGACGCGCAGGCTCAGCGGCTATGGCTCATGGGCCCAGCTGCTCCTCCGCATGTGGGATCTTCCCGGACTGGGGCATGAACCCTTGTCCCCTGCATCGGCAGGCGGACTCTCAACCACTGCGCCACCAGGGAAGCACCCTGAGTTACTTTAAAGCAAAAGATAAACAAGAAGAAAGCAGCCAGCTGCGTTTTTGCATGCTGCAATGACAGAATGAAGACATCATTCTGGGAAAGAAATGGCTACAAATATTCTTCTGAATAAGCACGAATGGAAGATTGGGAAAGCTTCTGAAAACATTTTGTACTCGGATTTTTCACAGCTTTCCCAACCTTGGAGGTTTTAAGAGAATTGTTTTATATGGTTTTAGTCTCTGCTTACAACATATGGCAACCTACTCTTGAACACAAAGAGGTGTTTCAGGATGTCTGGTGAGTAACCAGTGGTTTGCCTTCTTAACTCTTCAAAATATCACTGAAAACCATTTTTTTTTGGTCAGGGGTTTAGTAATAGCCTATTCCTTAGCACTCTCTTCTCTGTTTTTTTTTTTTTTTTTTGCGTTACGCGGGCCTCTCACTGTTGCGGCCTCTCCCGTTGCGGAGCACAGGCTCTGGACGTGCAGGCTCAGTGGTCATGGCTCACAGGCCTAGCCGCTCCACGGCATGTGGGATCTTCCCGGACCGGGGCACGAACGCGTGTCCCCTGCATCGGCAGGCGGACTCTCAACCACTGTGCCACCAGGGAAGCCCTCTTCTCTGGTTTTTATTCTTTCTTACCTTCTAATGAGGCTCTCTGAGAAGTCAAGAATGATATTCATTTTTTTTTACCAAATCCAAAAGCCCTCTCTCAGTCTTTGTTTTCCATGACATTGTGTGACCTCCATTTGATATCACTGACCACCTGCTCCTTCTTTTTTTTTTTTTTTTTTGCGGTACGCGGGCGTCTCACTGTTGTGGCCTCTCCAGTTGCAGAGCACAGGCTCCGGACGCGCAGGCTCAGCGGCCATGGCTCATGGGCCCAGCCGCTCCGCGGCATGTGGTATCTTTCCAGACCGGGGCACAAACTCGTGTCCCCTGCATTGGCAGGCGGACGCTCAACCACTGCGCCACCAGGGAAGCCCCCCACCTGCTGCTTCTTGAAACATCCTCTGTTCTGATTTCCAAGACATCATGTGTTCAGCCGCTGCCTACCTCTTTGATAGTCCTCTGTTTCTTCCACAGCTTCTCTTATTCCTCTTGACTCATTGCTCTGGGCATTTCCTCTGGCTCTGTTTCCACCTTCTGGCCTTTCCTCTGTACAGTCTCCTCAAGAGAGCAGATCCACTCAAGCCCCTGCCTTTCCCTCTGTGCTATGTGGATGCTCCCAGGTCTGTATTGCTATACTGTCCATGCTTTCACAGGAACATTTCCTTCAGTTCGCTTTCCCTCAGCTTGATGTAACAAGTCTCAGTAGAACTCATTGTCCTAACCCGAAATCAAGACCCCCGCCCAGTTGCTCCCTCTCAGTTAGGGAACCATTCTCCTGTGGCCTATTCTTTCCCTTCATTCTTCATAACTAAACAGGCACCAAATTCTGAAGAATTTCCCTCTAAAATGTCTATTTCTTCCTGCCTCTTTTGTGTGCACTGCCATCACACAAGTCACACCCAGATTTTTACATCAATTTTCTGGCTGGTCACATAGGACTCAACCAATCGATCAATATATATGGACTCCTCCTTTCTGGTATATTTGCATCATGGTACCTACCTGATAAACTATTTTTACTGACTTCTATGTCCTTTAGTAGAAAATCTAAACCCCTCTGTGTGTTTAATGGGAAGATACAGGGACTGAACGTGTTACTGATCCCCTGTGGGTCGGGGACACTTCAATGGGTCTTTTGCCCACAGTCACAATGTCAATTGAATGAGACTGGGTTTGGTATAGCAGTACAGAAATTTGTTCATTGATCAAAGAATTGAGAAGGGAGAGCTCCTGCTCTAAAGACACATTCTCCCCAAAGGGAGGGGAGTAAGGGAATTTTAAGGGATAGGAGGCAGACATGTCATCAGTGCTCTAGATTTTCAGGGGCAGCTGGGGCAGCTGGGGCAGCTGGGACAACTGGGGCATGTGCAGTCTTTCTAAGGGAAATGTGGAGCCACTAACATATGTTAGGAAGTGAAGGATACATATATATATATATTTGTGTTTAAATAAAACACTCCAAATTCAGAGAAAGAATGGGTTATAAGGAGACAACAGTGGAAGTAGAGAACCTGGTTAGTCAGGAATCTATTGCATAATTCTGGAGAAAAGTGCTGACTTGGGCAAGTGTGATGGTGATGAATATAGAGAGTGCTTCATGGATTGAAGAGTTATACTAAAAGATCCAGTTTTAAGGCACTTAAAGTTTAGAAAGAGATACTGGCATAAAAAAATGGGAATAGAGTGAGAAATGGCAGAAAGAGACACAGATGAATTTCACTAATGGGATAAAGGAAGAAGTCATCAACTATAGTTCAGGTAAATCAGAGAAGGCCTCACAGAGACCATTCTAAATATTTAAATTTGCCTGACATTGGCATGTAAGGGTGGGGGTGGGGTGACAAAAAATGGCTGGACAAGAATTAGTGTGCATTTCATGAAGGGCCTTGTTTGGACTTTATCCTATGAAGTTGGGAGTCATTAAAAGTTTAGCGACAGTGGAGGGTCCTGATAACTGTTGAATTTGGAGCCATCATTTCAGCAGCAGTGAAGAGAATGGGTTAGAGGCAGGGTTGACTGGAACCAGGGAAATCAGCTGAGGAGACTCCTGTGGTTGTCCAGGTCAGAGATGATGAGGTCAGGAATTAAGGCAGTGGCAGTGGCAAGGGTGAGGAAAGAACAGAATAAGGAAATATGGAGATGATAAAATTGACAGGTTTTCTGAATGATTACATGAGGGGTATTAAGGAGAGGGAGAAATCCAAGCCCCACTCTAAGTTTCTGGTAAGGGTAACTGGGCAGGTGATGGGGCCAATAACCAGAACAGGGGCACACTTAGGGTAAACGACAACAAATTTCATTTGGGACTGGTGAGGCAGATGAGCCTCTGGAATGCTACATGGAGATGTCTAGTAAATAGCTGAATAAAACAATCTGGACTGGACTGGAGGCACACGCACACATGAGTTATCATGACATAGAAGCTGAGTGAAGAAGCTCCCTGATGTTGGGAGTTCCGCTTCTTTCTTCTAGTAGATCTCCTAGTGTATCCTTTTAGTGCTCTGTACAAAGTGTATTTTATAGCTTTGTTCAAAGACATTTTAAAGTCTCCTGTTAAGTTATCATCATGAGAGTAGGCAGGTTCTATGCAGATTTGGAAGCACTTTAGGACAGTATCAAGTTCATAATAGAAGAGGTAATGTGACTGCCAAACCAGCAATGTAAATCTTAGGGCATTTAAAGTGCAGATGCAAGATTGTATCCCATGAATTCCTCACCTAGTTTTACAGAATATTGGATGACTAACCCTTAGTTAGTAATGTACGAACAGTTTGTCATTAAAATTGTTCATACTCACTTGACAGGCATTCTGCTGCCTTGTCTGCTTATTTACTTATTATATGCTGCTAATCTGCTTATTATACGCAGTATATGTCACCATTATTTTATTTTATTAACATCTTTATTGGAGTATAATTGCTTTACAATATTGTGTTAGTTTCTGCTGTATAACAAAGTGAATCAGCTATATGTATACATATATCCCCATATCTCCCTCTAGTTGGTCACAAAGCACTGAGCTGATCTCCCTGTGCTATGCGGCTGCTTCCCACTAGCTATCTATTTTACTTTTGGTAGTGTATATATATCCATGTCACTCTCTCACTTCGTCCCAGCTTACCTTTCCCCTTCCCTGTGTTCACAATTCCATTCTCTACATCTGCCCCTAGGTTCTTCAGAACCATTTTTTTTTTTAAGATTCCATATATATGTGTTAGCATATGGTATTTGTTTTTCTCTTTCTGACTTACTTCACTCTGTATGACAGACTCCAGGTCCATCCACCTCATTACTAATAGCTCAATTTCGTTTCTTTTTATGGCTGAGTAATATTCCATTGTATATATGTGCCACATCTTCTTTATCCATTCATCTGTCGATGGACACTTATGTCACCGTTATTTTAAAAGTCTCGGACAAACACCTTAGGCAAAATCAGAACACATACATAAAAGAAAAAAATTGGTCCCTCGCTCTCTTCTGACTGTGCTTGGTAGATTTTGGATGCCAGGGTGTGAGTCATGAGGTTAAAGGAAAGCCTGAACATTCAGATATGGAATCTCAGGACTGGCTTTTCAAACATGAGCATGTATGGCCCACATTCTGCTAGATTTTCCTAGAGCTGAGAGGACATGGGTATATAATAAGAACTCAGTATGATGGTGATAATGATATAATATTTAATTTAATTCTCATAGCAACCTTATTAGGTAACATTTATTACTATGTCCACTTACAGGTGAGGAAACAAAGTATAGAGAACTGTGAAACATGCCCAAGGTCACACAGTCAGGAAGAGGTGGGGAAAGAATTAGACATTGGATTTGTTTGCTTCTAGAACTAAAATAATTCACTTGACAAATAATTATTAAGCACCTACTAAGTGCTAGACACTGAGATAAAATGTTGAGTAAAACAGATGTGTTCTAACTTTCAGGGAATTTACAGTCTAATCTGGCAGAAGGAATCTAATTATATAAAAGTGTATAATTGTAGTAAATGTTATGAAGAAAACATGCAGGGAGATGTTAGGGCACTTTAATTTTTTTATTGTTAAAGTTGTTCCTTTTTGATTTTTTGTTTTTTAATTTTTATTGAAATATAGTTGCTCTACAATGTTGTATTTGTTTCAGGTGTACAGCAGAGCAATTCAATTATACATATACATATATCTATTATTTTTTAGATTCTTTTCCATTACAGGTTATTACAAGATATTGAGTATAGTTCCCTGTGCTACGCAGTAAATCCTTGTTGGTTACCTATTTTATATATAGTGATGTGTATATTTTAATCCCAAACTGCTAATTTTAGAGCACTTTTAATGCATGTAAAGAATTACCATAGCACTGGCACTATGGTGCTATTTGAAATATTTAACAACCAGTATAGCTCTGAGGTTGATCAATCAGAGTATACAGAGCTCCATCATCAGAGTGGAGCCAGCTGGTGGTGGTGTTCTAGTGTGTACAGGCTGAATATCTGTGATGCCTGACACATGCAAACTGTGATTTTGGTGCACTGACTAATTAAATCCAGCCTTTATCCCATTTCCCTAGTGCAAAGCCATGTACTCAACAAATACCAACTGAGCTACTATTTATTCATTTGCCTAAATGAATAAATTGTTTTAATTCCTGGAGCTCTCTCCAACTCCACTGTAAAGATGAGGAAATTTTTCTTTGTTTTTATTTATATTCTAAGCAGGCTATCCTAGAGTATAGGAAGGATTTGCCTTCTTGCATCAATCATTGTAGTGAACCTGGCAAGTTCTTAGGATGAGAGATAATCATCCAGTAGTATCTGTGTAAAATGCTTAGACCTGTGCTTGGCACATACTGTACTAAGTACCATGTAAGTGTAGCTAGTATTATTGCTGTTGCTATTATTTTTATTGTTGCTATTGTTATTATGCCACTATGTACATGCTACTCTTGTAGATACTGTGATAATTTATGAGCATTATACTCAGCACTATGAACTTCATCTATCACCTCTATTCAATAAAACATTTAGGTAACAATCTGGAAAAAAAAACACTGTGAATCCCTACCTCCACTTAAAATAAATTCCAGATGGTGCAAAGATTTGAATGTGAAAAACAAAATCATAAGAGTAATAGAACATAAAGAGGATAATTTTTAATATGATTCTGGAATAGGGAAGATCTTTCTAAGTCGAAATAAATCTCAGAAGCCATAACAGAAAGCACTGATATTTAATCCAATTACATAAACGGAAGAATAACTTCATAAAGACAAAATACGATTAAAAAAACATAAAGACAGAATATGATTAGAACCGGGGGAAAATTTGCAACTCTTATCATAAACAAATGGTTAATTTCTTTAATACATAATTTCCTTAATACATAATTTCCTTAACACATTAATACCAAATTAATCACTATGAAAAAAAGCCTATAACCCAGTAGCAAACTAGATAAGGATATTTAAAAAAATTATACAAGTGACTCTTTAACATGAACAGAAGCTCATTCAGAATAATAGAAATAAAAATTAAGTGGCAGTGACCATTTTTCACTCATGATATTGGCAAATAGAAAAAATGAAAATACTGAATTGAGTTAGGGGTTGAGGGTGAGGGGAAATAAATAGTCTCAAACATTTTTGGTAAAAGGGTAAATTGCTACAACTCCAATGAAAAACAATTTGGCAAGAAAAACAAATACTGTATGCTACCACATATATATGGAATCTAAAAAAAAAAAATGGTCATGAAGAAACTAGGGGCAAGACAGGAATAAAGACACAGACCTACTAGAAAATGGACTTGAGGATACGGGGAGGGGGAAGGGTAAGCTGGGATAAAGTGAGAGAGTGGCATGGACATATATACACTACCAAATGTAAAATAGATAGCTAGTGGGAAGCAGCCGCATAGCACAGGGAGATCATCTCTGTGCTTTGTGACCACCTAGAGGGGTGGGATAGGGAGGGTGGGAGGGAGGGAGACACAAGAGGGAAGAGATATGGGGACATATGTATATGTATAACTGATTCACTTTGTTATAAATCAGAAACTAACACACCATTGTAAAGAATTATACTCCAATAAATATGTTGAAAAAAAAAGAAAAAAGAAAGAAAAACAATTTGGCATTCTCTATCAAAAACAAAATGCAAAACCTTTGATTCTAGACATCCTATTATTAATTTTTCCTGAAGACAATTATTTTTTTACAAATGAAAAATCACATAAGTATACATCAATAGGGGTCAGGTTAAATAAATTGTAGAAGTTGCATACTATTGGATACTGTATAACTTTTAATAGGAGTAAAATTGGTCTTTATGTACTGATATAATATACAACTGCAACATAGATTTGAAAGTGAAAAGTGCAAGAGGCAAAACATGTGTACTAAGCTACCATTTTGTAAAAATATATTTTCATATGTACTTACATAGGAAGAATATCTCTGGATAAGAAACAATAACAGGGTTTACCTCTGGAGAAGGACACTGGATGACTGGGATACAGGGATGGGAGAAAGATCTGAGTTTCAATACATTCTCTTTGTATCTTATATTTTTCCTTGTGAGTACATTCATAATTCAAAATTAATTTAAAAATTTGAATTTTCATCAATAGCTGCCCAATCTGGGTTTTTTAAGTGATAGAGTCTTAGACTTTACAGGTTGTCTCATCCCATCTTTTTTGCCAAGGCAGGAAAGTTTTCTACTATAAGAGCAGCACATTATAGTCTTTTACTTTCTTGAACATTTTATTAATGGGAGCCTACTCCTTGTTGAAACTGCTAGTTCTACTTTTGTATAGGTCTAATTCATTTCTTCCTTGATCAGTTTAACTAATATCTATTAAATACTTAATAAGTATTTGGCATTGCATGACTGTTGTAATTCCTTCATTACATAGACCCCCTTCCTTTGGCATCTATTTATTTTACTTTTGGTTTCCAGAGGATTACATGAGTATCCGTTACTAAGTGGAGAACGCTTATTCTGTGCTAAATATACTCTAAATATACTCTGCCCCCTATTCTGTTCCTCATAAGAAATATGGAATGGTTTTCAGACCCTTGCTTAACCCTGGAATATCTTATCTATTTTTTTGTATGCTTTCTACACTGTGGTGTTCTGAACAATGTCAATTCCAGAGTGGCCAGACTAGCAGAGAGCAGATATATTTTGATCTGCATCTTATCATTTTATTCCTACAGTTTGACAGTATGTTAATTTTTGTTGGCAATGTTGTGAAAAGGGTCAAATTGATTTTATAGTCAAGAAGAGTCAGTAAAAATGAAAAGATAATCCAAAGAAAAAAATTTGCTAATTGTATATCTGATAAGGGACTTGTATAAAGTTTATGTAAAGAACACTTGCAACTCAATAATAAATAGACAAATAATTAAAAGATGGGCAAAGTGTTTGAATAGACATTTCTCCTGAGAGGATGCACAGTAGGTCAATAAGAACATGAAAATATGCTCAACATCATTAGTCATAGGTGAAATGCAAATCAAAACTACAAAATACTGTATCACACCCACTAGGAGACCTGTAATAAAAAATACAGACAAACAAGTGTTATAGAGGAGGTGAAGTAATTGGAACCCTCTGTATAAAGGTAGCATGCACAATCATACTATCATGATTTTAAAATGGTGCAGTCACTTTGGAAACAATCTGTCTGTTCCTAGGAAACTCAAACATAGCCAGCAATTCTGCTCCTAGGTATTTGTCCAAGGGAAGTGAAAACATATCTCCACACAAAAATTTCTACATGAATATTCATAGCAGCATTATTCAGAATGACCAAAAAATGGAAACAACCCAAATGATCATCATCTGATGAATAAATTAACAAATACATTATACTCATACTCACTGAATATTATTTGGCCAATAATAATTCTACAGTATGGATGAAACTTGAAAACATTATGCTAAAAAGCCAGTCACAAAAGATCACATACTGTATGATTCCCTTTATATGAAATGTCCAAAACAAGCAAATCTATAGTCACAAAAAGTAGATTAGTGATTGCCAAGAAATGGAAGGAATGGGGATGGGGAATGACTGCTAGTGGGTATGGGGTTTCTTTTTGGGGTGATGAAAAGTTCTAAAATTTTATTATGGTGGTGGTTACATAACTATTAATATACTAAAACCTACTGAATTTTACACTTTAAAAGGGTTAATTTTTATGAATTAAAAGGGTTAATTATTATAAATCAATAAAGCTTTTTTTGTAAAAGTAGAGCCTGTAGGTCAGGAATTCTCGTGGATTTTGTGCCATGAAATTCCATTCGCACCCTAGTGTTGTATCCTTTCTTGGAATGTTTTTAAATGCAAAAGTTAAATACACAGGACAGCAAAATGAAGGCAATTAACTGAAATACAGTTCTATTCTCAGGCTCACCTTTTGAAATATTGTCAAATCATGTCTCCATTGTTATTGTTGATTTTGAACTTTAATGCAGAGGTTTATATTTATTTTTGTTAAATTCCATCTTGATTGCTTTTCATCTCTGCAGCTTGTCAAGATATTTTTGATATCTGCTATTGTCATTCCACAATATGGAGGAATGAGATTCCAATGAAATACCAAATCTCATGTCCCTTGAGCTTTGTTGGAGGTATAATAAACATTTCTCCTTTTTCTGCATTTGAAGTATTGATGGGAATGTTGAATAGCACATAGCTAGGTTCAGACCTTATAGCCCTCAACTACTTGATGTTACTACATGAACCTAAGCATATTTTTAATGAATTTACTTACAAACAAACAAACAAAATCTTACTCTCATTTAGCCCACATACTATAGTTTTTATTTATAAAATGTTATTCATTCATTTATTGATTAAGTATACATTAATTAAATGCCTGCTATGGGCCAGGATCTTTGCTAGATGCTGAGAGTATGGTGGTGAATATGATATACTCTTTACCCTCCATTTAACTTACAGCCTAGCAGGAGAGACAGATGATATGTTCAGTGTGACAGGGAGCAATAGGAGGAGCAAAGAAGACTGTTGAGGCAGGTCAGGGGTCAGATCATGAAATGCCTAACATAGCTAACTAAATATGGCATATTTGCATATCATGTAAAACTTTAGTGCTCTAAAGTATTTTTCTAATATTACAATTTAGTAACACTGTTAAAAAAATGAAGTGTCATGGATATGGCATGACTTTTCTCTGTGAACCTGTTTTTGTTTCCCAGTCAATTCTCCTTTCCAAGTGCTCACAAGGCATCTCTTTTTAGTAATTTTGTAAATAATTTTGCAGGAGCTTGGCACATGGATTGAAGACCAGAGTAAACTGTGAGCAGCAAGAAAGAAGAATGAAGTCAACTCACAAAGAGAAGTCAGGAGGAAAGTAGAAGTGGACGAGGCAGTGTTCAAACCCGAGTTCAAATTTTTCATAACTGCAAGCCCATTTGGGGCTCTGTGAAACTGTGTCACTGTATTAAATTCTTCTTTTTCTGCTTAAAATGGTTTGAGATTTTTGAGACTTGTTTTTGGAAGACCTCTGGCTAACACAGATATACTGTCTTCTCTGCTTTTCTGAGAACGTATGTACCTTCTTAAAATACAGCATGACTTCCCCCTCTCCACTATTAGCTCTGTTTCTTTTGAATCAGACATGTTCTTGTTTTCCATTGCTATCTATTTTGTTGTCTTTTTCTTTTATATTCACTCCACTTATAATACACTCCTTTAAAAATCCTAACCATCCTTCAAGACATCAAATAGCTAAATAAGCCACAAAAGCATTGCAAAGACTGCCCAATAAAATGTAATGTTTGTTGTCTTTGAGTTCCCTTGATTTTTTTTGTACTTCTCTTTTAACTCCCCCTTTATTTTTTATTTATTTATTTATTTATTTTGCGGTATGTGGGCCTCTCACTGTTGTGGCCTCTCCCATTTGTGGAGCACAGGCTCCGGACGCGCAGGCTCAGTGGCCATGGCTCACGGGCCCAGCCGCTCCGCAGCATGTGGGATCTTCCCGGACCGGGGCACGAACTCATGTGCCCTGCATCGGCAGGCGGACTCTCAACCACTGCGCCACCAGGGAAGCCCTAACTCCCCCTTTAGAAGTAAATATTTTGAAGAAAATTATTTCTTCATTTTTTTAAACTTCCCCCACCTCTATCAGTCCAGGCCTAGTTCCTTGTATATAGTACTTGCTCAATATATTTTTTGTTGAGCTGATGAATTAAACTGATGTTACTACACACTATTATTATGCAAGTGGCAAAAAATAGGTCCCCCAAATTAAGTGATTTGCTCTAAGATAAACAGCTACTGAGGGATAGTTATAGGACTAGAAATTATGCCTGATATTTAGTAGACATACAATAAGGATTATTGATAAATTCATTTTTTCATACCACAACTATTTTTTTGAGTCCTTTCCATGTGTCAGGCTCTGTTCTGGGTGCTGGATATTCAGCAGTGAATGAAATAGGAGTGAATGAAACTGACAATAGGGAGCTCACGTTCAAGTTGAAGATGAAGGATAGGGAAGAAGAGATAGGATGTGTGTGTGTGTGTGTGTGTGTGTGTGTGTGTGTGTGTGTGAACGTGTGAACAAGATCATCAGTGAAAAATCTTACTTAGGTGCTAACATTTGAGTAAGACCTGAAAAAGTTAAAGAAGCAAGTCATGCTAATATCTTGAGGAAGAGTGTTGTGAGCAGAGGGAAAAGCAAGAGCAAATTTCCTGAAGCAGAGGTATGCCTGCTGTATTCTAGGAACTGAAGACCTGAGTGGCAGAGAGTTAAAATTATGGTGCGGAAAACTATAGGAAATGAGATCAAAAAGATACCCATGGGCCAGATCAAGTAAGACCTTTCAGCCCATTAAATACTTTGGCTTTTATTTTACTCTAGTGAGATGGAAAGCCATTGAGGAGTTTGAACAGAAGTGTTTTGTGTTATTAACTTTTAAGGATCTCCCTGGTATGCTGTATTAAGGGAATCAGTTGAAGAGGAGGCAAGAGATAAATCTGGTAAACGAGTTAGAAGGCTATTGCAGTAATCTAGGCAAGAGAGATGACGAAGGCATGGTCCAAGGTAGTAGGAATGGCAGTGATGAGAAGCGGTCTGATTCTGGACATGTATTTGAAGATAGAGCTGAATGAATGATCTGCTTATATTAATTGCCCAAATTCCTAACCCTAAGATAGCAAATAAGCAAATTAGAAAGTTCAATGGAATTGATTCTAAATAGCCCTTGTAAATTATATTTTTTAAAATACATTTTTAACACCAAAGAATTTTATTAACAGATAGGAACCACCTTTCTGAGCATGTTGATTCTTAAGTCTCTGAACGTTCAAAAGGAGAAGCATTAATTATTCACTCTCTCACTTCCTTCAGGCCTTTACCCAAATGTTAACTTCCCAGTGAAGACTTCTCCACACATCCCTCACCCTAGCTATAACCATCTCATCCAACCTTCCATGCTGTTTTCTCCATAACAATTACCATCTAACATTACTTTTCCACTTATCTATTTTTTAATTATCTGACTTCTCTCACTAAAATGTAAGCCCCATGAAGATAAATTTTTTTCTCTATTATATTTACTACTATATCTCCAGTACATAGAAGACTGCCTGGCTCATTGTAGGTATTTAATAAATATTTCAGAAATGAATGAGTGAATGTCAATGTAGGCAGTTGATTTTATGAGCTATTCAGGGGTAGCTGAATAACTGCCTAGAGATCGTAACCTCTTTATAAGTATCTACTGCCTATCACCTTGAATCTACTTTGATATGTGCCTCTTCCTTTCCTGTCATCTCAAAAAGAGCTTCCCATCTTACTTTCCTGACTATTTAGTTTCATAATTTTACAGTGACAGTGGTTTTGATTCCTGGAAAAATAAAAACCTCTGGGAATCTAACCTATAGTTTTCTAAGTGTACAAACAGACACCGTGGTCAACTCTTGCTTTTTTTCTACAGCTGGGCCATATTAGAGTTAAAGAAACAAAAAAGTATGTTCTTTGTTTGGAATCTGAGTAATTGGTTTGAATATTTTCCATCACAACCAGTGAAAGAGAGACCCTGTTGAATTAAAATGTGAAAATGATTTTTAAATTATGCAAGTCTAAAAGGCAATATGATTTTTTGTATCTTTACTTGTGCTTGTTTCTTTCACCTGTTTCAGAAGTGAAATTACTTTTTCCAAAATAAATGCTTCTGCCTGTGTGCTAGACTTCATTTCCTCCTGACCACTCGGTGATCCTCTTGGTTTCTTACCTGGATGCCGCATTGCTTTTTAGTTGAGATCCTTGCCTCCAGTTTCTGTTCCTCCTTCAACCAGTACTCACACTGTTGCCAAAGAGATATTTCTGACACATGACTAAGATTATGTCACCCTATCCTGTTTACTTGTATGGAAATTATCTATCTGCTGATCTCCTTGACCAGACTATGAACTCTTGGAAGGCTAGTGTCACTTTATATCAGTGACTAGTATGACACCTGTCACATAATAACGCTATTCAAAAACCTTCTCTTGTTTCCCATTTTCTATGAAGCAAGCTCACCTAAATGCTATTCAAAGTCCTTTACAATTTCACCCCACCTACCTTAAAAAAATCTCCATCTCTTACTTTATGCCCTCCATACTACCCAGCATATGAACAGGGTATTCTGGGAAATGAGAGACATTTTGACAAATATATTTTCAAAATGGCCACATCATAATGTCAATCATTATATTTTTTTAATCACCTCTTGTCCCCATTTTTGGCCCTAGTGTCTCTAATTGAATATCCTCTAGCCTTGAACTTCACTTCATCCTGAGGCATGATGAAGCACATTTAAACATTGTCTGATAATTTAAAATGTGGAAAAATATTTGCCCTTAAGGCCAAGTCAAAAACCTTCTAGGTCAAATTGGATACTTGTCCATCCTGCTGGATACTTGCTTCTTCTTTAGCTCACCGTGAATGTTCACATTTGTACCTTGAGTCTTGTTGTTCCATTTGACTTGCATTCCACTGCCTACTCTACTATTCCCTTTCTGGTTAGACCTGTCCAAACCCTACTCATTTTTCCAACATAATGAAAGTGCTACCTCCCCTATACACACTTCACTGCTCCCTCCTGGTAGCATCTTTTCCACTCCTGTTTTCCACAAAGAAGAGTTTTCCCTTACCGTTCCTGGCCTCTTTCTCCTCCCTGACTTTCCCCCATAGAGTAAGTACCTGCTCAGTGGGTGACAGCTTTTGGTCCAAATGTCTGAAGTGGATGGAGTTAATCTATCAATGATCCTGAGGTTGCACATTTTGTCTCTTTTCTCATTCCCTCTCCACTTTGACCAGTGGGAGGTAAGACGTGAAGTAAGTGTGTCTACTTTGCAGATTTAAACTTTTCCTCTGTTGAGCTGTTCCAAGGTCCACACTAGAGGGTAAAGGAATAGCAAACTCAATTTGGCTTTCACACTAATCTTTGTCCTTCAGTCTACTTTCTGTTGCTAATAAAGTTGACATATTTCTTGTCTAGTTTTGTTTTTTTTACCTTATCTCTGAATTTGTTCTGAATGCTGGTGGAGAAGAATGTACTATCTATTAGGCTCCCTTCATTCTAGTCTTCTCTACATTATTCATTAATCTTTTAGAGCTGAGACCATGTCAAATTCATCTTGTATCTAATGTGTCTGGCTCAGGGATGAGCACATGATAGGTGCTCAGTATGTGTTTCTTTGATTGAATTAAGCAAATGTGCAAGGGAACCTTA
>NW_006773778.1:1735756-1771249 GCF_000442215.2 Lipotes vexillifer | reverse complement strand
CCTGCTGAATGTAATGAGCACCAGCATTTATTTGTACAATTTCTTGTGTGCTTTTGACATTAATTAGCATAAAAGAGCCAGAGAGTTACCCTGAAGCAATCTATGTGTAATGTAGTAACTGACAGTTGCTGACAACTGATCTGTGGAGTTCTCTGCTCTAGAGAAGTATGGATCTGACACAATCCTGAAGGCCCAGGCTTTAACAACTTATGATAATACAAGAGATCACATTAACATTAATATTTGAATTTCACCAGTACCTGGACCCTACCGGTCACTAGGAATCCAGCCTCCTCACCTGATTTAGCATGTTCTCCAAGTGGATGGATATCATAAGTACACAAGAATAAATCCACTTTGTATTCTTTGACCCAGTCATTTCAAAGTTACCTTAGCCACTTTCTCGGCTGCCTCTGCCTTGCATGAAAGCACATGCCAGAGCAGTGCTGGGTCCTGTGCTGCATTTTGTCACCAAGGAAACAGTATAGAGAGAAGAACTTAGGCCAGAGGACTGTCTGAGCCTTGAAGAATGATTGCACCTAGTGAAGAGGAGGAGGAATTAGAGGAAGATGACCAGTGACAGAGATCAAACTGGTAAAAGTTTCCAGAGCTGGCTTGGCAGAAAAGCTCAAACATGTTAAAACTGTTTTTTTTTAGCTATTTATTTATTTATTTAAACATCTTTATTGGAGTATAATTGCTTTACAATGGTGTGTTAGTTTCTGCTTTATAACAAAGTGAATCAGTTATACATATACATATGTTCCCATATCTCTTCCCTCTTGCGTCTCCCTCCCACCCTCCCTATCCCACCCCTCTAGGTGTTCACAAAGCACTGAGCTGATCTCCCTGTGCTCCGCGGCTGCTTCCCACTAACTATCTATTGTACATTTGGTAGAGTATATATGTCTATGCCATGGGGAGGGAGAAGGGTAAGCTGGGACGAAGTGAGAGAGTGGCATAGTGATTTATTTTTAAGGATACCATCAGAGACTCCCATAAATATGTAGCATATGGACGTTTATTCTGATATTATTTTTATGAGTCACTTCCTGGGTGCAGTTTTGGCCATCTGGTAGAACAAAGTTCAGGTTGCAGTGATGAGTGGGTGAGGAGGAAATAGAGGCAGTGAAATCGAGGAGAGAAATGTGACCGGACCTTGAGGAGAATAGCAAAAGTCTCCCGTCAGAAACAGAAAGGAAGCCAATATGACTGAGCAGAGGAGAAGGGAGGGTGGGTAGAGATGAGGCTCGAGCACAATTAGGCAGGGTTTCATAAGCAGGGATAGGGGACTGTGTTTTAAGTTTGAATGAGATGGAAAATAATTGGAAGATTTTAGCTAGGGAGTGAGATGACCCTGTTCAAAAACATTTACTTAAGCTATTGTTTGAAGGATAAATTTTAGGGGAAAAAGTGGAATTAGTGGGAATTTCCTGGTGGTCCAGTGGTTAGGACTCGGTGCTATCACTGCAGGGGTCTGAGTTCTATCCCTGGTTGGGGAAGATCCCGCAAGCTGCACTGCGCAGAAAAAAAGAAAAAAAGTGGAATTAGTGGGAACCAGTTAGCAGGTTATAACAAAAGACTAAACAGCCAGCAGTCAGTGTGGATTGTACTACAACCATATTTTTCCCAATTACATTAATAATCCTGAAATAAACATAAGATGTAGATTTCCCCCATATTTTAGGTTTTTCCCTTTGGAGAGAATTCCTGAATTAGAATGACTGAATCAGAAATATGATTTTTTTTTTCTTGAAGGTGGTTTGTAGCAGCACTGTTCCCAACAGCCAAAAGATGGGCACAACCCAAATGTCCATCAGTGAATGAATGGATAAACAAACTGTGGTATATACATATACCCAATGGGGTATTATGCAACCATACAAAGGAATGAAGTACTAATACATGCTACAAGGTGATGAACCTCCAAAACCTTATGCTAATTGAAGAAGCCAGACACAAAAATACAGTATATTGCATGATTTTATTTACATGAAATATCCAGACTAGGTAAATCCATAGACAGAAAGCAGACTGATGGTTGCCAAGGGCTGGTGGAAAGGAGGCATGGAGAGTGACAGCTTAAAGGATCCAGAGCCTTCTTTTGGGAAGATGAAAGTGTTTTGGAACTCAGTATATGTGGCAGTTGCCCAACATTGTGAAGGCACTAAATGTCACAGAATTATACACTTTAAAGTGGTAAATTTTGTTTTATGGGACTTTCATCTCAATAAAAATTAAAAAAAAACTCATCTGTATATCTTAACTTTGAGAAACCTCATTTGTAGTGCTTTCAATAGTGTTTCTGAAAGGGTGATAGCAAGTTACCCTGGTGCCAGCAAGACGCAAGAGCCCGAGTTTCACCCTATATGCCTGTCTGTGTGTTTGCAAAAAGCATTTCAGTTAAAAATTTCCATTTATTTGATTATTTCTGAGTCACATTTTCTCTTATAAAATTGTCTCTTTTTGTCTTGTACTTATTTATCTACTGAGGTCTTATGCTTCTGTTATCATTCTGTATGTGTCTTGTGAAATAAACATATTATTCCCTTTTCTGTTTTGTTTCTTATGCATATTTTTACACAGTTTGTCTGCCTTTTTAAAAAGTATACTTTTTAGGGGCTTCCCTGGTGGCGCAGTGGTTGAGAGTCCCCCTGCCGCTGCAGGGGACACGGGTTCATGCCCCGGTCCGGGAGGATCCCACATGACGCGGAGCAGCTGGGCCCGTGAGCCATGGCTGCTGGGCCTGCGCGTCCGGAGCCTGTGCTCAGCAACGGGAGAGGCCACAGCAGTGATAGGCCCGCGTACAGCAAAAAAAAAAAAAAAAGTATACTTTAAAAAAAAAATGTATGCCATCAAGCCTATTTGTCTTTTTCCACTGCGATTTCTTCTTTTACTTCTGGCTGAGAGACTCATCTTTTTCAAAAGATCTGACTAAATATTCAATTCTATTTTTATCTAGGTTTTCTATGGTTTGATCCATAAAGTTTATTTTTAATAGTTAAATATTTTTATAACATTTTCTATGGGCAAATAAGAAGTTGTAATTTCTTACAAGAATGATGTAATTCTGAGCATGATTTCTCAAAACTGAGCAATCTGCAGACCACTTTTATTTATTTATTTAATTTTTATTTGGGTACAGTTGATTTACAAAGTTGTGTTAGTTTCTGCTGTACAGCAAAGTGAATCAGTTATACACACGTACATATATATATCCACTATTTTTTAGATTATATTCCCATATAGGTTATTACAGAGTATTGAGTAGAATTCCCTGTGCTGTATGGTAGGTTCTTATTAGTTATCTATTTTATATATAGTAGTGTGTATGTGTCAAACCCAATCTACCAATTTATCCTCCCCACCTTTCCCCTTGGTAACCATAATTTTGTTTTCTACATCTGTGACTCTATTTCTGTTTTGTAAATAGGTTCATTTGTACCATTTTTTAGATTCCACATTTAAGCAATATCATATGATATTTGTGCAGACCATTTTTTAAAAAAAATTATCTTGACTCTAATGATGACAAATTATTTTTATTATGTTATTTCCTACTATGGATTAAATTATGTCAGCCCAAAATTTGTATGTTGAAGTCCTAACTCTAGCACTTCTGAATGTGACCTTATTTGAATATAGGGTTGTTGTAGATGTAATTAGTTAAGACAAGGTCATACTGGAGTAGGATGAATCCCTAATCCAATACCGTGCTCCTATAGAAAGGGGAAATTTGGATGCAGACATGCATGCAGGGACACCATGTGAAGACTGGAGTTATGCTGTCACAAGCCAAGGAACTACCAGAAGCTAAGAGAAGGACTTGGAACAGATTCTTCCCTAGTGACTTCAGGGGAAACATGGCCCTGCCACCACCTTGATTTTGGACTTCTAACCTCCAGAATTGTGAGATATTAAATTTCTCTTTTTTAAGCCACCCAGTTTATGGTACTTTGTTATGGCTACTCTAGCAAACTAATATATTTATATATGCACACTCCATAAACCTACAGTTCTTTTATAGCTACCAAAGCAAAACAAGTTTAAAACACATATATTTAAAATTATAAACCCAAAAAGTTTTAAATGAGCTACACTAAGTTAGTGTGACAATCGGTATAATTTTGCTACAACTATATCATGGCTCCCAATATGAATATATTCCTGACCGCATATTCCTGAATGCAATTCTCCCAGCTTTTCTCTACTCCAGAACTTTCCTTTATACAATGCTCATGCAGTCATTTAGTTTTCACTTGACCTATTCAGTTCTTCCCTGTTCTCGACAGTTTACAAACATATGGGCCCAGAAATCAGGCCATAGTTCTTGGTTCCAAGGTGGTCATCCAAATAACCCAGGATATGCTTATGCTGATCATTTTTTAGAAGACCATTAAAATTAAAATGCAAAATAAAAAATTCTCATGGGAACCTTGCAGATGTCTAAGAACACATGGCACAAACTACCAAGCATGCAGAAACTTCAGTTTGAGAAAAGTTTAATCCTGATAGATCCTCCCATCTGGTGAGGTTTACACTGGGAATGGCTTGCTCCCCTCTTTCCTTTTCAGTTAATGAACTAGGTCATTGAGACAGAGACACTTCACCAGTGACCTCACTCTGGTTTGCTTCATGTCCTATTCCCTTCTCAGAGAATCCTGAAGATGCTGTGATTGCTCTTTCAAAGTCAGCTTCCTTGCTGCCACTAGTCGCTAAAAATGTGAGCTGTGAATATGATTTAATACAATGTTCTCATGACCTAGTGCCAAGGTCTTTTTTTTTTTTAATTTGCTGAATTTCAGTTCAGCAAAAAATGTGAGTTGAAAACAAATCAATCAAAGACCAACAGGAAAGGGTGGATTTGCATAAGCATTTACTGGAAAAAAACAATCCCAACAATGTAAATCTAGACTGCTGTGGTCTTATTTCCCAAAATGCCCAGAGTAGGAACCGGAAAGCCAGCAAACCACTTCTCACGCTCTATAATTTGGAAGAGGAGAGAACTAGATTTCACAGTGTTTGGACACCTTTGCTCAACTATATTGTAAGCACATTTCTCTCCAAATGTCTGGGAAAACTAGCATTCCTCTAAAATGCAAGATTTTGCCCAAACCTGGGTCCAAAACAAGGCTTGAAGAATTTATTCAAGGTTTCTTTTAGAAATAAGTATCACAATCATTGAAACATTCTAAATTAATTTTACCAATGTTTGCTAGTGAGGTTAGCCCACATAGCACATGCTGATTCACTTCCTTGTGCAGTGCCACATCCTGGGACAGGGTGAGAGCAGGGATGCCTGCAAGCTGGGAGCACTCAGGTGGCTCTCTTCCCAAGATGGCTTTGAAGTCAAGATGATTCAGGCAACTAAACAGTCTTCATAATGGGGATCCTGGAAAGAGTATGTGGCACAGGGAAAGAAAGCTAAATTTGAATCCTTGAAGACCTTAGACAGATTACTACACTTTTTTACCTCTTGTTTTCACATGTGTACCTTGAAGAAATTGACATACCTTATAGTGTATTGTAAAAATTAATTGAAGTAAAATATGTAAAGTAGTCTGCCTCAGACACACACACACACACACACACACACACACATTATATAATACATACACATACAAATTGTGTGTTGAATTGTTTGAAATTGTCAGTACTGACTACTTTTTGACCTACAAAAATGACAATTTCATATGGTTTGACGTAGTATGCATATAAAGAGTTATGCGCAGTGGCTAAAAAGTAAGAAGTATTACCTCTTTGGGGTAAAGAAACCATATATCTATACTTAAAGACATGATGGAAGATACCTGACCCAACACAACACCCAACAGTGGGAGAAGAGAAAACAAAAAGGCAGTGTGATAGATGTGTACGTCCCCAGCATATGTTTATGAAAGAGCACAACAAAAGAATCAAACTAGGCAGTAGAGCCATTTTGGCATTTAGATGCTATGTTAACATCAATTCTTCAAAGGAAGCAATTTGTGAAGCTTAAAAATAGAATATGCCCAACTTTCCAAGGCAAATTAAGAATGCACCTTGACATTGCCTTGATATTTATTTTTTATTTCCTTAATTAACCCTGAGGTGTTGTCTCATGTTGATGTCAGGATGTGAGTCACAATATTTTGCTCATTCACCTTTATTTGCTAGCACAATGGAATGGGCCAGCCCCTGAGACAGCCCCAATTACAATCGTTTTTCGACTTTTCAGACTTGCAATGAGCAATGTCCTATTAATTTGCCGCCCCCATGTTCAGTCTCCGGAAATGACTTGTCACCCCCCAGGTTCTGTCTCCTGATTAATGGTTCAGATCTTGACTTTTCAACTAGGTGAACTTCCTACCCAGTGGTTAGATGGATTCCTGTGGCTTTGTCCAGTGAGGAGACAGGGTGACCACTAATAAGAACTGGGTTGAAATGGTGAGGATCCAGGTCAGGAGTGCTTTATTAATTGCAGCTACCAGGACTAGAATGAGGTCAGGAGATCAATATAGTGTCTGTATTGAATTCTTACCCTTTAGGCTTAAAAAATGAAAAGCCCAAGAAATGTAATTTCACAGGGGCTGGGATGGGGGTGTGTGTGAACTGTCAGGAAGGAGAACTCCAGGATGGTTTACACCCAAATTTCCATTAATTCCCTGTTTTCTCTGGAATTAGGTGTTCGGGGAAACCCTCCCCAGAAATTTCATCAGGTTTCTTACCAGACAAACAGACCCAATGCATTGCTCAATGTCCGTATGGCAAAAATTATATGCTGTGGTGTATGTAAAACAGGAAAACCCATAAGTGGAGGGCACCTCACCCCACAGTAAAGAAGTGCCAATTCGGTGGGTAGCACCACAGTGGCTTCCAGTAACCTAAAGAAAAATATTATGTTAAACTGTTTCCCTAATGTGATACTTTCTTCAAAACAGAAACAGTGAAACATTTAACTCAATAACAATATTCCAGATCTTATAACAGGATCTTAATGAATCTTTAATTATTTTTTGCTTGTTTTTAATCTCTTTTTTACCTGTTGGTTCATTGTTGGTGATTTTACAGAGATGGGAATCTGAGTGACAAGCCTTCTTTATTTTGACTTGGAATTGTTTTCTGTCTGAAGTCTGAAGAACTCTGCCCCAGTAATTATATAGGACAGGTTTAAACAAAGGCTACTTAGGAGTGTTATGTGGAAATACCATATGTCAAATATAAATCAATAACCGTTTTGGAATGTTATTTTTGATCTGAGCAAACTTGGCTTTATATGACAAAATTTCTAGTAGTAAAGACATGATCAATCAAGAATTATACAGTACAATTAAGTGTACACTTTGTTTTCAAGATGCCTACTGAGTGATTAGTGTAAAATGCTTTAGCGTGAATCAACAGGTGAAAAGTACTGGAGTAACACCTTGGGAAATCACCAATCTAAGGCAGCTGTCATATTTTTCCCAGCTTTGTCCTTGGGGACTCTTACAGTAAACAAGTCATCGAATCACCATGTATATTGTTAACAACAAACAGAAAGTGATTTGTCTGGTTTTTGTGCCCTACTGGATCAAAGGTATTGATCAAGTATTATATAGAGATCTTTTAAATCTTTCAGTCTTGAGTGTTTAACTCTTTTGACTTCTAGCCCCAAGTTTCCTTTGTGAGATATGCTTCTTTTTTTCTCCCCCAAATTCTTTTTTTTTTTAGTTGACTTACATTATAGGATAGTGGTTAAGGGCATGGGCTTTAGTGCCAGAAAGAGCTAGGTTTAAATCCTGCACCTACCATTTATTGGCTTTAAGAAGTGTGACTTTTCTGAATTTGTTTTCTTATCTGTAATAAGGGAATGATAATAATAATTTTAAAATGTAGTTATGTATTATTACATAAATGAAATAAGATTATTTAGCCTAGTTACTAAATAAATATTAGGTGTTATTATCATTATTATTATTTAATTTCTATATCAATATGTATAATGCAGCATGGTTGTATAGGAACAAATTAGTCAAAAAGAAAGTTTCCTTAGTATAAAAGTGATTGATTTAAGGGAAATTCTTTTGGGAATATCCTTTAAATCAATTAACTTTGACTACCGCCTCACCCTTTTGCCCATCCTGCACTATCTTTTATATTCTAACAGGATTAGTTAACCCTAGGGAAGACTGTGAGGCAGCCTCAGAATTTTAGGGGAGTTAATGATTTGCTTAGTACATACCATGCCCACAGCCCCCTGTCCAGGAGTGACTTGCACATTTTTACCATACTTTATGTTGACCATCACAACACCATCATACCTATCGAATTTAACCAGGACCCTTGAAATCAGAGGTAACCATTCATAGGCTTGCCAGAAAATTCTATAGGAGGAACAAATCTATACTGGAGAGTATCTAAATGAATCAATCAGGTTATCTCTGAGAATTTTGGGGGGCGGAGGGGTTGGGGGGGAGACTGAAAAACCTACAACCAAGAAGATGATAAGCAGACACTTTGAAGACATAAATAATCAGAAGCCACGAAATAAGGAGGATTGGGAGAGTCAGGGGTTAGTATAGGCAGTGGAGAATAAAGCAGGAGCAAAGCATCAGAGAGGAGAAGTGAGGCACGAAGCCAGCAGTGTCCCTAAGTTAGTGTCTGGCTTTGGTGGGGGTATCACCAGAACTGCTGCTGGACGACTAGAATTGTCATTGAATTGGGAAAGAAGTTTGGTTCTCCATGAGGGCTGCTAGATGATTGTAAATATGTTAAAGGTAACAGGCCTACATAAATCCCTTCAGCTGTTCCCAGGGAGTGACCATTTGGTGATCAAGTTCTGATTTCTTTCTCTCCGTTTAGGTAGCAGATAACCTGCCAGCACTGTGGGCTTCTGTATCCAAGCATCCCAGCAGCACGTTTCTCACACCTTCTGTCACCTTTCAGGTTGGCCTTGATTTTAAGATCCCATGCACTATGTACTCAAAGGTAAAGACTGGTGAGGAGAAACGTCAAGGAGAAGACTCCTGTGAGTGCATTAAAGCAAAAAAGAACATGATTTATCAACTGGAAACCAGCTTGTTTATCTCCATACATCTGCCTCATATGCCCTCTCCTAAAATGCCCTTTGCCTTTTTCTCTACTAGTCCAAGCCCCTAACCAAGGCCCTGCAGAACCTAATGAAAATTCACAGCCTCCTAGAAGTATTTTCCAGTTGAGGGATTTCTATCTGATCTGCCCTAGCTCTTGATTATTTCTGTTGTCCCATATTAGAATGTGGTAAGAGAAATACTACTGCTCTGTAAAAAGGATTCTGTTAATTGGGATTTTCCCTTGTTTTGTCTAAAAGATTAAATCTTCTATGTCTTGCATGTCTTCTAAAATTTTATGCTTCATGCATGACTGATGCTCAACAAATATTGGCTAATCTTCAGTAATAACGAATGACAACAGCAATAACTGATATTGATGATAAGTAGGAGGACCTGCTATATATCAGGTAACGTGCTGCTGCTTTACTCATATTATCTCTATTCCTTATATTGTTATGAAAGAAGGATATTTTTCACTCCTAGTTTATACACAAGAAAAATGAAACTCAGAAAGTTAAATAATTTTGCCAAAGTCACATAGCTTTCAAGTCACCCCATGAAGATTACACTCAGTGCCTGTTTTCATTGTACACCAATGGTTAACTTTTTCAGGTGAGGGGACTCTATGGCTCAAGCACCACTGTTGCTTATTACTTGAAATTTGTTTTTAGAGCTGTCTACTTTATTTTGAAAATAATTTGCCCTTCTAAACTAAGATTTTTCTTCCTTAAGTGGCTTTTAAGGAAATGAAAATTCATTTGTTATTTATATTTCTCTCTTTCTCTCTCTCTTTTTTGTGGTTATGGAAAATCCAGTAGTGATTCATACATACAGAATCAATTTAAAAGTTTTTACTAAAGGTGTGCAGCACCATCTTCCCTGCCCAAAGGGCATGGCTCACAAACTCTTCATATCATTTATACTTTAATCCAATGTTAAGCCACAATCATTGTCTGGAGTTGAAGCCAGACAACATGACTCACATTATTCAGTGACTCTTGGTAACTTAAAATCTTATTAACTTACAAGAGATTGCAAACAGCTTATTTAAGCTGTATGTATTAATGTTAATAGTATAATAATAATATTTAGGTTACTAACATTCTAATTAAATAAGGCTACTTACAATTTAAACTGAATTTGGGTTTAGATGACTTTTCTGTTTATCCATCAACCAAGTAATTTTTGAGCACTGAGTTCATAAGTATCAATAATTAATAAGTAATTTCAAATAGCATGCAACCCACAGAAAACCTTATGACTTATACAGAGGTCAGGTTCACAGAGAATTCTCTTCAGACAACTAAAAAGAAATCACTAAGCCTCCTCCTGATTGATTATATCATGATCAGGGAGTTGCTTGTTTCATATTTTGTTGTATTTGTTTTCCTGAGACTCAAACAGGTATGTACTAAAAAGGCAATTGCATTTCTATGGCAGAGCAAAGAGCAGATAAATACACTTCATAACAGGTAATATGGGTTAGGCTGGTCTGGGATGGAAGAGTAGTTACAAAGCTCAACTAAGTTACCACTGTTAGTCTTATATCTCTACTGCTCTAATATCTTTTTTTTTTGCAGTATGCGGGCCCCTCACCGCCGTGGCCTCTCTCGTTGCGGAGTACAGGCTCCGGACGCGCAGGCCCAGCGGTCATGGCCCACGGGCCCAGCCGCTCCGCGGCACACGGGATCCACGAACCCACGTCCCCTGCATCGGCAGGTGGACTCTCAACCACTGCGCCACCAGGGAATCCCTGCTCTAATATTTTTTGCCTTAAACATCATCTCTGGATCATGGCAGTTCAATGCAGACCAGAGCTATTCACAAGAAACTGACAAATCAGTGTGCCAGTGTTAATCTGGACAGTGGAATATCTGCTAGGTAAAAATATGACTATTAAAGAATCATATCCAATAATTTATGCATTCTTTTCCACTGAGATACCTATATGAGTAATATAATCAAGAGCATAGTTTTCTTGGTTTGTTTGGAGACAGAGCAAAAGGCCCTGGGTGATCTTAAAGGACTGTTCCTTCAGATTTTATCTGTTACTCTTTTCTACCTCACAGACCAGATACTCCAGACAGAACAAGTAGATATTGCTGCAGACAAATGCGTCTATATGTCAATCCTTACTCTGTTAAAATTATATAAAAGAAACAAAAGTTATAAAACTCTATAAGAACCAAGACAATGAGAGGGTTTATTAACACTTGAGAGATTTCAATAAATTTCTGAAATTAACAAAATGATAATACTGGTGTTTCAGTACTTGTTTCATAAAATTCTGTGTTTGATACTCATTTTATTTTTTTAAAACATATTAAGAATTTATAAAAAACTTAAGAATCATTGAAATAAGTTAGTTAATGCATTTTAAATATAAACATTTATAAGAATATTCTAGGACATCATAAAATTTATTAGCACTTGTCAAATATGTACTATCTTTCTAAAATAAATTATCAAAATAAATTGTTAAAATAAAAAACAACTTATTTCCATAGTCTTTTGTTTCATCATTTGTAAATGAATTTTTCCTATACATGAACTAATTTCAATATTCTCATCTTCATACCTAAAATTTTGGGGAAATCCTCCACTTTGCTGTCATAACTCAATAATTTGTCTCCATTAATTGTGTGAGGTTGGTCATGAGGAATAATAAAGTGCTGAATTTTTCAAACAATTTACATTTTTACATTTTTTGTATCATTTTCTGGGCTATCTGTTTTGATAGTGTCACTCTCACTGCTTTCTAGTGTGTTTTTTTGAATTGGAGAGAAAGGGGTAGAGTGTCAGGTGGTATCCTGTGCAGTTGAATGTTATCTATCACAGGGGACCACAGAACATGTCTGAGAGTGGATACGTTTACATGGATCTCATCAGCAAGCCATTTTTTTAAGTGATTATATCATGATTTAGAGACCTAATGTTCTTTATTTTCAAAAAAATAATTAATTTTTAAAAATTAATTAATTTATTTATTTTTGGCTGCATTGGGTCTTTGTTGCTGTGCATGGTCTTTCTCTAGTTGTGTCAAGAGGGGGCTACTCTTTGTTGCGGTCTGTGGGCTTCTCATTGCGGTGGCTTATCTTCGTTGCGGAGCATGGGCTCTAGGCACACAGGCTTCAGTAGTTGCAGCATGTGGGCTCAGTAGTTGTAGCTTGTGGGCTCTAGCGCGCAGGCTTGGTAGTTGTGGTGCATGGGCTTAGCTGCTCTGCGGCATGTGGGATCTTCTCAGACCAGGGCTTGAACCCGGGTCCCTGCACTGGCAGTCGGATTCTTAAACACTGTGTCACCAGGGAAGCCCCAGCAAGCCATTTTTGACCACCACTGGTTTCTGGGAACTATTTCCTGATTGACTGCCTAAATTTGGGGGGTGGGTCATCTTAATTTTTGAGATTGTGACCTATCTCCATTCCCATCAACTGACTAAATTCTATAAGATAATGAGTAATGGTGGAGCAAACTGGTTCAAAATCATTCATTTAATCTGGGTATGGCAAAATACCCTTGAAGCAAATGAAATATTAGGATGAATGTCTCTTATGCAATGTACTTGCCTCTTCAAACTGAAAGCACTCCACTCTGCAGTCACCCAAAAACTGGCGGGTATAGGATTTTCCAAGATGTGTAAAGTATTTATCATTGGAGGAAGAGTAGATCAAATTCTATATTTAACCTCTTGCTTGATCGGTTTCATCAGCTTGCATATTTGTACAAGAAGGGGTCAAGATCTACTTAATCATTTGTGTTTGTCAGTGTTTTGGAAATTTTGAAAATAATTTTGGTTTTGGAAAAAATTGACACATATCCTCAGTGATGCTATACCAGGAATATGGCTCATTTCCTAACATCTGGATTATATTAATCCCATTAGCATTGGACTCATGGTTAAAATAGTCTGGCAGCAAGGTGATTAGATGAGTTCCCAAATTGAGGCAAACTAGCAGTGAAGGTCCTTGGGTTCTGACCCATAAGGAAAATTCCTCCCATCCCTACAGTCCTGTCTAGTTCTGTTAGTACCTTTGTATTTATGTGTCTGGAACAGATTCACTCAGATTCTTGGCCACCCTCTAGTTATATAAGAGCCAAAGCAAAAGTGCTTGGTCCTTTGTTGTTTCAGAATAAATGCCATTTTCTTTCTAATCCACCTCCCTTCCTCCTTACCTTTTCTCCTTCCGTCTTTTTCTATTATGTTGCCCCTTTCCTTCTTTACTCTCCTTCCTTCCTTCCTTTTTCTTCTTTCTTTCTTCCTCCCTCCCTGCTTCACTCCTTCTCTCCCTTCCTTTCTCACTCTATTCTTTGTTTCCTCTCTCCCTTCTTACCTTCTTTCCAATGTCAGAGGGAAAATTACAAGATCCCTGTTGCTCAGCCAATTTTATTGATAAAATCCTTAAAAAAAAAAAAAAAGCAAAACTTACATTCTACATTTAAGGCAACTAAACAAGGAGTGAAGCCTTTGCTTCTATCCATAAACTTTTACTTTGGACAAAAGAATGGGCTATACTTGCTCTGTCCCTAAACAGAAAAGAGTGCAAAAAAAACAATAGTGATAAATGAATCATCTGCCAACATTTTGATCCTATAAAAGAGGCTAAGTGAGGAAGAGGACCAAAGTATCTCCCTCCAAACCCCCACCCTCAAGAGAAGGTCTCTGCAGAATCCCAAGCATCAGAGGCCACCATATTTGTGCTGATGGCCTTTCTGTTCTGGAATCTCGATGTCTGCAGACCCCTATCAGTCCCACATCTATTATACTTGTAGATAACAAGATCTCCTCACCAAGGCAGAATTGCTTCTCACAGAGGTAATATCTCCTTCTCTTTTAGTTTTCTGAATTTAGCATGTAGTTGTTACATTTAATGGGTATAATTGTGTGCTTTATTTCTAGCACTATTTGAAAGGCTTTTATCAACTCCCCTTGAAATGAACACATGGGAAGAAGAGCTCCTGGGGAATAGACTTCAGCACATGCAAGCCTTCTTTGGTCTACAAGCAAAAGGCTAACTAGATGCTGAAACTTTAAACCTTATGAAGCAGCTAAGGTGTATGTATATGTGTGTGTTGGGGGGGGCTTCCTGGCATAGTGGAGTATAATTTTTTACTAAGAAAATGAAATGGCTGACTGATAATTTTACCTACAGGGGAAAAAGTGGCTTATAATTTTTTCTCTGTGCAATGTGTAATATTACTTTAGCTGGCAAGATCAACTTTAGCA
The DNA here is from genome assembly GCF_000442215.2 of Lipotes vexillifer. Lineage (NCBI taxonomy): Eukaryota > Metazoa > Chordata > Mammalia > Artiodactyla > Lipotidae > Lipotes > Lipotes vexillifer. Next base: position 1,756,975 of record NW_006773778.1, on the reverse strand, counting down.
GTTTAGCATGTATTAAGAAGTAGTTGGAGGAATACATAGTATCCTAGACTATTCCAGTCAGCAGTCTGAGATTCTAATCCCCAGCATTAACTTTATCTTTTGGTGTGGTTTTGAGGAAGTTTCTCAACGTCTTCGAACCTGTTTTCCAATGTAATATAAAGGGATTAGGTTAAATGACCTCTAGGTGTACTTTAGGGGTCTTTATAAGTCTGTTATCCCTAAATCACATTCTTATGTATTCCAGACAAGGCTAATCTGGTCTGGAATACTTGAATATTGACTTAGTAAATCAATATTGACTTAGTAAATATTGATACTTGAATATTGACTTAGTTACTTGAATATCGACTTAGGAAATCTTCCCTAAAGGGCTTAACATATCTTAGAAGAAAATAATTTTTTAATTAAAAAATATGATGGAGAACTGATTTCATTTTTTCCTTGTGTAATAATTTTAAATGAAAATTGAATTTTAAAATAGTTAAAATCAGTTGTTTCTTAAGAACAGTAGCGTTAAGAATTTTCCTGCAAATTTAAAGTTCAAAAACAACAAATATTGAACCTATGTTATTGGGCGGAACTGATTCTTTTTTTTTTTTCACAACTCACACACACACACTATATTTTATTTTTACAAGAGATAAATAAACTTGACACCAAGCATTGTAAATGGATGACCACAACAAAAGCAACAATGATTGCAATTACCAAATACGAAACACACTCATACTATGTCATAATATTGACATTCAGTCCAGTAATCCTCCACTGTAACAGCTCCTTTACTTTGCAGTGAAAATTGATTTGTATATTTTTTTGCCTCTGAGTCCTTGTGGGATTTTTTTTTTATTCAAACAGAAAGTCACAAAAATTATAATCATCCTCAGCAGTTCACTCAGTCTCATGTAATTAATTTTTTTTCATCTTGATTTTTGTTACCACTTTTATGAATTAATCAGTTTTCCATTAGATTTCTGAAAATACTTATTCATTCAGTTCAGCAGTATAGTCAGTTACCAGAAACCTGTACTTGTCAGAGTCTTTTCCAAGAATTCCTCGAAAATGAAACCCTTTTATAGGAACATTTTTGCAAAAGCATCAGAATACACCCAGAACCGTCTGTAAATGACAAAAGACTTAAAAATGACCACGGTTAAAGATTTGATGAAAGTTCATAATAATGCAATTGACAAGGAAATTTAGTTATTTCTGAGATATACATTTTAAAGTAATAACTAGAATTATGACTTATAATATTATACCAGACCATATAAGATTTTTAGAAATTTCATGTAATGCCTGAAACATTTATATTAACATATTTCCATACAAATAAACCAAAGAAAGTTTAGTATTAGCTGTTGTTTTTGTTTGTTTTTTTGTACAGCAGGTTCTTATTAGTCATCAATTTTATACACATCAGTGTATACATGTCAATACTAATCACATAATTCAGCATACCACCATCCCCACCCCACCATGGTTTTCCCCCCTTGGTGTCCATACGTTTGTTCTCTACATCTGTGTCTCAACTAATGCCCTGCAAAGCAGTTAATCTGTACCATTTTTCAAGTTTCCACATACATGTGTTAATATACAATACTTGTTTTTCTCTTTCTGACTTACTTCACTCTGTATGACAGTCTCTAGATCCATCCACATCTCAACAAATGACTCAGTTTCGTTCCTTTTTATGGCTGAGTAATATTCCATTGTATATATGTACCACAACTTCTTTATCCATTCGTCTGTTGATGGGCATTTAGGTTGCTTCCATGACCTGGCTATTGTAAATACTGCTGCAATGAACATTGGGGAGCATGTGTCTTTTTGAATTATGGTTTTCTCAGGGTATATGCCCAGTAGTGGGATTGCTGGATCATATGCTAATTTTATTTTTAGTTTTTTAAGGAACCTCCATAGTGTTCTCCATATTGGCTGTATCAATTTACATTCCCACCAACAGTGCAAGAGGGTTCCCTTTTCTCCACACCCTCTCCAGCATTTGTTGTTTGTAGATTTTCTGATGATGCCCATTCTAACTGGTGTGATGTGATACCTCATTGTAGTTTTGATTTGCATTTCTCTAATAATTAGTGATGTTGAGCATCTTTTCATGTGCTTTTGGCCATCTGTATGTCTTCTTTGGGGAAATGTCTATTTAGGTCTTCTTCCCATTTTTGGATTGGGTTGTTTGTTTCTTTAATATTGAGCTGCATGAGCTACTTATATATTTTGGAGATTAATCCATTGTCCGTTGATTCATTTGCGAATATTTTCTCCGATTCTGAGGGTTGTCTTTTCAGCTTGTTTATGGTTTCCTTTGCTGTGCAAAAGCTTTGAAGTTTCATTAGGTCCCACTTGTTTACTTTTGTTTTTATTTCCATTACTCTAAGAGGTGGATCAAAAAAGATCTTGTTGTGATTTATTTCATAGAGAGTTCTGCCTATGTTATACTCTAAGAGTTTTATAGTGTCTGGCCTTACATTTAGATCTCTAATCTATTTTGAGTTTATTTTTGTGTATGGTGTTAGGGAGTGTTCTAATTTCATTCTTTACATGTAGCTGTCTAGTTTTCCCAGCACCACTTATTGAAGGGACTGTCTTTTCTCCATTGTATATCCTTGCCTCCTTTGGCATAGATTAGTTGACCATAGGTGCATGGGTTTATATCTGGGCTTTCTATCATATTCCATTGAACTATGTTTCTGTTTTTGTGCCAGTACCATGTTGTCTTGATTACTGTAGCTTTGTAGTATAGTCTGAAGTCAGGGAGTCTGATTCCTCCAGCTCCGTTTTTCTCCCTCAAGACTGCTTCGGCTATTCCGGGTCTTTTTGGTCTACATACAAATTTTAAGATGATTTGTTCTAGTTCTGTATAAAATGCCATTGGTAATTTGATAGGGATTGCATGGAATCTGTAGATTGCTTTGGGTATTATAGTCATTTTCACAGTATTGATTCTTCCAATCCAAGAATATGGTATATCTCTCCATCTGTTGGTATCATCTTTAATTTCTTTCATCAGTGTCTTATGGTTTTCTGCATACAGGTCTTTTGTTTCCCTAGGTAGGTTTATTCCTAGGTATTTTATTCTTTTTGTTGCAATGGTAAATGGGAGTGTTTCCTTAATTTCTCTTTCATATTTTTCATCATTAGTGTATAGGAATGAAAGAGATTTCTGTGCATTAATTTTGTATCCTGCTACATTACCAAATTCATTGATTAGCTGTAGTAGTTTTCTGGGGACATTTTTAGGATTCTCTATGTATAGTATCATGTCATCTGCAAACAGTGACAGTTTTACTTCTTCTTTTCCAATTTGTATTCCTTTTATTTCTTTTTCTTCTCTGATTGCTGTGGCTAGGAATTCCAAAACTATGTTGAATAATAGTGGTGAGAGTGGACATCCTTGTCTCCTTCCTGATCTTAGAGGAAATGCTTTCAGTTTTTCACCATTGAGAATGATGTTTGCTGTGGGTTTGTCATATATGGCCTTTATTATGTTGAGGTAGGTCCCCTCTATGCCCACTTTCTGGAAAGTTTTTTTATCATAAGTGGGTGTTGAATTTTGTCAAAAGCTTTTTCTGCATCTATTGAGATGACTATATGGTTTTTATTCTTCACTTTGTTAATATGGTGTATCACATTGATTAATTTGCCTATATGGAAGAATCCTTGCATCCCTGGGATAAATCCCACTTGATCGTGATGTATGATCCTTTTAATGTGTTGTTGGATTCTGTTTGCTAGTATTTTGTTGAGGATTTTTGCATCTATATTCATCAGTGATATTGGTCTGTAATTTTCTTTTTTTGTAGTATCTTTGTCTGGTTTTGGTATCAGGCTGATGGTGGCCTCATAAAATGAGTTTGGGAGTGTTCCTTCCCCTGCAATTTTTTGGAAGAGTTTGAGAAGGATGGGTGTTAGCTCTTCTCTAAATGTTTGATAGAATTCACCTGTGAAGCCATCTGGTCCTGGACTTTTGTTTGTTGGAAGATTTTTTTTTGGGGGGGGTATGCGGGGCTCTCACTGTTGTGGCCTCTCCCGATGTGGAGCACAGGCTCTGGATGCACAGGCTCAGTGGCCATGGCCCACGGGCCCAGCCACTCGGCAGCATGTGGGATCTTCTCGGACTGGGGCACAAACCCGTGTCCCCTGCATCAGCAGGCGGACTCTCAACCACTGCACCACCAGGGAAGCCTTGTTTGAAATTTTTAATCACAGTTTCAATTTCATTACTTGTGATTGGTCTGTTCATATTTTCTATTTCTTCCTGGTTCAGTCTTGGAAGGTTATACCTTTCTAAGAATTTGTCCATTTCTTCCAGGTTGTCCATTTTATTGGCATAGAGTTGCTTGTAGTAGTCTCTTTGGATGCTTTGTATTTCTGCTGTGTCTGTTATAACTTCTCATTTTTCATTTCTAATTTTATTGATTTCAGTCCTCTCCCTCTTTTTCTTGATGAGTATGGCTAATGGTTTATCAATTTTGTTTATCTTCTCAAAGAACCTGCTTTTAGTTTTATTGATCTTTTTCATTGTTTTCTTTGTTTTTATTTCATTTATTTCTGCTCTGACCTTTATGATTTCTTTCCTTCTGCTAATTTTGGGTTTTGTTTGTTCTTCTTTCTGTAGTTCCTTTAGGGGTAGGGTTAGATTGTTTACTTGAGGTTTTTCTTGTTCCTTGAGGTAGGCTTGTATAGCTATAAACTTCCCTCTTAGAACAAGAACCATAGATTTTGGATCGTCGTTTTTTCATTGTCATTTGTCTCTAGGTATGTTTTGATTTCCTCTTTGATTTCTCAGTGATCTCTTTGTTATTTAGTAACGTATTGTTTAGCATCCATGTGTTTGTGTTTTTTTACTTTTTTTTCCTGTGATTCATTTCTAATCTCATAGTGTTGTGGTCAGAAAAGATGCTTGATATGATTTCAATTTCCTTAAATTTACTGAGCCTTGATTTGTGACCCAAGATGTGATCTATCCTGGAGAATGTTCTAGGTGCACTTGAGAAGAAAGTGTTATCTGCTATTTTTGGATGGAATGTCCTATAAATATCAATTACATCCCTCTGGTCTATTGTGTCATTTAAAGCTTCTGTTTCCTTACTTATTTTCATTTTGGATGATCTGTCCATTGGTGTATATGAGGTGTTAAAATCCCCCACTATTATTGTGTTACTGTCAATTTCCTCTTTTATAGATGTTAGCAGTTGCCTTATGTATTGAGATGTCCCTATGATGGGTGCATATGTATTCATAATTGTTATATCTTCTTCTTGGATTGATCCCTTGATCATTATGTAGTGTACTTCCTGTCTCTTGTAACATTCTTTATTTTAAAGTGTATTTTATCTGATATGAGTATAGCTACTACAGCTTTCTTTTGATTTCCATTTGCATGGAATATCTTTTTCTATCCCCTCACTTTCAGTCTGTATGTGTCCGTATGTCTGAAGTGGGTCTCTTGTAGACAGCATATAGATGGTTCTTGTTTTTGTATCCATTCAGCAAGCCTATGTCTTTTGGTTGGAGCATTTAATCCATTTACGTTTAAGGTAATTATTGGTATGTATGTTCCTATGACTATTTTCTTAATTGTTTTGGGTTTGTTTTTGTAGATCCTTTCCTTCTCTTGTGTTTCCCACTTAGAGAAGTTCCTTTAGTATTTGTTGTAGAGCTGGTTTGGTGGTGCTGAATTCTCTTAGCTTTTGTTTGTCTGTGAAGCTTTTGATTTCTCCATCGAATCTGAATGAGATCCTTGCTGGGTAGAGTAATCTTGGTTGTATGTTCTTCCCTTTCATCACTTTAAGTATATTATGACACTCCCTTCTGGCTTGTAGAGTTTCTGCTGAGAAATCATCTGTTAACCTTATGGGAGTTCCCTTGTGTGTTATTTGTCCTTTTTCTCTTGCTGCTTTCAATAATTTTTCTTTGTCTTTAATTTTTACCAATTTGATTACTATGTGTCTCAGCGTGTTTCTCCTTGGGTTTATTCTGTATGGGACTCGCTGCACTTCCTGGACTTAGGTGGCTATTTCCTTTATGATGTTAGGGACGTTTTCCACTATAATCTCTTCAAATATTTTCTCTGGTCTTTTCTTTCTCTCTTCTCCTTCTAGGACCCCTATAATGTGAATGTTGTTTTGTTTAATGTTCTCCCAGAGGTCTCTTAGGCTGTCTTCATTTCTTTTCATTCTTTTTTCTTTATTCTGTTCCACAGCCGTGAATTCCACCATTCTCTCTTCCAAGTCATTTATCTGTTCTTCTGCCTCAGTTATTCTGCTATTGATTCCTTCTAGTGTAGTTTTCATTTCAGTTACTGTATTGTTCACCTTTGTTTGTTCTTTAATTCTTCTAGCTCTTTGTTAAACATTTCTTGCATCTTCTCAATCTTTGCCTCCATTGTTTTTCTGAGGTCCTGGATCATCTTCACTATAATTATTCTGAATTCTTTTTCTGGAAGGTTACATATCTCCACTTCATTTAGTTGTTTTTCTGAGGTTTTATCTTGTTCCTTCATCTGGTATATTTCCCTCTGCCTTTTCGTGTTGTCTATTTTTCTGTGAATGTGGTTATTGTTCTGCAGGCTGCAGGATTGTAGTTCTTCTTGCTTCTGCTGTCTGCCCTCTTGGAACTGATTCTTTCTCAAGTGAGGTTCTAAATTACAACTCAAGTGAAGCAAAGGATTAAGACATGAGATAATTCCAGCATGAAATCTGTAGATACTCACACTGAGCCTGTTTTTATTTGCATCTGTCCATTTATTCATTGGTTTATCCATTCAACACATTTTAATTGAGTAACAAGCCTGGGTCGTATCTCCAGGGATATAAAAATGAATAAGAAGCATTTTTGCACTCAATCTCTAGTACATCAGAAAGATATTTCTCCACTAGTGAATGCCTTTTAAAGTAAAGCCTCACTGATTTAAAGCCTGCTGATATAGTTAAATATTTTATTTAGTATACATAAATCTCATCTAGCAGAATTACGGAGAGAGGAAACACTTTAATGTTTTTCTGTGCTAATGTTTAGTTTTACTTGAAAGGCAAATCCAGTTAGAGTGCAATAGGTAATTTTTCCCAAGAATCTATGAACTTAATGGTTCTTTAATTTTTTTTACAGTAATAATTTTTAAATGTTTTGCCTCTGAACTCTTGGACCACTAATTCAATCATTTAGTGCATTACTTACTGATATATAGAATAGGCTGAATGTTAATTAGTTGTACTGAATTATCTCTTGCCTGGCACTTCAATGAAATAAAACAAACATTCACACATTTTATATTAAGTGGAATTTTGCACCCTTATTTAAAATTATTAATGTCTTATAGTATTGTTTAAATATTAGCTGATTATAGTGCAATTTAGATTTTTTAAATAAGGATACTTGTACCACATAAAAATTAAGGCTGTGTCTAAAGAAATTTTAATATATCATAGTGTACCTTAGACTTCTGATTCTATAAGGAAATAAGAATCATGAAAAGGCTAGATCCAAAAGTACAACAATCTTTAAAATGTCACATTTTAATGTCTCTCTGTGTTAATCAGAATAACAAATTACACTCCAGCTCTTTTCCCTAAAACTGTGGACCATGCTGTCCAAGCAGCCTTCAAGGTTTGGAGTGATAAGACCCAACTCAAATTCACTAGAGTTTTCTGGGACACTACTGACACAATCGTCTTCAAAAGCAGAGGTAATAATGATGAAAAGACTGTCTTTATTGAGGATGTCTCATTTTTTAATACACTCTACCTGAAGTGATAGGTTTTGTTCTTGTCTTGACAATTTTTCCACAATTATTTTCTGAGTTGTTTCCCTTTTAGAATATGGAGATTTCTTCCCCATTTGAAGGGTCATTTGGACCACGAGCGCATGCTTTTTCTCCTGGTGAGTGTCTGGGAGATGATGTTCACTTTGATCATGATGAACTCTGGACAAATGATTCCAAAGGTAAAGGTGAATAACCTTCATTTAGAATTGATGTAATCCTATTCACTGAACTTGTGTAATCACTGACCTCAAAGAGTGGTGAAAGTTACAGAAATCCCTCATTTGGGAGAAAATTGCTTTTTCCATTTTATGGAAATAGGTTGTCAAAACATTGAGTTTTCCATCCCATATCCCCAACAGCAATTAAGGCAATAAAACAGAATCAACCAAAATGCTTTTTGATGTCTTAGAAGGTTAAGCTGACACTGCAGGGATTGTGTGGTAACACTACAAAGTTTGAATTGACTCAGGGTTTTTCCCTCCTATGGTTGAAGAAAGTGTAACATAGTTTGCTAATTGATCATTTAAACTTCAGTGTGGTGGAAATAATTTATAGTGATTCACAAATAAAACATATTGTCATATATTCAGATATAAAACAATGACCTTTATTTCATGTTTTGCTGCTTTATGTTATATTCCTATTCTTCACTAACACTTTGACTAAATATCATATCAAGGGGTAGACAACACAGGCATTAAATATCCATCTATAATCTCTCTTCTTTCTTATTAGAAAAACAATATGTCACTCTGTCCCCAAGCTGGCATAGAAAATATATCCTTCATAGTAAACTAATGAGCATTAGAAAAGCTTGCTGTAAAAACTTCTCTAACTTGGGCAAATATGGAATTAAGAGGGTGTGTGTTTATATCAACTACATACTAATAGTCATGTTTGCCAAGTACTTTCTGCCAGAAGGCTTGCCTGAATCAACAAGAATTACTGTGATTGGCATGTTTATTGTTTTTATGCAAATATTGCTAAATGCTTTAAAACAACCTAAAGCTTCGAATTTGAATACCCCTAGTGTGTCTATTATTGCTTGCAGCTCAGCAATTGTTTTCATAGTGCCAAAATAAACTCTGGATAAACTCCATTATTAATTTATATTTCAATCTTTGTAGCTACTGTACATTAGGCATTTATTATTTGCCGGGTCCTTTGGATATTAATAATATAAACAACAACAAAAGCTAATCTCTAGTACAGTGATTGAATTCTTATAATGTGCTATGTGCTTTACCATTAAATTCTCTCACTAATCCTGTAAGACTGGTTTCATTATCCCCACTTCACAGGTGAGGAATCTGTCTGGCTTCGGGGCCCATATCCCCTACCAGTACAGGATTCGTTATTTCTTTTACATATTCCAAACTAATTAAGTTTTTTTTTTAACATCTTTATTGGAGTATAATTGCTTTACAATGGTGCGTTAGTTTCTGCTTTATAAAAAACTGAATCAGCTATACATATACCTGTGTTCCCATATCTCCTCCCTCTTGTGTCTCCCTCCCATCCTTCCTATCCCACCCCTCTAGGTGGTCACAAAGCACCGAGCTGATCTCTCTGTGCTACGTGGCTGCTTCCTACTAGCTATTTTACATTTGGTAATATATATAAGTCCATGCCACTCTCTCACTTCACCCCAGCTTACGCTTACCTCTCTCTGTGTCCTCAAGTCCATTCTCTACGTCTGCGTCTTTATTCCTGTTCTGCCCCTATGTTCTTCAGAGCCGTTTTTTTTTTAGACTCCATATATATGTGTTAGCATATGGTATTTATTTTTCTCTTTCTGATTTACTTCACTCTGTATGACAGACTCTAGGTCCATCCATCTCACTATAAATAACTCAATTTCGTTTCTTTTTATGGCTGAGTAATATTTCATTGTATATATGTGCCACATCTTCTTTATCCATTCATCTGTCGATGGACACTTAGGTTGCTTCCATGTCCTGGCTATTGTAAATAGAGCTGCAATGAACATTGTGGTACATGACTCTTTTTGAATTATGGTTGTCTCAGGGTATATGCCCAGTAGTGAGATTGCTGGGTTGTATGGTAGTTCTATTTTTAGTTTTTTAAGGAACCTCCATACTGTTCTCCATAGTGGCTGTATATACTTGTACAGTTTTGTGGTGCCCAAATGTTCTTTTTCACTGAAAGTAAAGTGACCATAGTTTTTCTCTTATTCATTACTGCCTAATAACACAGCAGTCAAAGGGCACAACAAAATCAGTAATGGAATCTCAGTGTCTCCAACCTGCACCCCTTGGGCACTTGTTGTGTCAGGGTCACTGACGAAGGTATCCTTACAGATTTTGATTTTTGTCCTTCTTCATTAAATATGCAACAAGGGATAGATGTAATTAATAAGGCTTAAAGAATTTGTCTAACAAATCTTTTAAAAGAACTGATTTTGGTGTGGTTCTACTTACATCATCAACACTGTGTTCCTTCATAGACATTAACCTGTTTGCTGTTGCTGCACATGCATTTGGCCACAACTTGGGCCCCCATCACTCCAGGGACCCCAAGGTTCTGATGTACCTTATCTGATATACACCCACTTTAGCCAGAGGAAGATCTTCTCTGAGGATGATGTCAAAGGCATCTGGGCTTTCTGTGGTTTGCTGACATTTGGTTTTCTTCTCATTCTAGAAGTATTCATTTGCCCTGCTAATCTCGTAAAACAGCTTTTCTCAGTCTGTGTACTGTGGAACTCCAATGCTTCAAGAAGCAACTGAAAATACTGTTCCAAGCTCAAATAACTGAGGGACTCATTCCAAGCTCTAGCCCTTTTCTTAGATTATCATGATGTCATGAAGCTCTAGGAAGACTTCCAGGAAAGAAACTCGTTCACAGTTGTTTAACCCAATATCTCCTAAGTTTATTTGACCATAGACATTTCCCTCTTTTTCTCCCTCCTTCCCTCGCTACCTTTCTTCATTCCCACCATTAATATTGGTGGAACACGTCTGATATCCCATGGAATGAAGTTTCACATCACCCCCTTTGAAAAATGCAGTCCTAAGACACATAACAGTGAGGAGTGATTTTCTCCATGAGTTTGTGGAAGTCCAGATCTGAGAGAATCGGGATTACCAGGTTGGTCTCCATTTACTTTTCACCCAAACTTTTAATCTTATTTCAAGAGGCATATTTTATAGTAATTTAGTTATCTCTGTACCTGTAGTTTAAGATTCTCCAAATCTTTTTCCCATCTCAGAAGAGAAGCTCATAATTGTATGCTGCACTTTAGCAAATGCATGGCTGGTGCAGACTACAGAATACCATTTTATAAAATCCATCCTGTTAAAATTCAAATAATTTATATTAAATTCATTCCAAATTTTGTATGAGAAAAGAAATTTCTGGGTGTTCCATGGTGGCCTAGAGGTTAGGATTCCAGCCTTTCACTACCATGGCCTGGGTTTAATCCCTGTTAGGGGAACTGAGATCCTGCAAGCTGTGCGGTAAATCCAAAAGAAAAAAAACCCCAGAAATTTCTATTAAAGGTGGGAGATTTATTAATTGAAATATATAATCTAATTAAAATATAACAACATAGAATCTAATTAATAAAGGACATGGCATCAGTCTTTGGCCAGACCTAGGAGAAAATGTTCCTTACCTATAGGTCCTGGGGACCGGGTAAAATAATAATTACGTTTGCTATCAAAATACAATTTTCATTTCATTTTCTCACTCTCTGTGAAATTTTAAAATAGGGAGTTATTATTATCCTTGTATCTGAAAATAAATATATAATTTATACATGAAGATATACATTAAACTATACAAGAAGATACAGTAAGTCAGTTCTGATTGGGATTGGAAAATGTATTACAGTTTTCCCATTTTAATCCTTATATTGTCAACTTTATCCATCAGGACCCAACCAGGAACCAGAAATCACTTTAGGTATTAAAACAGGATTAGAAGAGAAACAGAAACAACCCACAGATGAGCAACACCGAAAACCTCTACCAGCCCCTGGGGCTAGAGGAACACAGGGAGCAGATGATGTGACCAACCCAGCACCCTGAGTCATGAGGAGTTAGAAAGCATGGTGGGGCTGCCTGGGAGGAGCTGGAACCACAGAGGGAGGGGCTGTCTACAGCGAACTGGAGACAGCCACCACTCCTCCCAAGGAAGAGAGAGGAGAGGACAAGAAATACTGGCTTTTCTCCTGCTCTCCAGTGCCTCCCTTTGGCTGACCCTACCTAGAAGCCATTTGGCAAGAGGGCCCAGGAAAAGTACTAATTAGCAGAGGAAATGTTGAAGATAGGAAGTTAAGAATATCAACTTCACCTTAAAACTAAGCAGTGGCCCTATCCCCAGACACAGGGAAACACAGGTCAGTATTTGAGACTAAGAATTAGGAATAAGCCACAATATATTATCTGAAGACGTTTCCCTATCTCATTTTAATCTAGACATGAAAACTAGAATGCTAATGGTTATTTTGCTTTTGAAAAGAATCTGGAGACAATCTGAAGAAAATCAAGGGACCATGTTGGGTCATTATTTTCTTACTTTTATGTCCAAGAAAGAGATCATTCAGTGGGCAAACTCCAGAGAAATGTGATCTAGACTTCACACTTGATGCTATTATGCAGTTACGAGGAGAAAAATTATCTTTAAGGACACGTAAGTCAAATTTGAGGCCTAACATCAGTGGAATACCTGGGAAACACCCCAAGTTGACAGTCTTCAAATTCCCCAGTTCAGCTTTTCCCACCACTCTCCTTGTTTGCTATAGTCTGGCACACGTTTTTGCATTTCCCTGAACAGAAGCTTTCTTCCATGCTAGTGCCTTCGTGCTTGCAGTTCCTTCTGCCTAGACTAACACTCTGCTCCCAGGTATTTTCATGGCTGAGACTCTCTTGTCATTTGGTCTCAGTTTTAAATGTACCTCCTTGGAGAGGCCTGCCTTAACATTCAGGTGAAAGTGTCCATCCCCCCAGCCCTACCTCTACAGCTTCACTTCATTTTACATTCTTAATAATATTTCTAACTAGCCAAACTTGCCTTTTTTTTTTTTTTTTGCAATGTCTACTTTCTCCTTCTAATATCTAAGAGCTCTCGTCAATACTGTTTATGCAATATCCTGTATGCCTACAAGAGTGTCTGGCACAATGGTTTTCCTGGGTGCTAGGTAGGTTAGTTATTGTTAATTAATGATATATATCAGGTGCTTCCTGTGTGCCAGGCACTGTTGCAAATGCCCTCAGTCCTCATATAACCTATAACACAAGTACTGTGATGATTCCACTTGTATAGTTAAGATTGAGTAACTTTTATCCTCATTCTGCTCCAGCCACACTGGTCGCCTTGCTGCTTACCCCAATTATACCAGCACATTCTTACCTCAGGGCTATTTCACTTGCTGTTCTCTCTGCCAAGAGCATTCTTCCTCAGACAGTTCCATAGCTCATGCCTTCACTGACCTTCCCTCAGGTCTTTTCTCAAATTTCACTTCCTGAGTGAGCCCTTCCCTGTCACCATATATAAATTACAACAGTCCTCCCTGAGCCCTCAACTCTCTATCTTGCTTTATTTTTCTCCTTTTGTCTCTCTCTCTCTACTAGAGTGTTTGCTTCATGAGGACAAGGATTTTGATGTGTTTTGTTCACTGTTGTATCACCGAGATTAGGGAGCTAACAAATGGCAGAGTTGGGATTTCGGTTGGTGTAACTGATTCCAAGCCCTGTGCTCTCCATCTCTATGTGAGCTCCACAGATTTAGCTAAGGACTGGATCACTGGAGAGGTAAAAGAAAGAAATACACATCCTGTAGTCCATAACTTAGAAGGATTAATTGGTAATTTAGTTTATATTCAGTCAGTTTGTTACATTCTTTGCCTTAGACATGTCCCTTGCTTGGTCATAACTTTCCAACCAAAAATAAGGTCTTTCTTTGATTCATTGTTATTAACAAAAAAAAACTTTAGGGCCTTCATGTCATGCTAGATGAACGTCCCAAGGGAATTAGTGAGCTTGGATTTCCAGGAGACACCCAAGAGATTGATATTGCTGTCCAAGAACCTAACACTGGGATGACTACCTTTTTCACTTGCAGACCAGTGCTGAAGGGATGAAATCATCTTAGCAGCCAGGTTGAGGTAGAAGCCTTTGTTGGTAGTTCATGGTTGCAGTGAATTCCTGTCTATAATTTTCTGAAATTAACTAACTAGAGCATATAGAAAAAATTTAAATGTTAACCTCTTTAATGTATAGCATTATTAGGTACATTTTGTGCATTTGAGTTCATTCTCAATTTTATAATAGACTCAATCAAGAAAGGCAAACTATGGAAGATGGCTACCCCAAATTTATTAAAGATAACTTTCCTAGAATTGAAAATAAAATAGATGCAACGTATGACTAACATAGCAAGTTTTTCTATTCTAGAAAGTACTGTTTTTAAAAACTGTTAAGGTTGACTGTCATCTAAATAAATCAATTTAAAGGATATATATATATATATATCCTTAAATTTTATAAATATATGGGTTTATCTAAAAAATCTTGGGGTATTACAGTAAATTTTGTCTTCTAGTTTTCTCCTTATTTTCCAGTCTTTATGCAATAAGTTTATTCCTTTTTTGTATTTTACTTTTTAAATCAGAAAATTTATTGCTTAAAAATATGTAACAACTTCTACTTTAGTGAATTGAGGTAGCAAGGTGAGGTTAGGCTGTTTTAAAAATAGACTTTTTGATTCATTGTTTAAATATTAGGGATTTTAAAATACACTGAAATTGCTTGTTGTTAAAACCTCAGGCCCCGTTTCTTGAGCTGGTTTTCATTTCTATTATTCACTGCCAAACCCTGTTTTTTTTTTCCTTTTCAGAGATATTTGGGCATGAATGGGCTAGAATGTGTGTTCTATTCCTGGTTGTTTTCTCTTACAGTATTTGGTTAAAGCTGGCAGAGGTGGACATTCAGTGACCACCTTTTCTAACAAAACACAATAAAAATTAAAATTCATTTAGGAATAGAGCCCAGGAAATTGTGTCTTGACTTTCAGATGTCACAGTCGAGTAAGAACTGAAAAGACTTTTATTTTTTCTTGCAGATTCTATTTATTTCTTTTGTGGATCAATTCAGTATGAATGCAGGATCTCTGAAGACTATGCAATTCAAATGTTAAAAGTAAATGACCTCCTAAATTGCTGATCTTCTGCTTTGTAGCTTCAGTATCTAAAATAGTGGATTATGACATGATTGTGCATAAGTAGGTTAGGTGGGGCACTCTTACACCTTAATCTAGGGTGTAAATATGATTAAGTGTTTAAATTCTAGTTTAGTTCTCTTTTTTTAAGGGTACTTGAGCCCATTTCATGGGGTCATGGGCAAAAAAAAAAGGACAGAATGAAAGAAAATCAGAGACTAGAGCAAAGCAACCATCAGAGAGTGTTTTAAAAAATCATTACTTTATGCAGTTACAGAATCAAATCATTTGCCTTTTAGAAAAATAAAGATACTACTAAGTGTCGTTGTCAACACTGATAATTTACAATGCTCTAAGCTGAAGCCAATTTTTTTATCATAAATGTTCTTTGATTTGCAGAATTTTCATAATTTCAACCCAACTCAAATGGCCCATTGTTCCTATTATTTCATTTTTTTTTTTTTTTTTGTGGTACGCGGGCCTCTCACTGTTGTGGCCTCTCCTGTTGCAGAGCACAGGCTCCGGACGTGCAGGCCCAGCAGCCATGGCTCACGGGCACAGCCGCTCCGCGGCATGCGGGATCCTCCCGGACCGGGGCACGAACCCGTGTCCCCTGCATCGGCAGGCGGACTCCCAACCACTGCGCCACCAGGGAAGCCCTTCATTATTTCTAATCAGGAACACCCCTGTGCTTTACTGAAGAATTGTTCATAGATATTTTAGGTTCTCTTCTGGGTGATGTTTTGAACTTAGAAACTGATGATGACATATGTTTTAAAAATTCCCACATTGCATATATCTGAATCAGCAGTAGATACACATACTGCACATATCTAATTTCATCTACAGTTTTGCTTGCTTGTTCTACAGGCTTTCAAATGTCCCAGTGATTTGTAAGCTTCTTAGAACCATTTGTATATACCAGTTCAGCCTCTGTGAGTTTAAGTTGTCATTTGAAACCACAAACCACATCACCAGTGTTAACCAGAAGGCCTGGCTTTCATTTTAATAATTAACCTGAGATAAGGACTTGTGTTGACAAGCAGTTTGCCAACACATTTCCATGTGGTGACATATCCTGATCACTGTATAAAACCAGTCCTCCGTGAACAATAGCCTATAGTCGAGCAGTCTGATGATTTTCCTAAGAAATCAATTTCTATTTTAATCTTCTGAGGAATTTTTATTTATTCCAGTAAGAAAATTGTAAAATGTGTAACAGTATGTTCTCATTAAACTTTCTGTGTTTTATCTTTTTCCCTGTTTATATTCTTAAGTGAAATAAGAAACTAATAAAATATTAAAGTGGTTTGACAGTAAGCATAATTTTGAAAGTTGAAAAATGGTGACATTTATTTTTATTGTTCATTAAAATTCCTTCTTTATGGGGGAGATAATATTGCAATCACCGCAAGTAAAAGGCTCTTATCTTATCCTTCATTCCATCTTCATAGTGACTAGCATAGTATCCTGCATAGTTGATGCCCAATCAGCATTCATTGATTTAATAATGAAAAGGGCTTTAAAAAATTCTAGTTTCAGGTGGTAACATTTCTATAAATATATGAAATCTATAAGTAGAGTTAGCCTATTTGATTCTTTTCACCCACTTTCAAACATTAAATTAAATGACACTTGTTTTTAAACTTCTTGTTCAAGGACTTCTTTTTAATTATCTAATGAGACCTTAAAAGACTATAAAAATTTATTGGTAAAAGCAAATGCTTTCTAATGAATCGATTTCTTATAAGCTTAATAGATGAATCAAATTTGTGGATAATTTTCACTTAATCTCAAAGTTAAATGTTATACATGGAAGAGGCTTAAATCAAATTATTATTTTGCATTGCTGATTGAGCCCAAATGTAATATTGAACTCTTTGGAAATAATCTATTGTAAGGATCTATTTGGCTCTATTTTGGATAAAAGCATAATAAATTTCCCTCAAGTGATTGCTTACATGTGATAGGTTTTTCTGGTTTTCTCTGAGGTACTGGCTAATTTAGATGATAGCATTTTACCCACATGTTGGGATACCCCTTCCCTACTCACCTTAATCTGTCTTCATGCTCCTCCTGTTTGTTAGTATTCTCTGACCTAAACTTCTCTCTGACTCTTAATCACTTAAATTAACTTGTGTTTTCAATCATTCAGTCAATCTGAAGACCATGGCACATATTTCTCTATCCATTTATATCTGCAAGGGACCAAAGATGGCATTCTGAATTCATGGTATTAAATGTGTGAAGTTCTAAAGGGAATAATAGACTAGAGGCCCCTAAAGGACAGTTTTCTGGAGTTGTTGGAGCAAAGGTACTTCTATTATTTCAAACTCAAAAGTGAAAATCAAGAAACTTGAAAATGGCCATAGAGTCTTAGTTTTCCTGAGCACTCCCAGAGGTGTGGGAACTAAGCAGCTCTGTTTTTGAGAAAATATCTGAGAATGGATGGAGTAGAGGTCCTATTCCATGGTGGTCAAAAACATGAAGTCTACTGGCCTGGATTCAAATGCTGGTAGTAACATTTATTAACCATATCACCTTAAACAAATATTTAACTTCTCTGTGTCTCAGATTATTCTTACATAAAGTGAAAAACAAGCCTTCCTACAATACCTACTTTATAAGACTGTTGTAAGGATTAAATGAGATAATACCTTTTAAGTCTAGCATGCAGTTATCCCTCAATATGTGTTAGCCATTATACTCTATTCCAATATAATGTATTCTAATACATTCTTCTACCTCTGCCTGAACCTGTAGGGAATTCATGCAGGGCTCCATATTTGTTGAGAGGTCACACCAGTGCTTTTAAATTCCAGCTGCAGCACTCAATCCTGTGATGAGTCTCCAAGCTTGGTTCTGGTCCATTTCTGTGGCCTTCATGTATATATAATATTTCCCTCTTAGGTTCTCTGGAGAAAATGAAGTTTAAAACTCACCAGGTTATAAACATTCTGGAAACAAGACTACATTTCTTCTTATGGAAGTAGGTGTACCATCTTGATATTCTTATCTGAAAAAGTAGAATAAGCTACTTTCCTACAAAGGGGAAAACATTTTTGCCAAGTGAAGTGAAAATTTTACTCTTCCCACAATAGCCATAAATATGCTGAGGCCGTTATTTTGCCAGATGGTTTTTGAGACCCTGCTGAAATGAGAGAAGGCCTCATTTTATATTTCCCTCAAATTCTACCAGAAACCACACTTCTTGGGAGGAAAAAAAGTCCCCATGTAAGCATGTTTACCTTTAACTGACTAGGAAGTTGAAACTTGTCCAAAAATGATGACTCACCATCATAGGCCTATAAAAGTAAAGGTACTTGTCCGTGGAAAAGCAGCAGCCTCCAGGCACAACCACTCAAGATGCACCCAGGTGTCCTGGCTGCCTTCCTCTTCTTGAGTTGGACTCACTGTTGGTCCCTGCCTCTTCCCAATAATGAAGATTCTGACGATTTGTCCGAGGAAGACTTCCAGTTTGCAGAGGTAGAGTATTTTGCCAATCCCAATGGTGTGATACATCTCATAAATGTCCTTTTCTTTTAAAAGAGGATCATTTTGGTCTCTTTCCTAGAATTACCTGAAATCATACTACTATCCTCTGAATCCTGCTGGAATCCTGAAGAAGATGGCAGCAAGCACTGTGGTTGACAGGCTTAGAGAAATGCAGTCATTTTTCGGCTTAGAGGTGACTGGCAGACTTGATGATAACACCTTAGACATCATGAAAAAACCAAGATGTGGGGTCCCTGATGTGGGTGAATACAATGTTTTTCCTCGAACTCTCAAATGGTCCAAAATGAACTTAACCTACAGGTAAATCACAGACTATCTTTCTTTAATATTTGTTATATTTTGTAGTATCAGATGTCTAATTTTCAGCACAAGCTACAGGTGACAGAACACGTGTGGTCCCATTATTTTACGTAGGCCTTAGATATTAAACTGGAAGTTAAGTATGTCCAGGAATAACTTTAATATTGTTGATGAGAATGTCTCATAGCATCTATTATTGTTACATTAACCCAGCATTATTTCTCATTGCAAATCTCAATTTATTTCTTTCAAATATGAAATCAAAATAGAAGTAAAAGTAGTTTCAAGGAAATTTGCAGATGCAGTAATCAGGCATATTTATTATAACAGTACTAAAAATGGAGAGTTTCATTCTCTATGAACTTTACAGAACTATTTCATTTGTTTAGGCTACAGTGATACAGAACTTTTAGCATGAAGTATAAGTTATATTAAACATCTAAATACTTTAAGATGTCAAATGGTCAAATATTTGGAGATACTCAAATATCTGATTGAATTCTTCATCTTATAGTCTTTGTATGGCATCATAATTAATAAGTTCTTGGAAACAATGGACCTTTAGTAGAATTTTTAGAGAAACCATTGCATTTTGAGTAGAAAAGCAGTATTCCAAGAAAATATATTCTAAAATAGCTTTCATCTTCCGAAAATTTGATTGAAACTTTCTCTGTTGAATAGAATTGTGAATTATACCCCTGATTTGACTCATTCTGAAGTTGAAAAGGCATTCAAAAAAGCCTTCAAAGTTTGGTCTGATGTGACACCTCTGAATTTTACCAGAATTCAAAATGGCACTGCGGATATCATGATCTCTTTTGGAACTAAAGGTAATGATGCAGAATTTTTATATTCTGCTCCTTAATTGGTTCCATTCTTTTATTCCTTCTTTCAGTTATTCATTAATTTTTACAGAATTCAACAAAAATTCACTAAGCACCTGTGCTAGGCACTACTTCATATAATTAGAGTTTTAACTCTTGTTTTTGTGTATAGAGCATGGTGACTTCTACCCATTTGATGGACCCTCTGGTCTATTGGCTCACGCTTTTCCTCCTGGACCAAATTATGGAGGAGATGCCCATTTTGATGATGATGAAACCTGGACAAGTAGTTCCAAAGGTAGTATTTCTTATAAAGATATAATTCATGATTATCAGATTAGATTAGATCATTAATCCATTAATAAGCATACTGTAAATTATATTTGGTATTTGATTCTATTTTCCAAAAAAGTTTAACAAATATGATAATCTTCCACTTATTAGTCTCTACAAGTGACATTTATATAACCCAATATGAAACATTAAAAAATGAGCAAAATCTACTAAGTCTAGTGGCTCGAGGGATACTAGCTAACTTTGAAACTGGATCAGAATGCTTTCTGTCAACAAAGGTGTTGTTATTGTGGATTACCTTTGACATGTTGAAGAAGTACAGTTTATTACAAATATAAATCTAAAAACTATTAGGGCTAAATATGTAGATCATAAATGAGTTGGATGTGAGTTGGAATAGTTTTTTCCCTTGTAGAAATATTAATGGCACAAGTCCAGTCAAATTTCTGTTCTCTGTTATATGTTATTTGTTTTAGACTTGTCTGTATCACTGATTTTACAAATACCACTCTAACAAATCAATATAGTGCCTTACTTGAGGAAGCATGAGACAAAACAGATTAAATTATATTTACAAGAGCAAAATGAAACTGATGAGTGAATTCAGTCAGTAGTTGAGTCTTCAAGGCTCAAAAGGATTGGGAATGTTAATTTAGGCAGAAAAGCAGGATTATCACAACTAGGACTTAATTTTGGAGCTATATGGACTCTTAGTTGTGACAATTAAAGGGTAGTCTTCAAAAACAGCTACTTTTTATTATTCATTTAAATAAAAAGAATTATTTTTCCAAGAAGTAAAACTGGGCCTTGAATAGTCAATGTCTCAATGCATACATCTCCAATCTGTCTTTGGAAGGGAAGGTGAGAATTTATATATTTAAGGTCTGAATATTTAGCAGGTAGGAATGATTTTAGGAAGAAAGAACAACATCTAGTATTGTTAAGACATAGTCACAGTAAGCTTCAGTTTTCAGTTCCTGCATAAATTCTGGGTTTGAAAAATTTAAGTGAAATGAATGAAAACATCCATAAGTCAGGATTAATTTTTCAGCTGAAGGCCAAGAATGATACCCACTGCTAGTTATTTCAATGAAGAATTACTTGTCATTCAGATTATCATGAACTTTGATCACTCTTATGGTCTGCACAATTCACTAAGTTTGTTATACATTTTCTTCATGCATAGGCTATGAGAGCAAAGGGTATTCAAGGTCAAATTGAAACCACTGGCTCCAGCTTTCATGTGTTCTTTTTATATTTTATTATTTTTTTCCAATTTAAATTATCAGTATTAGGAGGCTTAATAATTGGTGGAAAGAG
>NW_006773778.1:1731147-1735720 GCF_000442215.2 Lipotes vexillifer | reverse complement strand
AGAGTGACTAGAGGAAATAGTGTAAATACAGTGACATAGTAGTCTTCGAGAATAGAGGAAAGTTGGCCAATCATGTCCAGAGTTTCTGTTTCTTTAAATTCTAGAGTCTAGAGATATTCTGGAAAGGATCATTTGGTTGGAATTTGCTCCCAAGTAGATTCTCAGAGATCCTATTTAATGCATCCTCTATGTTTGGTCATTATACCTTTGGATGCTGCCTCCAGTTTAGATGATGTTCTAAGCAGTACTGTAGATATGTATCATCCTATATTTTTTCCCATGACTTTCCAGTTAAAGTCATCACTGTCTACTTTCCTCACCTGACATGAGAAAACAAAGAGCAAATCAGGATTACTAGTGTCTTCACAATAAATCTT
Source organism: Lipotes vexillifer (assembly GCF_000442215.2). Taxonomy (NCBI): domain Eukaryota; kingdom Metazoa; phylum Chordata; class Mammalia; order Artiodactyla; family Lipotidae; genus Lipotes; species Lipotes vexillifer. Next base: position 1,735,343 of record NW_006773778.1, on the reverse strand, counting down.
TTTTGATTACTAATCAATGTGTTGGTACTCTGTGTAGGCAGCTATAATCAAAGAGAACACCAAATTATTTATAATGATTAAATCAATGTTTTAAATCTTCCTTTAAGACACTGAATATTAACTTTAAAAAGTGAGTTAAATAGCCAAGAAAGAGAAATGGTGACATACCAGATAGTTGAGGAAAATAATATTTATTCTGTGAATTGGTCGTTGGAGGATTTTTTTCTCAGTTTCTTTGTTTTCTTACAGGTTACAACTTGTTTCTTGTTGCTGCCCATGAGTTTGGCCATTCCTTAGGTCTTGACCACTCCAAGGACCCAGGGGCACTCATGTTTCCCATATATACCTACACTGGCAAAAGCCACTTTATACTTCCTGATGATGATGTACAAGGGATCCAGTCTCTCTATGGTAACTATTAATTTATCAGTTTAACAGCAGAAGAGATATATACATTTATTTTCTAGATTATTAGTGAATTTACCATTACCAATATTGCTGTCCTGGTTTTGTTATTAAAACCTGGAGAAACACGCTCATTTTTTCTTTCCAAATCAAACTACCTGCTCAAGTAGAAAATATTCCATTCTCCAAAGTTTTTGCAGAATGTAACTCCTCATGTTTGTATTTTATACATTGTAAGGTACATTTGATACCCTCACAATACCTCTGACATCAGAAAGAAATATTTTATTCACCATTTAACCAATGAAGAAACTAAGCCTGTAAAGTTTAAATAGTGTATCGATAGCAGCACAGCTGGATGAAACACAGCTGGGTAGTAACACAGCTTTTGGGATAGCTTTCACCCAGCTTAAACAGGGAGAAAGTGAGATTTTAACCAGCTTTTACAAAATCTGGGTATTCTTTCAACTACCCCTGTTTGCCACAGTAGAAACCATTCAAGTGGCCTGTGTTAGTTTTTAACCAACATCTACAGTGACCATTTGTAAGAATCTTTTCCTTTTTTTTCTTCCAAATTTTCAATAATATTTACAAAATAATTAAACTTCAACCCAAACAAGCAAAAGTAACTACCATAAATAGAAGTAAAACCACAGTACACAGTCATCAGTGTAAACACTTCTAGAACACAGAGCTCAGAAAACTAGCTCAGGCCACCCCAACCTATTATTTTCCTTTCTGGATTTAAATCTACTACAGCAGCTAGTGTAGGCACAGGCAAGAATTCTGCAATTTTTACTATTTCTACAATATCTTGACTGAGGAACTTAATGATAGAACTAATAGGACCTATTTAGAGAAAAATAAGTTTAGAATTATTTTATTTACTGCACCTCTTCTGCACTCATGTGAGCTGGTGGAACAGTTCCCAACATGTGGCCAGTCATACCAGAATGGCTGAAAACCTAGATTTTCACTGAGATGCAGCTGTGATGTGGTCAACTGGTAAAGCGACATGAGCTGATGTTGACAGCTGATAAAATAGGCAAGAGAAAGAGCCCAAATGAGGGTTGCCACAGAGACAGCATGCCGCCAGAAATGGCTTTGAGAGGAATGTGTTTCTCAAGCGAAGTCCGTCAATAGGTTGTGCAAAGCATGGGGAAAGTTTCCTCAAAGTCTTTTCCCCCCACCCCCCCGCCACCCCATTTCTATCACCAACCTCAAGAAAGCTAAGTTTGTAGCTGAGATGATTCTCAAGGGTCTTGAAAGATGAAAACAGAAGGAGAAGTCCGTAGGCAAGAACTTGGTAACCATGGAGGAAGGAAGTAGGATTACAGGTTCTTTGGAGCATTATGTAGTGGTGGCAGGACTTACTGCCCTTTCTGCTCTCCATTGGCAGAGTCAGGTCATACTCAGTAACTTCCTTCACTCATTTCATGACTGCAGGTCCAGGAGATGAAGATCCCAACCCTAAACATCCCAAAACGCCAGACAAATGTGATCCTTCCTTATCCCTTGATGCCATTACCAGTCTCCGAGGAGAAACAATGATCTTTAAAGACAGGTACTCTTCGTATTATTTTATAAAACCTGCATGTAACAAACATTTGTGAAGCCATGTCTTCAAATTGCCAAAAAGTGTGGTCAAACTTCCAAAGAAAGGTGAAGTTAGTGAAAATAATAGAACTTTGGGTAGTTTATTTACATATATGAGAGGAAGTAAATAACTGATGGATAAATGTTTTACTTTTCAATGGATAATCTTGGCATTGTATAGCTTCCTTTTACATCTTTGGTTGTAGTTTTTCTTATAAAGACATATTTACAAAGTAAATATAGAAATACAATTTATTTATTTTAAAACACAGTTATTGAAATCAATTACCATATTAGTAAGCTGTTACTCATAATTCCACATGAATTCCTTTTGATATGGAAAAACTTTGGTTCTGGTAACATATGTTGGAATTTAAGAGAGGAAGCACTGTACAACCTAAATCTATAGGTGATGAAAAATGAAATACTAATTTTTAATTTTGATATTGTTTTAATATCCTTATTTGTTCATTTGTTCATCTATTCAATGAATTAATTGTTCCCTCATCTGTGATCCTATAGCATTCCTACCTCCTCTACTATAGCTCTAATTTCATTGTGCTCCAGTATTTTCTCATATATCAGTTTCCCCAGGCCATGAGATCTTGGAAGCATAGTTTGTGTCACTCATGTTTTCTTTCCAGAGCCCAACACAGTGCCTGGCACATTTGCTTGCCACTTAAAAGATATGCAAAATTGAACAAAGCATGGTCCCAGCCCACAAATGACTTGGAGTCTTCACAAAGGCTCTGTGAGATTTTAGACTTCAATAATTTAGGATAGAGTTAAGATAGCAACAGCTTGTTTAACTGGCACTTAAGGGAAGTGGAAATCTTTCACCCTCACGGGTGCTAGGGAGTGGTTGTGTCTAACTTACCTGTATTGATGTGGAGAGAGGTGGCTAGCAGGATAGACATATTGCACTTGAAAAAATGATGGCAAACTCTGCATTTTTACTTTTATGTTAGATTCTTCTGGCGTCTGCATCCTCAGCAGGTTGACGCAGAGCTGTTTTTAACAAAATCCTTTTGGCCAGAACTTCCCAACCGTATTGATGCTGCATATGAGCACCCTTCCCATGACCTTATCTTCATCTTTAGAGGTAATCTTTCCACCACTTAGACCTCCCACATTTCCAGAGCAGGCAGTGATGAACTTGATGTTACCAGAGACTTAATAAAATGATTGTTGTCAAAAATACACCTAAATTAAGAATCAAGTATAACAAAATGGGAACCAGAAAGCACCTGAAACCTTTCTACCAAGTGTCCCCAATTTGACAAGTAAAAAGTCTACATTATTACTTATCATATCCACTCTTTATTTCACACCAATCATGTCAGTTTTTTATCTTATTTCCTCTTAAAAATTATTTACTAAGCAAATGTAATAACAATATACATTTTTAAAAATTGAAAAAAATTATCCATAATTCCCCCTTCTGAAAAGTCAACTTATTTTATTTTATCACTTTATTTTCTAGTCTTTCACCATATGAAATATGTATTTTAAATATTTATATTCATAATGTATATACATTTTAATATTCTACTTGTTCCCTTGACATAGGTTCCCAAATTGTTATTCCAGCTTCGTGATCATAATTTATAATGGCTACATAGCATTTTACTGACATTGTTTCTATTGTTTGACTAATATAATTAATGCTATAATGAAGTCACTTTTTAGAGAAGAAAATAATTTTCTACTGGTATAAAATTTGAGTTTTCAAGTTAATTTCCTATTCCTACTGCGCTGCTTATTCATACAGAAATCTTAATGTATTTTTCACCCAGTTCCAAACAATATTCAGAGGTAACAAATTGTCAAACTAATCATGATATTTGGTTGGGATACTTACAGTTATGAAACTGGCATCTTAAATCCTTTTTTTTTGTTTGTTTGAAGAATGTGGATATTTCTGTGTTTCATAAACATGGTGATCACAAACACTGATTTATTTCTAAATGTGTAAAATGAGTCTTTCTTTGTTAAATATCTACATATGTGAGTTTTAATAGATTCTCTTGAATAATAAAACAATTCTTTTACTTATTCTAGGCAGAAAATTTTGGGCTCTTAATGGTTATGATATTCTGGAAGGTTATCCCAGAAAAATATCCGACCTGGGATTTCCAAAAGAGGTTAAAAAGATAAGTGCGGCCGTTCACTTTGAGGATACAGGGAAGACGCTC
>NW_006773778.1:1689327-1729984 GCF_000442215.2 Lipotes vexillifer | reverse complement strand
TTCCCTACATCTCTCTCTTTTGAAATTCCATCCATTGTTTAAAGTTAACTTGAAAGTCTTTCTTGATCACCCCATTCAAAATTATCTCCCTTCTCATGTAACTCCCATGACATCTCATGTTTACTCTCTCATGATGTTTAGCCCCTATTGCCTAGTGTTGCAGTTTTATGTGTATATGTCTTAGCTTTCTTGATAGTGCAGTGGTTCTTACTTTTTATCTATTGAAACATACCTCAAAAATATAAAAAACTTTCATCAGTAACAGTAAGAATATTACATCACAGGAGTCTGTTCTCTTAGGTTAATTTCAGAGTGTGTTTGGTTGGCTAGGGTGTGGGTATGTGCAGGGGAAGAAGAGTATGGAATATAAAGTTATGAGAGGGGAAAGCTGTGCTCCCCTTCCTAGTTTTATTTCCACGGTATGCCTCTATAACTTTTTAGTGCAGAAATTGAACCTTAAATAGTTTGGCATCCGTTACTGCACTTAGCAAGTTGTCTTACACATAGTGGGAGCTCCACAGATAATCGTTCAATGCATAAACATATATTTCACCCTAAGAACACTTTCCTAATAATATATTTTTAGAGCAGCTATACAAATTTTGAAATGGAAATGAGCTTATAACTGTCTTTACAAAAATGGTCTTTAGGCAAGTCAAAATACCTCACCAGGTATCCACTGTATACTCAGTATTATAATTCCTAATTTTAAAAAGCTACTGGTTGTTTCAAATGGACTTAAAAATTTGAAACTTTTGTCAATTTTGAAAGCTGCCATTATATCCATTGTATTATTTCTAAAGTAATTTATCTACGACCTACTCAAGAGTTTCTTTTCCTTATGAAATAGCTATGATGAAACTAACCATACGATTCATAAAGACTACCCCAGACTAATAGAAGAGGACTTCCCAGGAATTGGTGATAAAGTAGATGCTGTCTTCGAGAAAAATGGTAACTAGTTCCATTGCACTGACCTTAATGGAGGGCTTCTGTAGCCCCTTGAAATAATTTCCTTATAAAGGAATTTTACACAGAACTTAGATGTGCTGATAAATGTCTGACAGTTAAGGGATTACTCATTCTTGTGTGAATACTGACACAGAGAGCAAACAAAAATTAATATGCTTAGAATAAATGAGAATTTTACTTAATGACTGCTAATTCTATGAATAGAAGATGCCAAATCTTAAACACTACCTTAAATTTAAAGATATTAAGATGCAAAAAGTATAGTTCAAATCAGGGGTGGAGTGGGGAGTAATTTATATATGAAGACCAATAATCATAGCTATATAATGATATTTTGCTTGAATTATGGAAAGAGATGTTATCTCTAACTTACAAAAAATAACTGATATCAATAATTCAACCATCAAAAGTGGAGCTCCTGCCAACACAGCAATTAATTCGAGGTGACAGTTTAAGAGAGCTGGAGACATTTATACCTTTCCCCCTCTTTAAATTATAAGCAATATATTAAAACATTAGTGGTATTTATAAATATAAACACTGGAATGTTAAAAAAAAGTGAATCTAACAGATTGGGCTTTTAAAGGTAGCTAGAGTAAAACATTATTTTCAAACTCTGAAATTTTCTTTTTGGTCTTTTTCTTTTAGGTTATATCTATTTTTTCAATGGGCCCATACAGTTTGAATACAGCATCTGGAGTAACCGTATTGTTCGTGTCATGCCAACAAATTCCCTATTGTGGTGTTAAATGTTTTAAAAATATTGTTATTTAAATCCTGGAGACCATTTGGGATAATGCTTCCAGACATTTTGGGGGGGGTCATGGGGGAGGGAGAGATATCAGGGGAAAGCTTAGTTCTGTGAACAAGCTTCAGTAAGTTATCTTTGAATATTTAGTATCTACACAGCTTTGCGTGGTGCTGGAACCACAATGAATTTTAAAGTAATGAAATTCATTATCTCTAAGGATCACCTAATTCTTGTGTGCTATACAGAAGCAGTAGTTGACAATATTCAACATCAAAAATGGGATATATGATCTGTCAAAGAGAGTTAGCTTAATATATTTATAAGGAAATTTTGCAAAGACATAAAAGTAAATCACATTTATATAATTAATGAATCATCTTTACCAAATAGTATAAAGGCATATGAAAATGCAATTTTGGGGGAGCGTATGACAGCCATACACAAACAACAATAAACCAAAGAGAAATGTCTGTAATAAATATATTATAGACAACTTTCCAAAGAAATAACTTGGGTTTTTCACTAAAAATATTTGGATGTATGTGCCCCTCTTCATTCAGAAATATCAGAGTCACTAAAGATAAGAGACAAAGACTAATGGTGAGGACAGCACATGTGGCCTTTGTATTGTGTTTAATTTTCACTATTGACAATGACTCAAGGACTACTCTCAAAGAAGACAAATATTTCTTTCCATATTTATAGAAGACAAAGAGAGATGATCTCTCTTTGTATTAAAATATTTCAGGTCTTTCAAAAATATCAAAGTATATTAAAATTGTTAACAAAATGATCTAAGGCCACAGAATCACTTTTTCATAAATCATCTGATTAAGGCTAAAAGTAGTGTTTTAACCCTATTTTATCTAAACAATTGTTTTAATTGTCCAGTTTACCTTGGATATATAAGCTATTTTTGAAAGAAATAGACTAAAATTTATCATAAATTGGAAGTATATATGTTAAAACAGAGATATCCAAAATAAAGGAAACATTCTACTGGATGATGGTCCTCTTGAAAAATGAAACTATGCCTTTTTTCTCCTTTTTTTTTTCTTTAATCCCTCGGAACTTTTTACAGTGCTTGGCACTTGGTTCTTATTGAATATATGAATGGTCATCAAGGGAAGAACCTTTGTGTTGAGAGATCATGTTCCTAAAAACTCAGGCAAAAAAAAAGAAAGTGTATTATATATGTGAAAAGTATTAGGAAGTGTTTATATTGTTTATAATAAAAAGTTATTTTCAACAGACATTGTCATACGGTATATTTTTGTCTTTTGGTATAATTTTAAGCTTTTCCTCACACAAAGAATGTCCATTTAAATTATTCCTTTTTCTTGCTAATCTTTTTGTTGGGTTGTTTTTTATAAGAACACTAAATTCAAATTTAGTATTAATTGTACCCAGCTTTTTTAACTCAAGTTCTGGTCGAGTTTGGTCAGCCTCGTGCTGATGAGCCCCCTTTACTGGGCCAGCTTCCTTAGATCGAGCCCACAGGCTCCTCAGAATCTTCTCTGCTGAGAGTATTACTTGGTAATGAAGTGGAGAAAGCAGTAGATCTAGAGTTAGGAAGACTGAGTCCTAACACCGACTCTGCCATGAACTCGGGCATGTTACTTCAGGCAGCTCATTTAATCTGTGTGGGCTTTATTTTGCTGATGATTAAAATGAAAGGAATAGCAGCTTTGGGGAAATATGAGGAAGCAGGGAACTCTAATGGGGAAGACAAACACTACCTAGGAAACTCAGGGCCACTGAGCTTAAACATTAGGTCTTTTGTGTTTTCTTAAACAGTGTTCATCCTCAAACATTTAATAAGTATCTGTTCTATGTCAGGCACCTAAGACATTGAGATAAACTAGAAAAACTTGATCTCTACTCCTGAAAAGCTTCTATCCTACTATGAAAACAAAGCGATTAAAATTGAGTAAATAAAGTGCTTTTCCAGGGGAGAAATGACCACCTGTTATGGGTGCAGAGAAGACTGCTCTTACCTTCCTCCCAGTGCACCCCCAAAGTCAGTCTATGCACTTTTCATCTTCCTTGACAATTTAATAGGATTACTGATTTCTAAGTTTTGCTATTGGTGTAGAACATCATCTACCCATCCATCCATCCATCCAATAAATATATAAGGTATAATAAGTATTAATTTCTGTCCTGTGTCAGGAACTTAAGTAGATGCTGGGAGTACAGTGAAAAGCAAAACCTCATTACTTTCTTGGAGCTCACAGTGTAGTTGGGGAGACAGACATTAATCAGATAAGTATAAATTACAACTGTGATAAATGCTACAAGGTAAGGAAACTTGCTCTGAGATCCTCTCATAAGAGGGATTTTACCTACTGTATATATTGGGGGGAGGGAAACAGGAGGGTCTTTCAAGAAGGGCAACACAAAGGAAGAGATAGATACCCAAGCTGACATAAAAAAAGAGTATAACCAAGGCAGTGAAGGGAATCAGGGAAAGGTTTCCAGGCCCATGCCTTCAGACTAGAATGGATCTGTTGGAGCTCAATAGAATTACAGAGAGGGTTTTTTTCACCTGCACCACACAGCTTGCGGAATCTCATTTCCCCGACCAGGGATTGAACCAGATCTCAGAAGTGAAAGCTCAGAATCCTAACCACTAGGCTACCAGGGAACTCCCTTAAAGATAGTTTTATGATGATGTTGGCAGAGTATGGATAGGTAAAACATACCAGGAAACCCCCTAAATCCAACCATGTTCCTCCTATCCTTCACTATGCCAAATATAAATCAGAGAATCTCTCTATGATCAACAACAAAAAAAGTATTGATTTTTAAAGACTGTTAGCACAAAATAACTGTCTATGCTAAAAATAAGCATAGGTCATTGCAGGGGTTGGCATGTGAATGTCTACTTCTTGGTAATTGAGTCAGCTGATGGAAATATTAACTTTTTTGAGCATATGGGTGTCTACATTATTCTGAAACAAGGTAGGGTCCTGTTTCTATCAGAGCACTGGGGAGGCCCTTCCCCAGTGAAGGCCTTGGTCCTGCCTGGCGCCCAGTGGGTCAGTGCATGGTACTGGTGTGGTAAAAGGCCACTCACCAACCCCACCCCTCGTCTTAAGTGTGTGACTTAACTCTGAGGGAAACCCCAGGTGGGTGGTGTCTAATTCCTCTATGCATGAGAATGGTTGCTTTAGAACAATACTTCTCAATGTGTGTTCTGCAGGCCAGCAGCATCAGTGCCACTTGAGAACTTGCTAGAAATGAACATTCTGTGCTCCCCCAGAGCCAAGGAATGAGATCTGTTTTAACAAGGTTTCTAGTCCCTCAGGTCCCAGAGTCCCTCAGAAAATCTCTTGTTCTGAGAGAGATGACATTGGTGTTCCCAGGGGTCAAAGCTTCCTGCTAAGATCTTGGGGAACACTGTATTCTACACTCCTTCCAGAAGATTCATAGTATATACTAGCATATTAAAGGCTACAAATAATCCTGTGTCAAAGAAACTGTTTAACCTATTGAACAAGGTTTTCCAAACATATCTGAACATGGAACATCATTTACTTTCTTTTACTCTCTTTTTAAAAGAGATGTTTAACTTGATTTCAGAAAAATTTTCATTTGCTTTATTATTTGCTTGCATGGTCTCTCTCATGGATGGCTAGATAGATAAACCAGTAGATAGAGATATAAAGTCAGGATTTTTCCCAACTCCCATCTCTGCTCCAGCCTCAATTTCAAATGCCCAATCTGATTGGTGTTACTTGGATCAGTGTCCTGCCACTGTGGCCAGAGCACCAAATTCAAATTACACCAAATGTCTATTTGGAGTTTACCAGTGGGAGCAGGGGTACTATTTAAAAAGAACTCAATATGAGTTGAGTGGTTGGGCTTAATAGGCTATGCTATAAAATATGTTACAGTTAAAATACAAATAGCCTGTTCACACAGATGTTCATGTATGATGTGAAGAGACCAAGTTAGAGTACATTTGCCCAACACACTGCACTCAAGTTGAATTGTAGATAGTAACAGCCTCTTCATCAAATAATAAGGGTGAAAAGTTTGAAAACCCCCTCGAAGTGAACCAGTAGTTTAAATGTTTTGAAATAGGAGCAATTGATGAGATCCCATGCTGGTGAAACAAATTTTGCCCTGGAAATTATCCTGGGAGAACTTTCACGTTAAATTAAAAATAGAGTCCTCAATCCCTGCATCCTCATATCAGAATAAAAATGCCAAGATATATATAGCAGACCTCACAAAAAGATAGCCACCATACCTCTCTACTAAATTTAAGTCCCAGTTATAGGAAATACCTTGATATTTAAGGATTCATCATAAGGTTGTGAGATTCAAAATAGTTCCATTAGGTGGCATCAGCCATACTGTTTTGAAAATGATGAATCAATTTAATTACAAAACAAAACTAATACTTTGCTCTTTAATGTAAGGATGAGGAATCTGGCCAAATTGCTGATGGTTTAATCCCTGACTTTATGCCGTTGACTTTCAAATAAGGTTTAACAGCTTAGGAATTCAAGAATAGCTTGCTCTAGTTTCCTTATGTGTCCCTGTCACTCATCTCAACTCTAAAATTTTCCTTCACAGGAGGTGAGAGTCAGGAAGGTGTGTGTCACACCAAGCCACCAAGACCTGCTGCAGGCCCCTTGGAGCTGGGGTTTGTGTGTCACCACAGACCTCTGGGTGACAGGCTCCAACATGAACCACAAAATACACAGTGTACCAAGAGAATGGAATCACACTAAAAAGAAACCAAACTAGCTGGCAGCAAGAGGGAAGAAAATCCCAAATTACCAGTCCAGTTACCTGGAGACAATGTTAAGCATAGAGGAAGAGAATGCTTAAGCTTTCCAAATGTTCTTTCTCACATTGTTTAGTTTTTCTAAATTTTTTGGACTTTTATATCTGCCTGATATTCTAGAGTTTGTGAAATGCTGATTTAGGATTTCTTGGCTTTGTTCTACCTCACTGCTCACAAGGTACTCAAATGGGACTACACCTATTCTATTAATGACCTCTGGAGGATCAAAGATATGGTAGGTTTACACCAACAGCATGGCCATTTTGGTAAGAGTTTATCATGGTATCTTATTGGACTTAAATGGTCAAAATTATGCCCTAAAATTAGATGCTGTGAGAAAGAAAATTTCTCTTCCATATATTTAAAATTTGTTATAACCCAGTCCAGAAGTAATCATTCAATAATGTCCCCACACATCAACAGAGCAAGGAAGGATTATAAGTACTTGATATCCGGTGAGTCTGTGAGACTCTTAAATCTTGGTTGAAATGGTAATGGACTCACATTATTCAAAACTGACTTGTTATATTTTACAATTCTTTACAAGTGAAGACATTACTCTTTTCCATTTTCATGGCTTTATGCTGGATTAAAGGACATCATCCAAGCATCCTTAGCCATGCCTCATCTGTTATGCCAAAAAGATTTAAAATTAGTAACTAAAAGTGTGTTTTGGGTTATTTGTTTTTTAATGTTTACCAGTAGGCTTCCTTTTCTTGACAACACTCCCTTTCCTTTAACAGACTCGGCACTAAAGGCTAGCACAGTACAAGTTGCAAGCAAAACAGTTCACAGAACTGTTCTAATTCTATCTGAAAAGGACTATTGCTTTCTGTGGTTAAAGGTGTGGCCTTTCTGTGTTTTATCCTCTAGCTAGTCTGTGCCTCAGCTTAATGAGTGCCAAGTGGCTTGTGACTTTGCTTCCAAAGCAACACAAGGAAAAAGGAAATCTGTGAGTTCTAAGAACCTCTGAGTACATGGGGCACAGTGTGTATGCTTATGCTGGCTCTGTTTCTGGAAAACTCTGGTTTGGATCATTTTGAGCTGAACAGAGGGCTGAGAAACAGCACCTATGCCTCCAGCCAAGCCCACCTTTCTGAATTCACTTATCAGGATTTATCCCATAATAAATAAGATACCTCCTAGGTAGTTGTATTCCCAATTTCATAGGGAATGTCCAAACTGATTAATGGTTTGAATAACAGAGATAAAATAAAGGCCAAGGAACCAGGGTAATAAGGGAATGAAATAATGGGCAGTATTTTGCAGTAGTGGTAATAGAAGCAGAATACTTGTACAACAAAGTTACCCAGGGATTATGTGAAATTAACTGGAATATGAACGAAGAACTCAGAGCTATTTTACTAGAATTGCCTTATACCCTCTGTATATGTAATATGCTTCTGCTTGATATTTACATTTAAGTTCAAAACATTTCCTGAAACATTTCAATGTGGCAAATTTGGGGGCTGGGGGCACGTGGCAATATTGTATATCCTGTGTTTACTTAAGATGAAAATAACTAGAGGAACCAATTAGATCATCTGATTCATTTTTTATTTTTATGAATGAGAATGAGGCCAAGAGAAAGGAAATGATCTCTCCAAGACAATACAATAGTGTTGGAGGCTGGACCATAAAAATCATCCAGATCTCGGGTGGCCTCGGCCTGCAGTGCCTTGAAGCAGGGTTTTGGTTCCCATGTAGTGATTGAGGTCAGGTTGTGGTGGTGAGAGCACTGAATCCTAGCCACTAGACCAGTGGTCAGTGACAAGGCCCTGACCCTATGACTTTACAGAAAAAGAATTCCCACAAAGACGGAAAGTAGTGAAACAAGTAAAGTATTTATTAGGAAAAAAAAGAAGTATAGTACGTGTAGATAGATACACGGGTGGGCTCAGAGAAAGAGTCGTGCCCTCTTGGCAGTTTGAATCACTTATATGGGGCATTTCTTCCATGTTTCCTTTGACCAATCATTTTGATTTGCCTGGTTCAGAGTCCATATTTGGTGCATCTCAGGATCTTCCCATGTGTGCACGCGCATCTCTTAGCCAAGATGGATGCTACTGAAGAGGCCTATGGGTAGACTTAGCCACTTAACATCACTCCCTTTTTGACCTCCAAGGAGCCTTTCTGCTCATGTGTAGTCAGGGAGGTCTCCTAACTTCGAGAATGAGGGATATGTGGTCTCTTATCTTCTATCTGGGCAGGGCCCAGCCTCCTCTCTTAATTGTCCTGTTATTCCCATCTCAGAGTATTGGTCCACAGGGAACAAACTCAAACCATTTAGCCTGAGGGTCCATCTATCACCTGTCTCAATCCCACTTTTCTCCTTCTAGCTTATTAATTCCTCTACTACTTCCACAGTCCACTATGTGTTTAGATATCCATTATTTATCAAGGGTCATGAAATACATTTAATTCTACCGTAAGGGTACCACTAATTGGACAGTACAAGGGGAGCTGAGTCCATGTGTCTATATTATCCTGGATAACAGTCAGGCCCCCCCAGGTTTTCAGCCTTTGCTGGCCACCCTCTCCCCACAGCTCAGGTCTCTGATTGACCTTAGTCAGGAGAGATTAAAAGGGCTCTGGCTCAGTTGTCTGAGATTCAGTAAGAAATTTTTTTTGCCAGGACAACTTTGGTTTTGCATCCAGTTTTGACAACTCAATTTCTGTGATTTTCGCAAGACTGAGTCCCTACCTTTGTTACAAACTGTCTCCTCCTTTAGTCCCTATGCCAGAATCCCTGTTTCTTAATACTGTGTGCCCAAAGGATACTGCCTTCTTTTCACCAGATCTTACCGGTTCAAGTTCCGGTCCTTGCCTCAGCCCAGAGGCTGGGCCCCACCGCTATTTTTTTTTTAATTAATTAATTTTTTTTGGCTGCATTGGGTCTTCGTAGCTGCGAACAGGCTTTCTCTAGTTGTGGCGAGAGGGGACTACTCTTTGTTGCGGTGCTCGGGCTTCTTATTGCGGGGGTTTCTCTTGTTGAGGAGCACAAGCTCTAGGCATGTTGGCTCGTAGTTGTAGCTCACGGGCTGTAGAGCACAGGCTCAGTTGTTGTGGTGCATGGGCTTAGTTGCTCCACGGCATGTGGGATCTTCCCAGACCAGGGCTGGAACCCGGATCCCCTGCATTAGCCGGCAGATTCTTAACCACTGAGCCACCAGGGAAGCCCCCCAACACACTGCTTATTGATGAGGAGCTGGTCTCTTCCTTCAGTGAAGACAGAAATATTGACAAATACATACAACTATCTCAATTTTCTTCAGTCCATCCCAAACATCTTATATTTCCGCCCCCCCTCACTCTTAGCCATTCAATTGGCTTCTTCAGGAAAAAAAAAAAAGTACAACTACAAAGATTGCTCCTTCACAGTACCTGAGCACCCACTCCATAGCCCCTCTGGATATCATCAGCAAAATAGCTAGTCACAGCTGTCTGTCGGGAAGAAAGTAATTTTCCTCTACCCTTCTAGGTTCTTCTGGCTGGTGTAAGAATTAAATTGATGTGAGACAGATTAAAAGAAAATCAAACAAAAGTTTAATAACAGGTACACATGGGAGAGACCCAGGAGAACTGAGTAACCTGCCAAAATGGCTGAAACCCTCACCTTAAGCACCATCTTCAGATGAAGACAAAAGAGGGTGTTGGGGGCAGTGGTCTGGGACATCAAAGGGGAGAAAGCAATTCACATGGAGATGGAAAAGCAAATGTTTGGTAAGCAAATGTTTGCTGGCCCATGCAGAGACAGTGGGGCACAGAGAAGAATTTTAACAAGCCACTTGCCTTTGCGGGGTGCCTCCCTGTGTGCACCTAGTTCATACTATAGTTACCTATGGTGGCAGCTCCTTTCCTGGAACAGGTCTTCTACTACCTTCTTTCAGGCAGTGAGGGGAAAGTCAAAGTTTCTTTCTGAGTCTTTCGGGCCTTGATTGTTGAAACAATGCATATGCCTATGAAATAATCCATATGCCAAAGAGACATTTTGGGGTGGGAATTTTGCTGTAATCTGAAAGAATTCATGTAGAGCCCTTAGCAGACTCCTAGGCCTGTAACAAGTGCTCAAGAAATAACAGCTGCTACTTCAACAATGCTGAAGATGGTGGTAGGGGTGGGTTGTGGGAGAGAAGAGTTATGGAATGACGGGTCTAACTAAATCAGAGACAGGAAGCACGTCCTCAAAACCAGTAGCTGAAGTCATTCTTGTTTTTTTGTCTTTTTAAAAAAAAATACAGTATTATTTATCTTCCCTCTGTTAAACCCTGAGTCAACCACTTTCCCCAGACTGCCTGGGGGCTTATAGGAAAAAGAACATACAATACAGGGCAGATGAAACATGGGAGAAAGAACTATGGGAGAGGAGATGGCTCCTTCACATGGCACAGAGGATGAGAAAGGCTACCATCAGACAAAAGAGTCCCTTGCCTCTAAGAGGACGAAGCCCTTCACTGTTGCTTCAGAGAAGGGTTCCTGGCATAACAAATAATGAGGTTCCCAAACACAGTCCCAATTCCAGCCCCAGAGCTAACCACCCCTAACTTGGCAACCCAGCCCCAGTGAACGTGGCTTCTGTGTCAATGTCCCTTGAAATGGTGTTGGTTTGGAAGCCGTGGCTAGGAAGGTCTGAGGTCAGGATACCTGAGCAGCCAAGCTGCTGGGGCTCCCATCAGTCATTTCCGCACCACTGCAGACAGTGATGGGAGCAGTGACTGACCAAGGAGGGGGTTGGAGATGGACTTAGTGCAGGCACACATTTTCAGGGGTTGAGGGGCTGTGGCCAGAGAGCTGTTCTCAGTGCAGAGAAGACAGTGGAGGGGGGAGGCAATAGTGAAAATGAAGTCATTTTTTCAGGTTTACAGCTGTAATCCTCAAGTACTTCCTTGTTCATGCAAACTAAATGTTACTTCTCTTCAGTTTAGTCAAATGACTAAGTGCTTGTATGTCTGCTATTTTTCTTGAGAATTTGGAATTCTTTTTTTTTTTAAGATTTTTGTTGTTGTTGTGGATCATTTTTAAAGTCTTTATTGAATTTGTTATAATATCGCTTCTGTTTTATGTTTTGGTTTTTTGGCCAGAGACATGTGGGATCTTAGCTCCCCAATCAGGGATGGAACCTGCACCCCCTGCATTGGAAGGCTAAGTCGTAACCACTGGACTGCCAGGGAAGCCCAGAGAATATGGAATTCTTCTATTAAAATTCCTAGAAGGAGCCCTCTGGAATTGAAAATAAAAAAATATCAGTCATCCATTTCTTTACAGCTAATGAGTCCTGCCTCCCTTTCTTTGGTTCTGGGCCAACAGAGGAGTCTTCTTATGTGGGTGGTAGCATCAAAAGGCCCTTCTGCTCTTTGCAAGGATCATCTAGTCAACTACTGTACTATCTATACTAACCGTAGATATCAGCATGTGAATACAGTAGTTTAGAAAAAAGGAAAGAGTACCTAATAAAGGATTTATTATTATTTGTCCGTGAAATACATTTTAAGGTTTATTGGAGGAAATAGATTTTCTTTACTAAATGTCTTATTTAGGTTAGTTTTAAAATTTATCCATATTTCCCCAGTATGCACAAAGCCTAGAGGAAAGACCCAGAGGCTTCTAAATTGCAAGGAAGTTTAGCCAGTCATCAAGGATTTCTCCCAAGGAAAGGTAAGGTCTAGGTGGGATGACAGAGACACTGCACTCTGGGGTATAGCTCATCTGAGACTAAAGTCCTGCTGGATCCTCAGAATGAGCATGGACAGAAATTGTTATATGCAGCCCTTTCTTAAACCTATTTCTTCCGATATGTTATACAACTTAACCGTGTCACATGGCCCAATCAGCTGAAGCACAAGATAGTCAATTTTTCCAACGATGTGCCTGACTTTATTTCTGCATCAGTAGCTGAATCAACTCTGAGCATTCATATTGCAGCTGAAAAAGCCACATCCTCTGGGCCTAAACTTATTGTTTTAAAGCTATATGGAGTGGATGTACTCATTCCATAGACAGTACATCGACATGGCCACACCCTTAGGTTACAGCATTACAGGTGTGTCTCTGGCTCCCTGGAGGATATGCTGACTTATCTCTGCCCATCTTCAACCCCAACTTACAGCTGATGCTATCAACTCCCAGTCCCTCCTCCTTGGGAAAAGAAAGAAAATGGATTAAGGTGTTCCCTTTGGCAAGTTCCCTTTGGTGGTATAATCACTGATGATTCTTTACTTAGTGAAGAAGGATTAAGACTTTGGGCCCGGGGGGGCAAAACACATCCTATAGAAGCATGGTTTTTTACCAGCTGAATGCCTGTTACTGAACAGGAAGTCATGATAATCAGAGTTGAGTCAAGCTTGAGAAGGCTTTTGTTATATGCCCTCGAGTAGAATTCTCCCAGCTGAAGCTCTCAAAGAGACTGGCAAGCTTACCATTGATAAGGTTGTCTTCCAAATTTCTTAGAATAAAATTTAACTGTTTTCATTCATCACTTCCTCATTCATTAAACAAAGTAGTTTTGAGTATATTGCAGCCTAATTTTGCTAACTGAGACTGTTGGCATATTTCTTAGGGAGGAAGTGAAGTTAAGTTTAGGTGTAAAACTGGGCCACGGCACCTAGGCAACAAGTTTCAGTAATAAGTGACAGGACATGAAACTGAGTCCCCCTAAAAACAAGTTCCCCTGTGAGTTTATGATTAATCTCTCTATCCAAAACTTTATTCACTTTCTTGTCCGACCCCTGTGATGCTCAGGATTGAGGAGTATCAAAAGAAAAGGGGGATTGAAACCAAGCAGAGCCCTGCAGGGCCTTCCTGGGTACAAAACCCCTCCATATTCCCCATTTGTTGTTTGTAGAAAAAGGTTTTAGTCTCCTAGGCCTTCCCTGAGTTACAAAGAGCAAACTCAAGCAGTTAATGATTAGAACAGTAGAGTCACAGAACTCCTAGATCTCCCTGAAGGGATATAGGTAACAATCTGATGCATATCTTTGAAATGTTCTGCAGAAACTAGGACCCCAGTGGAGGATGGTGACTACATGCTGAACACAAGCATAGAGACCTCAGATGGAACCAGAAAGTTGGAACCAGAAGGTTGATGATTGAGATTCCTGAAATATCACACTGTTACCTCACAACCAACCAAACAGAAGAAGGTCCACAAGCTGATCAGGCATCCTATGACCCTCTCCTCTAACATTGTCTTTATTTTAATCTTATTTTATATTGCAGTATAGTTGGTTAACAATGTTGTGTTAGTTTCAGGTGCACAGCAAAGTGATTCAGTTATACATACACATGTATCTGTTCTTTTTCAAATTCTTTTCCCATTTAGGTTATTACAGAATATTGAGCAGAGTTCCCTGTGCTATATAGTAGGTCCTTTTTGGTTATCTATTTTAAATATAGCAATGTGTATATGTCAATCCCAATCTCTCAATCTATCCCTCCCCACACTCCACCCTTCCTCCCTGGTAACCATAAATTCATTCTCTAAGTCTATAAGTCTGTTTCTGTTTTGTAAATAAGTTCATTTGTATCTTTTTTGTTTTTAGATTCTGCATATAAGTGATATCATATGATATTTGTCTTTCTCTGTCTGACTTACTTCACTTAGTATGATAATCTCCAGGTCCATCTCTGTTGCTGCAAATGGCATTATTTCATTCTTTTTAATGGCTGAGTAATATTCCATTGTATATATGTATCACATCTTCTTTACCCATTCATCTATCCTAAAATCCATCCAGGGAGTTTGGGTCTTTTGAGCATGAGCTGCCCATTCTCCTTTCCTGGAACCCTGAAAATAACCCTTACTTTGTTGCAGATACCTGCTGTCAGAATTTGGTTCTCTGCACTGTGGTCACAGGAACCTTTGCTTGATAACAGACACATTTAGTCAAACATGTGAAATGATTTGTAGGTTACAATTACAAAACGTCAGGTTGTATATAATTTTACAAATAGGGATTAAGCAACTTTCATGGCAGAGTAGGTAAATACCTGACCACTGGGAACATAACTGGTGGACAAGGGGAGAGTATATTGGGAAATAGTGAGTCTTAGAAATTGATGTTTTCCCTTCTCACCCTCAATGAAAGTGCAAAAAGTTCCAGTGATTTTCCCTATGTAGCTGCTCTCTGGTATAGTTTTACTGTAAAACCCAATCACTGAATTAAGTGTGACGAAAGAAACAGAAGAACAGCTTCAGGGCTAATAGCACATTTTGGCTTCTGTAAGAAACTTGCTTGCTTGGGGCAGGAAGAACCATGTTCCTGATTGGCTGATTCAAAATTAAACAGCTCCCTCCCGCCTTGAGAACTTCCCTTCCTGTGAAGGGTATAAAGGCCTCACCCGACTGTTAGTTGGGGTCTCACTCACTTCTCTCCGAGTGGGACCCTGTCCGGACAGTTTGTGTAAGCTTCTATACTTATACTTGTATAAATCCTTTGCTAATCTTTCTGCTTGGTGTTGGTGATTCTAGGGTGTCCTTGGTTGGGACACGGGTCGCATTTACCAGGTAACTTGACTCCAGGCGTGTGGCTCCCGGACCGCAACATAAGAAAAGTAAGATAAGTGTTCATTTTACTTTTGTGGCATTGAGCAATTTCTGTCTTCACCTGCAACAAAGGACAAGAACTTCAATGTGTCATGGGGTGGTGGTCCCCATGGCTGGCAGTTCCCATAGGCCTGGCTATGTGAGGAGGTGACTGGATGACATCACTTTCAGACCAGGGCCTGTTGTACAGCCTTGAATGAATCTGGCAGTCGTTTTGCTTCAGAGGTAGTCATGTTGACTACAAAGCTCCCTGAGTTCATGGTCTTATTCTGACTCGGAAACATCGTTGTGTATGAAATGCAAGATTTGAGAGAATCTGCAGATATTAGGTTGGAAAAGAGTGAAGAGAAACATAGAGAAGAGGCACTGGGCAGAAGCCAAGAGGCAGGAAAAGTTGTGAATGGGAAGAGACCATCATGCAGAGAGCAAAGTTCCTTGACAGCAAGAGTAGAAGTGGAAATGGTGATAGAAAGTGACTGATCCACCTGTTGGATGCCTGTTGTATATACTACCTCCTCCATGAAGTCTCACTTTGTCACACTAGGCAAAGTCATCTGCCTTCTGAACCCAGCACCTAGCCCCTCTGTTTTGGCCTTATTGCACTTTGTATCTCTCTCAGGGTTCTTTGAGTGTGAGCAATATAGAATGCAACTCTGGATAAGGATTCTGAGTAGTTCACAGAATTGAAAGAAAAGCTAAACTCCTAGATATCAGAAAGGACAGATTCCAGCCCAGTCCTGATATCTCAAGAGAAGGAATCCAGACTTTCTCTGGGCAGTTCCATTGAAATGATTCTACTTCACTGCTTCCATTTTATGTCAGTCCACTCAAGAGTCAGTTTCCAGGAAGAGAGAGTTGTGTTCTTTCAGCTCAAGACTGCTGGCTACCCTTGGTAGAGGTGAGTGGCAATGGGCCAGAACTGGACTGACAGTTCCATAGCACAATCATCTCATGGGTTAGAGAAGAGAGAATCAAAGTAAAGGAGGATGCATTTTACTAAAAGAAAGAGGAGAGGATATTGTGCAGGCAAGCAAACAAAACAAAACCAAAACAGATGTGCAGTACACACCCTCCTCTATTTTACAATTATTTGCAGAGTTGTCTTTGTCACCTACTAAATGGGGCAAGTAATACATTTTCCTCTTCCAGGCAGGGTCCATTCATTAATTTTATTTGATCCTATAATAATCAGAATATTATTATCAATGTCTAACATTTATTGAGCAAACACAGTGATACTGTGTTGGGTGTCTTATATGCATTATCTCATCTGATTTTCTCAGCAGATGTATACAGTAGTTGTTTTATTAAACTCACTTTACAGACAGGAAAACCATGACTTGAAGAGGTTAAGAACTTTCCTAAAAACACAGCCAGTAAGAAATAGAAAAGGGTTTAAAACTCGGTTTTTGTGACGCCAAAACTCAGGCTTTTAACCACTCTGATATACTGACTCCACATTATATGAGATAATTGATGCATATTTTAATTAATTAATTAATTGATGGCTGTGTTGGGTCTTAGTTGTTGTGCTCTGGCTTTCTCTAGTTGTGGCGAGCAGGGGCTACTCTTCCTTGCAGTGCGCAGGCTTCTCATTGCTGTGGCTTCTCTTGTTGCAGAGCAGCAACTCTAGCATGCGGGCTTCAGTAGTTGTGGCTCACAGGCTCTAGAGTGCAGACTCAATAGTTGTTGCACACTCAGTAGTTATTTGCTCCGCAGCATGTGTGATCTTTCCAGACCAGGTCTCAAACCCGTGTACCCTGTTTTGGTAGGTAGATTCTTAACCCCTGTGCCACCAGGGAAGTCTCAATGCATATTTTTAATAAAAGTATTTTTCCACGCTTGTACAAAATATCTTTTAATAATTTATGCAGCCCAGGACACAGCACCTCAATCTAAGACTTAAAAAAGCTTGAAAAGACTTAGAGAAAAGCTATTGAGAGGCAGCATGGTAGTGAAGAAATGGCTGATGAATGAAAGTCTCAAAAAAATTATGACTGTCATGTGAAAAACTCCAAAGTACCTGGTCAGGCCAAGCCCAGTGTCCACGGACTAAGCGACAGCCAAGGTAGGGAAAAATAAATAAGACTTTCTATGAGGACTTTTTGTAGATTGAAAGGCTCTGAATAAAGAGAAGACTTGGTTATTTTTACTCTAACCTATAGAAAATATTGAAATGTAAGAAGTAAAACCAACAAGTTTTAAATAAATTTATAGTTCACACAAAGGTTAAGGTGTTCTCTGATTGCCCCTAGTCTTGTAGGCTGTTTGTGGAGTTCTCTAGCACTCCCCTAGATACTGCTGACTGGGCTGGAGAGAATTTTAACTTGCCTTACTTTGGTAATCCTCATGTTTTTAGAATGTGACTTCTCTGCAGAGAAGTGAAACTACAGGTACACCCTGTTTTATTTTGCTTCGCAGATATTATGTTTTTCACAAATTGAAGATTTGTGACAGCCCTGCATTAAGCAAGTCTTTCAGCATCATTTTTCCAACAGCATTTGCTCACTTCATGTCTCTGTGTCACATTTGGGTAATTCTTGAAATATTTCAGGCTTTTTCATTATTTTCATATTTGTTATTGTGATCTGTGATCAGTGATGTCACTGCTATGACTCGCTGAAGGCCGAGATAATGGTTAGCATTTTTTAGCAATAAAATATTTTAAAGTATGTACATTGTTTTCTCAGACATAATGCTATTGCACACTTAAGAAACTACAGTATAGTGTAAACATAACTTTTATATGCACTGGGAGACTAAAAAATTTGTGTGGCTCACTTTATTGCAGTGGTCTGGAACCGCACCCACAATTATCTCTGAGGTATATGTCCATACCAGGCCATTCAAGCTAGCTACTGCTAGACATGTCCACTGTAGGGACAAATTTGTTTCAAAGAGATCTCAAGTGAGTCATTTGTGTTCCTAGAATGCAGGCCTGGGGACAGGAAAAAGACATCATGGGAAAAACTGGTCTGAAATGAATGGAATACAAATACTTTTGGGAATCCAAGTGGCCAAATCCTGTGCACTGGCCATCACAACAAAGACTCATGGTCTTACACTGGAGGCCAAAGTCATCTAGTAGTCATTGGCTTTTGTTCCTGGAGGAGAGAGAGGGGTCTGGTCAATTCCTCCTTATTTAGCAATGTGTCACTCCGTTGCATAAAACCCAGCAATGGTTCGAGTTAGCTCTCAGGAAACAATTCCAACTGCTCAGTGTGGCTTACAGACATCACCTGGTCTGACCCCATGCCCCCACCTGACCCTCTAGCCTTGTCTCTCATTTCTGTGACCCTCCATTCCCTTATGTCCCCTCCCACCTTTCCACTGCCCTCCCTGATTCAACCATCGTTCTTTCCTTGAAGACACCAAACCCTTTTTCCTTTCTGGCCTTAGAATATGTGTTTACTTCCTCTTCAACTTTCAGATCTAATTTTTTTTTTTTCGGGCCTCTCACTGTTGTGTCCTCTCCCATTGCGGAGCAGAGGCTCCGGACGCGCAGGCTCAGCAGCCATGGCCTAGGGCCCAGCCGTTCTGCGGCATGTAGAATCTTCTCGGACTGGGGCACGAGCCCGTGTCCCCTGCATCGGCAGGCGGACTCTCAACCACTGCACCACCGGGGAAGCCCTCAGATCTAATTTTAAATGTCATTTCATCTGGGAAGCCTCCCCTGACTCTAGGTCTGGGTTAAGGACATGAGCCTCCTTTTTGCATTAAAATAGCGTGTTTTTTTTTTTTCTGTATTCTCCCCTAAGACTCTAGCCCAGTTATGGCAGGAAATGAAAGTCTTATTCATATATATATATATATATATATATATATATATATATATACACATATATATACACACATATGCATATATATACACTTACATATGCATATATATGTATACACACATGTATACACACATACATATTATACACAGACAAATTGAGAGGAAAGAGGTAATGTGACTTATCTCACACCTCACGATCTAGTTCTCTGCAGTTATATTCATTCAAATACCAAGCACAGGAAAACCCTGGGTTACATGATAGTGGGAGTTCCTGGTGAGGATGCCTTTGTCTGCAGACATGAGGAAGATAGGCAGAAGCTCCATGGGCACACAGCCAGTGCCACCCTTTAAGCAGGGCAAGAAGGGCTCCCAAACTGGGCCCCATACTTTAGAGTGTCTTGCATATCAAAAACTCTAAATAAAACCTTTTTTTCCCCTCTTTTATATCTTAAGAAGGTTTTTCCGAAATTTTGCTACCACCCTGAGTGAACGATATTATGGGAAGAGGATACACAAGTTGCATTGGCCCTTCAAGTCAGTACAGGCAAGACTGAGGGTGTGGCAGTGTATATATGTCAGTGATGGGAGGGTCAGGTGAGAAGGATGTCTCCCTCAAATCACATGAAGTGGGTGTCTTTGCAGATGAAGCTCCCCAAACATCTTTTCTCCTTTGCTCCTCTGGGGAGGTGCTTAGAACTACCTGGAAATCTTGAATCAGAAAAGTAAAGCATTGGGGAGGGTGCTTGACCAGGAAGTTCTGGCAAGAGCCCAGCTTCTGCCCTGTCCCAGAAGATGTGCACTATCAGGTTCACAGGCTGCTGAGGGATGGGGGCTGGATGGGGAGTGAAGATGGAGAGAGTGTGGGGAGAGGTGCGAGTCCACAGCTTCTTTGGCCTCTAGTCTAGATATTTAGACATGTAGTAAGTGGATCTCTACTTGGATCCTTCCTCCTTGGTCCCCCACCAATATTTGGAGCAGACCTGTGCACAGTCTTGCTTCATTAGCCATGAAGGCTCTTGTGTGCTTCTCCTTGGAAGTGGGCATGGTTACTCCTTACTTTAACTTTCTATTCAAGGAGTGACTCAACTTTTAATGTGTGCTTATATTGATTCTTCTTCTGTCTGACCCAGCTGGTTGGCCAGTCACTACTTGGTATGGAGCCCCTCTGTTGAGCAGACCTTTTATATCCATGTCTCAGAGACCATCTGCCAACTCATAAGTGTCTTGGGTAAGGCATCCCTCTCTGAGCTAATAATCTGTTGGCCACAGAGACAGGTCACATTTTACACATAAGTGTGGTGATTTGGGGATGAGGAAACCACTTGGCATTGGCTCTGAAGAAGCTGTGAGCAGAGTAGGCACTCAGAGCTCCATGCCCCATACATGTTCTTTCCCATATCCCACACTACTACCCAGATCACTGAATGCTACTTTTTTTTGAATTTTATTTTATTTTTTATACAGCAGGTTCTTATTAATTACCTGTTTTATACATATTAGTGTATATATGTCAATCCCAATCTCCCAATTCATCCCACCACCACCACTCCTGCCTTTTCCCCCCCCGCCCTTGGTGTCCATACATTTGTTCCCTACATCTGTCTCTATTTCTGCTTTGCAAACCGGTTCATCTGTACCATTTTTCTAGACTGAATGCTACTTTTGTATTAATTTTTAAGTCATTCATGCAGTTATTCTCATTCCCACCTAAAGTACGTCAGCTACAAAAATGTGTGAGAATCTAAATTAAATCATTCTGACTCTTCTGCAAAAGAGGAAGAGAAAATAAGAACTCTTCAAACTTCAGTGCATGACTTAGAGTTTTTCAAGTTATTTAGAAAGATGTGGCCAGTTCTTTCACTGTAAATTTACCCTGGCTTCAGAAATGTCTTATATGTCTGGGAATGGTTTCATTTCCTCTACAAAGGTCAGTAATAGTCACCATAAAATTAAGACTGGGAAAAAAAGAAACTGCATCTATATTTAGAAAACAAATCAATTCCTTTCCATTACACGACAGTTTGGGCAATTTTAGTGATTATTTTTGCATAATTTATACACAAGTTTAGTTATAGAATTTATATAATCTCCTCATTAAGCTGGCCCAAACACTATGCAGTCCAGTATTTTGGTCACATATACTTAACCATCCCTCATAATGTTATGTGGCTCCTACCACTCTGAGTGTTGTGCTCTCCTTAAAAGTAAATCAGTAAGTTGACCTCAGTCTTTCTTCATGCCTGACATTGGCTCTTTACTGGCCTTCCCTCTCCATAAGTGCAACAGGAGTGGATAAAGTGTGCCCCCAGGACCCTTTTGAGTCATGGCTCCTGGCACTCACACCCAGTCCTAGAAAATGTGAATGTGGATGTCACTGGCTTCTCCACAGATGAACTGTCTAAAAGTCTTGTCCCATCCTGGGAAAAGAGGAGGAAATAGATGAGAAAATTAAGTCTACTACCCCAAAGAATGCAAGTTCTCAGAATCAAGGAGAGCTTCAAACATGGATTCTCAACTCTGATTATTCATTGGAGCCAATTGCTATGTTTAAAAGACTCACACTCCACCATCAACCTTAGAATTCTAATGCCAAAGTCATGGGTAGGGATTGGCATATATACATGTTTCTAACAGTAATTTTGATGCTCACGCAGGATTCAAAACCAGTGCTTTGAATGAGAGGTTTACAATTTGCTTTTATTTCCCCCTCCACAAATGAGCAAGAGATTCATTTCACTGAATGACAGACTGCACACATTGGTGCTATTCCAGTTTTGGGAGGAGAGAAGTTTGGTTCCAATAATAATCTCCTCAATCCACCACAGGCCTTAAAAGAAGAGTGTACAGAATCATCTAAGCAAAATCACACAGCAAGGAAGTCTGCCTGACTTTGAATATTTACTTCCCTTTCAACATGTTTGTGATTCAATATGGCTTCCGTTTCTCATGTGTTGAGTTTGATTTGGGAGGAGCATCATTATCAGGTGTCCTTGATACACTATTATATGAGGGATTACAACCAAATTCTTGAAAAAGTAAAAAAAATTGGAATATTACTCAGCAACTAAAAAAACAAACCACTTTTGATACATGTAACAAAATGGATAAATCTTAAAAAGTGAGAGAAGGCAAAAGATACTGCATGATTCATTTCTACAATATTTTAGAAAAAAACAAAAGCACAGAGATACAAATCAGCTCCATGGTTACCAGAGACTGAGTGTGGTAGAGGGAGATTTTATGCAAAAGAGGAAAAGAATTTTCTTGAGGTAATATGAAATCGTTTATGCCTTTTATTCTAATACATTTTGTGTATTAGAGGACAATATGACCCAGAGTTTTTATTTATTTATCTATCTATCCATTTATTTATTTACTTATTTATTTATTTACATCTTTATTAGAATATAATTGCTTTACATTGTTGTGTTAGTTGCTGCTGTATAACAAAGTGAATCAGCTATACATATACATATATCCGCATAACCCCTCCCTCTCGCGTCTCCCTCCCACCCTCCACATCCCATCCCTCTAGGTGGTCACAGAACACCAAGCTGAGCTCTCTGTGCTATGTGGCTGCTTCCCACTAGCTTTCTATTTTACATTTCATTATGTATATATGTCAATGACACTCTCCAACTTTGTCTCAGCTTACCCTTCCTCCTCCCTGTGTCCTCAAGTCCATTCCCTACGTTTGCATCTTTATTCCTGTCCTGCCCCTAGGTACTTCAAAACCTTTTTTTTTTTCTTTTAGAATCCATATATATGTCTTAGCATATGGTATTTGTTTTTCTCTTTCTGACTTACTTCACTCTATATGACAGACACTAGGTCCATCCACATCACTACAAATCACTCACTTTTGTTTCTTTTTATGGCTGAGTATTATTACATTGTATATTTGTGCCACATCTTCTTTACCCATTCTTCTGTTGATGGAAACTTAGGTTGGTTCCATGTCCTGTCTATTGTAAACAGTGCTGCAGTGAACATTGTGGTACATGACTCTTTCTGAATTATGATTTTCTCAGGGTATATGTCCAGTAATGGGACTGCTGGGTCATATGGTAGTTCTATTGTTAGTTTTTGGGTTTTTTTTTTTAATCTTTATTGGAGTATAATTGCTTCACAATGGTGTGTTAGTTTCTGCTTTATATCTATTGTTAGTTTTTTAAGGAATCTCCATACTGTTCTCTGTAGTGGCTGTATCAATTCACATTCCCACCAGCAGTGCAAGAGTGTTCCCTTTTCTCCACACCCTCTCCAGCATTTATGGTTTGTAGATTTTTTCATGATGGCCATTCTGACTGGTGTGAGGTGATACCTCATTGTAGTTTTGATTTGCATTTCTCTAATGATTAGTGATGTTGAGTAGCCTTTCATGTGTTTGTTGGCAATCTGTATATCCATCTGTGGAGAAACGTCTATTTAGGTCTTCTGCCCATTTTTGGATTGGGTTGCTTATTTTTTTGATGTTGAGCTGCATGAGCTGCTTGTATTTTTGGAGATTAATCCTTTGTCATTTGTTTCATATGCAAATATTATCTCCCATTCTGAGGGTTGTCTTTTCATCTTGTTTATGGTTTCCTTTGCTATGCAAAAGCTTTGAAGTTTCATTAGGTCCCATTTGTTTGTTTTTGTTTTTATTTCCATTTATCTAGGAGGTGGGTCAAAAAGGATCTTGCTGTGATTTATGTTATAGAGTGTTCTGCCTATGTTATACTCTAAGAGTTTGATAGTTTCTGTCCTTACATTTTGGTCTTTAACCCATTTTGAGTTTATTTCTGTGTATGGTGTTAGGGAGTGTTCTAATTTCATTCATTTACATGTAGCTGCCCAGTTTTCCCAGCAGCACTTGTTGAAGAAGCTGTCTTTTCTCTATTGTATACTCTGGCATCCTTTATAAAAGAAAAGATGACTATGTTTATGGGTTTATCTCTGAGCTTTCTATCCTGTTCCATTGATCTATATTTCTGTTTTTGTGCCAGTACCATACTGTCTTGATTACTGTAGTTTTGTAGTATAGTCTGAAGTCAGGGAGCCTGATTCCTCCAGCTCCATTTCTCATTCTCAAGTTTGCTTTGCTATTCGGGGTCTTTTGTGGTTCCATACAAATTGTGAAATTTTTTGTTCTAGTTCTGTGAAAAATGCCAGTGGTAGTTTGATAGGGATTGCATTGAATCTGCAGATTGCTTTGGGTAGTAGAGTCATTTTCATAATGTTGATTCTTCCAATCCAAGAACATGGTATATCTCTCCATCTATTTGTATCATCTTTAATTTCTTTCATCAGTGTCTTATAGTTTTCTGCATACAGGTCTTTTGTCTCCTTAAGTAGGTTTATTCTTATGTATTTTAATCTTTTTGTTGCAATGATAAATGGGAGAGTTTCCTTAATTTCTCTTTCAGGTTTTTCATCCTTAATGTATAGAAATGTAAGAGATTTCTGTGCATTAATTTTGTATCCTACTGCTTTACCAAATTCACTGATTATTTCTAGTAGTTTTCTGGTAGCATCTTTAGGATTCTCTATGTATAGTATCATTTCATCTGCAAACAGTGACAACTTTACTTCTTCCTTTCCAATTTGGATTCCTTTTATTTCTTTTTTATTCCTGATTGCTGTGGCTAAAACTTCCAAAACTATATTGAATAATAGAGGTGATAGTGGACAACCTTGTCTTGTTCCTGACCTTAGAGGAAATGGTTTCAGTTTTTCACCATTGAAAGCGATGTTGGCTGTTTGTTTGTAATATATGGCCTTTATTATTTTTAGGTAAGTTCCTTCTATGCCTACTTTCTGGAGGGTTTTTAAGATAAATGGGTGTTGAATTTTGTTGAAAGCTTTTTCTGCATCTATTGAGATAATCATATGGATTTTCTTCTTCAATTTATTAATATTGTTTATCACATTGATTGATTTGTGTGTATTGAAGAATCGTTGCATTTCTGGGATAAAACCCACTTGGTCATGGTGTGTGATCCTTTTCATGTGCTGCTGAATTCTGTTTGCTAGTATTTTGTTGAGGATTTTTCCTCTATGTTTATCAGTGATATTGGCCTGTAGTTTTCTTTCTTTGTGACATCTTTTTCTGGTGCTGGTATCAGGGTGATGGTGGTCTCGTAGAATGAGTTAGGGAGTATTCTTCCCTTTGCTATATTATGGAAGAGTTTGAGAAGGATAGGTATTAGCTCTTCTATAAATGTTTGATAGAATTCGCCTGTGAAGGCATCTGGTTCTGTGCTTTTGTTTGTTGGAAGATTTTTAATCACAGTCTCAATTTCAGTGCTTGTGATTTGTCTGTTCATATTTTCTATTTCTTCCTGGTTCAGTCACAGAAGGTTGTGTTTTTCTAAGAACTTGTGTATTTCTTCCAGGTTGTCCATTTTATTGGCATAGAGTTGCTTATGGTAATCTGTCATGAACCTCTGTATTTCTCCAGTGCCAGTTGTTACTTCTCCTTTTTCATGTCTAATCCTATTGATTTGAGTCTTCTCCCTTTTTTTCTTGATGAGTCTGGCTAATGTTTTATCAATTTTGTTTATCTTCTCAAAGAACTAGCTTTTAGTTTTATTGATTTTTGCTATTGTTTCCTTTATTTCTTTTTCATTTATTTCTGATATGATATTTATGATTTCTTTCCTTCTACTAACTTTGGGTTTTTTTGTTGTTCTTCTTTCTCTAATTGCTTTAGGTGTAAGGTTAGGTTTTTTATTTGAGATATTTCTTGTTTCTTGAGGTAGGATTGTATTGCTAGAAGCTTCCCTCTTAGAACTGATTTTGCTGCATCCCTTAGGTTTTGCGTCATTGTGGTTTCAATGTCATTTGTTTCTAGGTAGTTTTTGATTTCCTCTTTGATTTCTTCAGTGATCTCTTGGTTATTTACTAGCATATTGTTTAGCATCCATTTGTTTGTATTTTTCACAGGTTTTTTTTTTCCTGTAATTGGTTTCTAATCTCATAATATTGTGGTCAGAAAAGATGGTTGATATGATTTCAGTTTTCTTAAATTTACCAAGGCTTGACCTGTGATCCAAGATGTGATCTATCCTGGAGAATGTTCTGGGTGTACTTGAGAAGAAAGTATATTATGCTGTTTTTGGGTGCCTGCAGGTTCTTAGTTCCTGTTGTTTTTGATGTCTGTCCCCAGTGGCTAAGGTTGGTTCAGTGGGTTGTGTAAGGCTTCCTGGTGGAGGGGACTGGTGCCTGTGTTCTGGTGGATGAGGCTGGATATTGTCTTTCTTGTGGGCAGGACACGTTCCAGTGATGGGTTTTGGGGTGTCTGTGACCTTATTATTTTAGGCAGCCTCTCCGCTAGTGGATGGTGTTGTGTTCCTGTCTTGCTAGTTTTTGGCATAGGGTGTCCTGCACTGTAGCTTGCTGGTCGTTGAGTGGAGCTGGGTCTTAGCGTTGAGATGGAAATCTCTATGAGAGGTTTTGGTTTAGCTGTTTGATATTACATGTAGCTGGGAGGTCTCTGGTGGACCAATGTCCTGACCTTGGCTATCCCACCTCAGAGGCTTAAGCCTGACACCCAGCTGGAGGACCAAGACCCTGTGAAGCACACAGCTCAGAAGAAAAGGGAGAAAACTAAGAAAGAAAGAATGAAAAATAAAATAAAGTTATTAAAATAAAAATTTAAAAATTATTAAAAATTAAAAAATTAAAAAGTATTTTAAAAAACAGAAAAAAATAATAAAGAAAGAAGAGAGCAACCAATCCAAAAAACAAATCCACCCATGATAACAAACTCTAAAAACTATACTAAAAAACATAAATAAAAAAGTGACAGAGAGAACCCTAGGACAAATGGTAAAAGCAAAGCTATACAGACAAAATCACACAAAGCAGCATACCCATACACACTCACAAAAAGAGAAAAAGGAAAAAAAAACCATGTATATCTATCTATATAAAAAAAGAAAAAGGAAGAGAGCAGCCAAATCAATAAACAATTCTACCAATGGTAATAAACTCAAAATACTAAAGTAAGATAAACATAAAACCAGAAACAAATTAGATGCAGAAAGCACACTCCAAGTCTACAGTTGCTCCCAAAGTCCACTGCCTCAATTTTGGGATGATTCATTGTCTATTCAGGTATTCCACAGATGCAGGATACATCAAGTTGATTGTGGAGATTTAATCTGCTGCTCCTGAGGCTCCTGGGAGAAATTTCCCTTTCTCTTCTTTGTTCTCACAGTTCCTGGGGTTTAGCTTTGGATTTGGCCCTGCCTCTGCATGTAGGTCACCTGAGGGCATCTGTTTTTTGCTCAGACAGGATGATGTTAAAGTAACAGCTGATTAGGTGGCTCTGGCTCACTCAGGTCGGGGAGGAGGGAGGGGTTTGGAATGCGGGGCGAGCCTGCGGCAGCAGAGGCCAACATGACATTGCAACAGCCTGAGGCTTACCGTGTGTTCTCCTGGGGAAGTTGTCCCTGGATCACAGGACCCTGGCAGTGGAGGGCTGCACAGGCTCCCAGGAGGGTAGGTGTGGAGAGTGACCTGTGCTTGCACACAGGCTTCTTGGTGGCTGCAGCCACTGCCTTAGCATTTCATGCTCATCTCTGGTGTCCACACTTATAGCCACATCTTGCACCATCCCTGGAGCTCGTTTAGGCCGTGTTCTTAATACCCTCTCCTCACCCACCCTGAAACAATGGTCTCTTGCCTCTTAGGTAGTTCCAGACTTTTTCCCAGACTCCCTCCTGGCTACCTGTGGCACCCTAACGCCCTTCCAGCTGTCTTCACACAGCCAATCCCAGTCCTCTCCCTGGGATCTGACCTCCAGATCCAAGGCCTCAGCTCCCAGCCCCCACCCACCTCTGTAGGTGAGCAAACAAGCCTCTCAGGCTGGTGAGTGCTGGTCGACAACTATCCTCTGTGCAGGAATCTCTCTGCTTTGCCCTCTGCACACCTGTTGCTGAGTTGTCCTCCATGGCTTCAAAGCTCCCCGCTGACCACCCGCCATCTCCACCAGTGAAGGGGCTTCCTAGTGTGTGGAAACTTTTCCTCCTTCACAGCTCCCTCCCAGAGGTGCAGGTCCCATCCCTATTCTTTTGTCTCTGTTTTTTCTTTTTTCTTTTGCCCTACCCAGGTACATGGGGAGTTTCTTGCTTTTGGGGAAGTCTGAGGTCTTCTGCCAGCGTTCAGTAGGTGTTCGGTAGGAGGTGTTCCACATGTAGATGTATTTCTGATGTATTAGTAGGGAGGAAGGTGATCACATCTTACCCCGCCACCATCTTGAAGGTCTCTCTCCTTTCCATCACTTTAAATATGTCTTGCCACTCCCTTCTGGCTTGCAGAGTTTCTGCTGAAAGATCAGCTGTTAACCTTATGAGGATTCCCTTGTATGTTATTTGTTGCTTTTCCCTTGCTGCTTTTAATATTTTTTCTTTGTATTTAATTTTTGATAGTTTGATTAATATATGTCTTGGCATGTTTCTCCTTGGATTTATCCTGTATGGGACTCTCTGTGCTTCCTGAAGTTGATTGACTCTCCTTTCCCATAGTAGGGAAGCTTTCAACTATAATCTCTTCAAATATTTTCTCAGTCCCTTTCTTTTTCTCTTCTTCTTCTGGGACCCCTATACTTCGAATGTTTGTGTGTTTAATGTTGTCCCAGAGGTACCTGAGACTGTCCTCAATTCTTTTCATTCTTTTTTCTTTATTGTGCTCTGTGTTAGTTATTTCCACTATTTTATCTTTCAGGTTACTTTTCCATTCTTCCGCTTCAGTTATTCTGCTATTGATTCCTTCTAGAGAATTTTTAATTTCATTTGTTGTGTTGTTCATCATTGTTTGTTTGCTCTTAATTCTTCTAGGTCTTGTTAAATGTTTCTTGTATTTTCTCCATTCTATTTCCAAGATTTTTGATCATCTTTACTATCATTACTCTGAATTCTTTTTCTTGTAGACTGCCTATTTCCTCTTCATTTGTTTGGTTTGGTGGGTTTTTACCTTGCTCCTTCATCTTATGCATATTTTTCTGTCTTCTCATTTTGCTCAACTTACTGTGTTTGGGCTCTCCTGTTTACAGGCTGCAGGTTCATAGTTCCCATTGGTTTTGGTGTCTTCTCCCAGTGAGTAAAGTTGCTTCAGTGGGTTGTGTAGGCTTCCTGGTGGAGGAGACTGGTGCCTGTGTTCTGGTGGATGAGTCTGAAACTTGTATTTCTATTGGGCAGGACCATGCCCAGTGGTGTGTTTTGGGGTGTCTGTGAACTTAGTATGATTTTAGGCAGCCTCTCTGCTAATGGGTGGGTTTGTGTCCCTGTCTTGCTAGTTGTTTGGCATGGGGTGTCCAGTCCTGGAACTTGCTTGACCCAGACTTTTGAAGTGATGCTTAGTTGTTACATGTAGCTTCAAAACTGGGATTTGGATTGTATTTCATACCAGGAGGAAGGGTTTGAAATACTCTGGATAGAATGAATAGATTCTGTCCCACAGGGAAAGAAAAAATATTGTTGTGGCAGTTAATATTTCTAAAGACAAAAATGTTCTATAGTGGGAAGAACATGCACACACACAAGTAATAACCCCATTAAAAAGTGGAACACAGGGAACTCTACTCAATATTCTGTAATAACCTATATGGGAAAAGCATCTGAAAAAGAATGGATATATGCATATGTATAACTGAATCAGTTTGCTGTACCCCTGAAACCAACACAACATTGTAAATCAACTATACTTCAATAAATTTTTTTTAAATGGGAAATGAACTTGAATAGACATTTCTCCAAAGAAGGCATACAAATAGCCAACAGATATTTGAAAAGAGGCTTATTAATAATCAATGAGTAATCAACATTATTAATTACTAGTGAAATGCAAATCAAAACTACAGTGAGACATCACATCATACCCATTAGGATGACAATTTTTATTGTAGAAAAAACATATAACATGCAATGTATCCTTTTAACATTTTTTTTAGTGTACAGTACTGTATTGTTAACTATATCTACATTGTTGTATAGCAGATTTTTAGAACTTTTTCATCCTGTGTAACTGAAACACTATACTCATTAAACAGATACTCCTTATTTACTCCTCACCTAAACCCCTGGAAACCACCATTGTACATTCTTCTTCCAACTTCAATTTTTTTTTGGCTGTGTTGGGTCTTTGTTGTGGACTTTTCTCCAGTTGTGGCGAGCGGGGGCTACTCCTTGTTGCAGTGAGCAGACTTCTTTTTGTGGTGGCTTCTCTTGTTGTGGGCCACAGGCTGTAGGTGCACAGGCTTCTGTAGTTGCAGTACATGGGCTCAATAGTTGTAGCACATGGGCTCTAGAGAGCAGGCTCAGTAGTTTCGGTGAATGGGCTTAGTTGCTCCAAAGCATGTGGGATCTTCAGGGACCAGGGATTGAACCCGTGTCCCATGCAATGGCAGATGGATTCTTTACCACTGCACCACCAGGGAAGTCCCTTTGATTATTTTTTGATACCTCATTTAAATGGTATCACACAATATTTGTCCTTCTGCAATTGGCTTACTCACATAGCATAATATCCTCAAGGTTCTTTCCTTTTTAAGGCTAAATAATATTCCATTTTATTTATATAGCATATTTTCTTCATTCACTCTTTATTATTATTATTTTTTTTGCCACTCATCTCTTTTTTATTTTCTGGTTTGGACCTTGAAAATTATGCAACTTATTCAGCCACAATGATATGTATGTTCTTTTTTGCTTTTGCTTACTATAAATTCAAAATGCTTATTACTGGTTTTTTTTGTTGTTGTTGTTTATTTTTTTTAATATTTTACATCTTTATTGCAGTATAATTGCTTAACAATGGTGTGTGAGCTTCTGCCCCACAACAAAGTGAATCAGTTATACATATACATAAGACCCCATATCTCTTCCCTCTTGCATCTCCCTCCCTACCACCCTCCCTATCCCACCCCTCTAGGTGGTCACAAAGCACTGAGCTGATGTCCCTGTGCTATGTGGCTGCCTCCCACTAGCTATCTATTTTACGTTTCGTGGTGTATATACGTCCATGCCACTCTCTCACTTCGTCACAGCTTATCCTTCCCCCTCCCCATATCCTCTAGTCCATTCTCTAGTAGGTCTGTGTCTTTATTCCTTTCTTTTTTTTTTTCTTAAATTCCATATATGTGTGTTAGCATACGGTATTTGTCTTTCTCTTTCTGACTTACTTCACTCTGTATGACAGACTCTAGGTCCATCCACCTCATTACAAATAGCTCCATTTCGTTTCTGTTTATGGCTGAGTAATATTCCATCATATATATGTGCCACATCTTCTTTATCCATTCATCTGAAGATGGACACTTAGGTTGTTTCCATCTCCTGGCTATTGTAAATACAGCTGCAATGAACATTTTGGTACATGACTCTTTTTGAATTATGGTTTTCTCAGGGTATATGCGCAGTAGTGGGATTGCTGGGTCATATGGTAGTTCTACTTGTAGTTTTTTAAGGAACCTCCATACTGTTCTCCATAGTGGCTGTACCAATTCACATTCCCACCAGCATTGCAAGAGTGTTCCCTTTTCTCCACACCCTCTCCAGCATTTATGGTTTGTAGATTTTTTGATGATAGCCATTCTGACTGGTGTGAGGTGATACCTCATTGTAGTTTTAATTTGCAATTCTCTAATGATTAGTGATGTTGAGTAGCCTTTCATGTGTTTGTTGGCAAACTGTATATACATCTGTGGAGAAACGTCTATTTAGGTCTTCTGCCCATTTTTGGATTGGGTTGTTTGTTTTTTTGCTATTGAGCTGCATGAGCTGTTTATAAATTTTGGAGATTAATCCTTTGTCGGTTGCTCCATTTGCAAGTATTTTCTCCCATTCTGAGGGTTGTCTTTTCGTCTTGTTTATGGTTTCCTTTGCTATGCAAAAGCTATGAAGTTTCATTAGGTCCCATTTGTTTATTTTGGTTTTTATTACCATTTCTCTAGGAGATGGCTCAAAAAGGATCTTGCTGTGATTTATGTCATAGAGTGTTCTGCCTCTGTTTTCCTCTAAGAGTTTGATAGTTTCTGGCATTACATTAAGGTTTTTATTCCATTTTGAGTTTATTTTTGTGTATGGTGTTAGGGAGTGATCTAATCTCATACTTTTAGATGTACCTGTCCAGTTTTCCCAGCACCACTTATTGAAGAGGCTGTCCTTTCTCCACTGTACATTTCTGCCTCCTTTATCACAGATAAGGTGACCCTATGTGCGTGGGTTTATCTCTGGGATTTCTATCCTGTTCTATTGATCTATATTTCTGTTTTTGTGCCAGTACCATACTGTCTTGATTACTGTAGCTTTGTAGTATAGTCTGAAGTCAGGGAGCCTGATTCCTCCAGCTCCGTTTTTTGTTCTCAAGATTGTTTTGGCTATTCGGGGTCTTTGGTGTTTCCATACAAATTGTGAGATTTTTTGTTCTAGTTCTGTGAAAAATGCCACTGGTAGTTTGATAGGGATTGCATTGAATCTGTAGATTGCTTTGGGTAGTAGAGTTATTTTGACAATGTTGATTCTTCCAATCCAAGAACATGGTATATCTCTCCATCTATTTGTATCATCTTTAATTTCTTGCATCAGTGTCTTATAATTTTCTGCATACAGGTCTTTTGTCTCCTTAAGTAGGTTTATTCCTATATATTTCATTCTTTTTCTTGCAATGGTAAATGGGAGTGTTTTCTTGATTTCAGTTTCAGATTTTTCATCCTTAGTGTATAGGAATGCAGGAGATTTCTGTGCATTAATTTTTGTATCCTGCTACTTTAACAACTTCATTGATTAGCCCTAGTAGTTTTCTGGTAGCATCTTTAGGATTCTCTATGTATACTATCATGTCAACTGCAAACGGTGACAGCTTTACTTTTTCTTTTCCAATTTGGATTCCCTTTATTTCCTTTTCTTCTCTGATTGCTGTGGCAAAAACCTTCAAAACTATATTGAATAAGAGTGATGAGAGTGGGCAACCTTGTCTTCTACCTGATCTTAGTGGAAATGCTTTCAGTTTTTCACCATTGAGGACGATGTTGGCTGTGGGGTTGTCATATATGGCCTTTATTATGTTGAGGAAAATTCCCTCTATGCCTACTTTTTGCAGGGTTTTTATCATAACTGGGTGTTGAATTTTGTGGAAAGCTTTCTCTGCATCTATTGAGATGATCATATGGTTTTTCTCCTTCAATTCGTTAATATGGTGTATCACGTTGTTTGATTTGCATATATTGAAGAATCTTTGCATTCCTGGAATAAACCCCAGTTGATCATGGTGTATGATCCTTTCAATGTGCTGTTGGATTCTGTTTGCTAGTATTTTGTTGAGGATTTTTGCATCTATGTTCATCAGTGATATTGGCCTGTAGTCTTCTTTCTTTGTGACATCCTTGTCTGATTTTGGTATCAAGGTGATTGTGGCCTCGTAGAATGAGATTGGGAGTGTTCCTCACTCTGCTATATCTTTGAAGAGTTTGAGAAGCATAGGTGTTAGTTCTTCTCTAAATGTTTGATAGTATTCGCCTGTAAAGCCATCTGGTCCTGGGCTTTTGTTTGTTGGAAGATATTTAATCACAGTTTCAATTTCTGTGCTTGTGATTGGTCTGTTCATATTTTCTATTTCTTCCTGATTCAGTCTTGGCAGGCTGTGCCTTTCTAAGAATTTGTCCATTTCTTCCAGGTTGTCCATTTTATTGGCATGGTGTTGCTTGTAGTAATCTCTCATGATCTTTTGTATTTCTGCAGTGTCAGTTGTTACTTCTCCTTTTTCATTTCTAATTCTATTGATTTGAGTCTTCTCCCTTTTTTTGTTGATGAGTCTGGCTAATGGTTTATCAATTTTGTTTATCTTCTCAAAAAAACGGCTTTTAGTTTTAGTGATCTTTGCTACCATTTCCTTCATTTCTTTTTCATTTATTTCTGATCTGATATTTATGAGTTCTTTCCTTTTTATATTTAGAGGGTTTTTGTTCTTTTTTTCTAATTGCTTTAAGTGCAAGATTAGGTTGTTTATTTGCCATGTTTCCTGTTTCTTAAGGTAGGCTTGTATTGCTAAAAACTTCCCACTTAGAGCTGCTTTTGCTGCATCCCATAGGTTTTGGGTTGTCGTGCCTCCATTGTCATTTGTTTCTAGGTATTTTTTTATTTCTTCTTTGATTTCTTCAGTGATCACTTCGTTATTAAGTAGTGTATTGTTTATCTTCCATGTGTTTGTATTTTTAACAGATCTTTTCCTGTAATTGATATCTAGTCTCATAGCACTGTGGTTAGAAAAGATACTTGATACAATTTCAATTTTCTTAAATTTACCAAGGCTTGATTTGTGACCCAAGATATGTTCTATCCTGGAGAATGTTCCATGAAGACTTGAGAAAAATGTGTATACTGTTGTTTTTGGATGGAATGTCCTATAAATATCAATTAAGTCCATCTTGTTTAATGTATCATTTAAATCTTGTGTTTCCTTATTTATTTTCATTTTGGATTTTCTGTCCATTAGTGAAAGTGGGGTGTTAAAGTTCCTTACTATGAATGTGTTACTGTTGATTTCCTATTTTATGGCTGTTAGTATTTGCCTTATGTATTGAGGTGCTCCTATGTTGGGTGCATAAATATTTACAGTTGTTATATCTTCTTCTTGGATCAATCCCTTGATCATTATGTAGTGTCCTTCTTTGTCTCTTGTAATAGTCTTTGTTTTAAAGTCTATTTTTTGTCGGATATGAGAATTGCTACTCCACCTTTCTTTTGGTTTCCATTTTCATGGAATATCTTTTTCCATCCCCTCACTTTCAGTCTGTATGTGTCTCTAGGTCTGAAGTGGGTCTCTTGTAGACAGCACATATATGAGTCATGTTTTTGTATCCATTCCACCAGTCTGTGTCTTTAGGAGGAAGCATTTAATCCATTTACATTTAAGGTAATTATTGATATGTATGTTCCTATTCCCATTTTCTTAATTGTTTTGGGTTTGTTATTGTAGGTCTTTTCCTTCCCTTGTGTTTTTGTCTAGAGAAGTTCCTTTAGCATTTGTTGTAAAGCTGGTTTGGTGGTGCTGAATTCTCTCACCTTTCACTTGTCTGTAAAGATTTTAATTTCTCCAAGAAATCTGAATGAGATCCTTGCTGGGTAGAGTAATCTTGGTTGTAGATTTTTCTCCTTCATCACTTTACATATGTCCTGCCAGTCCCTTCTGGCTTGCAGAGTTTCTGCTGAAAGATCAGCTGTTAACCTTATGGGGATTGCCTTGTGTGTTATTTGTTGTTTTTCCCTTGCTGCTTTTAATATGCTTTCTTTGTATTTAATTTTTGACAGTTTGATTAATGTGTGTCTTGGCATGTTTCTCCTTGGATTTATCCTGTATGGGACTCTCTGTGCTGCCTGGACTTGGACTTGATTAGCTACTTCCTTTCTCATATTAGGGAAGTTTTCAACTATAATTTCTTGAAATATTTTCTCAGCCCATTTCTTTTTCTCTTCTTCTTCTGGAACCCCTATAATTCGAATGTTGGTGCATTTAATGTTGTCCCAGAGGTCTCTGAGACTGTCCTCAGTTCTTTTCATTCTTTTTTCTTTATTCTGCTCTGCAGTAGTTATTTCCACTATTTTATCTTCCAGGTCACTTATCCGTTCTTCTGCCTCAGTTATTCTGCTATTGATCCCATCCAGAGTATTTTTAATTTCATTTATTGTGTTGTTCATCGTTGCTTTTTTCATCTTTAGTTCTTCTAGGTCATTGTTAAATGTTTCTTGCATTCTTTCTATTCTATTTACAAGATTTTGGATCATCTTTACTATTATTCTGAATTCTTTTTCAGGTATACTGTCTATTTCCTCTTCATTTGTTAGGTCTGGTAGGTTTTTATCTTGCTCCTTTGTCTGCTGTGTGTTTTTCTGTCTTCTCATTTTGCTTATCTTACTGTGTTTGGGGTCTCCTTTTTGCAGGCTACAGGTTCGTATTTCCCATTGTTTTGGTGTCTGTCCCCAGTGGCTACAGTTGTTTGGTTCAGTGGGTTGTGTAGGCTTCCTGGTGGAGGGGGGTGGATGAGGCTGGATCTTGTCTTTCTGGTGGGCAGGTCCATGTCTGGTGGTGTGTTTTGGGGTGTCTGTGGACTTATTATGATTTTAG
This sequence comes from Lipotes vexillifer, assembly GCF_000442215.2. Classification (NCBI taxonomy): domain Eukaryota; kingdom Metazoa; phylum Chordata; class Mammalia; order Artiodactyla; family Lipotidae; genus Lipotes; species Lipotes vexillifer. The sequence continues at coordinate 1,694,034 of NW_006773778.1, read as the reverse complement.
GCAGCCTCTCTTCTAATGGGTGTGGTTGTGTTCCTGTCTTGCTAGTTGTTTGGCATAGGGTGTCCAGCACTGTAGCTTGCTGGTCCTTGAGTGAAGCTGGGTGCTGGTGTTGAGATGTAGAACTCTGCGAGATTTTCACCATTTGATATTATGTGGAGCTGGGAGGTCTCTTGTGGACCAGTGTCCTGGAGTTGGCTCTCCCACCTGAGAGCCACAGCACTGACTCCTGGCTGTAGCACCAAGAGCCTTTCATCCACACAGCTCAGAATAAAAGGGAGAGAAAGTAGAAGGAAAGAATGAATGAAAGAAAGAAAGAAAGAAAGGAGGGAGGGAGGGAGGAAAGGAAGGAAGGAGGGAGGGAAGGGAGGAGGAAAGAAAGAAAGGAAGGAAGGAAGGAAGGAACAAGGGAAGGAAGGAAGAAATGAAAGAAAGAAAGAGGAAAGAGGATAAAATAAAATAAAGTATGATAAAATAAAATAAAGTTATTAAAGTAAGAAATAATTATTAAGAAAAAAATTTTTTAAGAAAACAACAAATAAAAACGGATGGATAGAACCCTAGTACAAATGGTGACAGCAAAGCTATACAGACAAAATCTCACACAGAAGCATACACATACACACTCACAAAAAGAGGAAAAGGGGAAAAAATCATAAATCTTGCTCTCAAAGTCCACCTCCTCAATTTGGGATGATTCATTGTCTATTCATGTATTCCACAGATGCAGGGTACATCAAGTTGTTTGTGGAGCTTTAATCCTCTGCTTCTGAGGCTGCGGGGAGGGATTTTCCTTTCTCTTCTTTGTTCGCAGTGCTCCCGGGGCTCAGCTTTGGATTGGCCCCGCCTCTGCGTGTAGGTCGCCAGACGACATCTGTTCTTCACTCATACAGGACGGGGTTAAAGGAGCAGCTGCTTCCGGGACTCTGGCTCACTCAGGCGAGGGGGTAGGGAGCGGTGCGGATGCGTGGCGAGCGTTCGGCAGCAGAGGCTGGCGGGACGTTGTACCAGCCTGAGGCATGCTGTGTGTTCTCCTGTGGAAGTTGTCTCCGGATCCCGGGACCCTGGCAGTGGCGGGCTGCACAGGCTCCCCAGAAGGGAGGTGTGGTTAGTGACCTGTGCTCGCACACAGGCTTCTTGGTGGTGGCGGCAGCAGCAGCCTTAGCGTCTCATGCCCGTCTCTGGGGTCCGCGGTTTTAGCCGCAGCTCGCGCCTGTCTCTGGAGCTCCTTTAAGCAGCGCTCTTAATCCCCTCTCCTCGCGCACCAGGAAACAAAGAGGGAAGAAAAAGTCTCTTGCGTCTTCGGCAGCTCCAGACTTTTCCCCGGACTCCCTCTCGGCTAGCCGTGGTGCACTAACCCCCTGCAGGCTGTGTTCACGCCGCCAACGCCAGTCCTCTTCCTGCCTCCGACCGGAGCCCGAGCCTCAGCTCCCAGCTCCTCCCGCCCCGGCGGTTTGGCAAACAAGCCTCTCGGGCTGCTGAGTGCCGGTCGGCACCGATCCTCTGTGCGGGAATGTCTCCGGTTTGCCCTCCGCACCCATGTTGCTGTGCTTTCCTCTGCGTCCCCGAAGCTTTCCCCCTCCACCACCCTCAGTCTCTGCCCGCGAAGGGGCTTCCTAGTGTGTGGAGACCTTTCCTCCTTCACAGCTCCCTCCCACTGGTGCAGGTCCCGTCCCTATCCTTTTGTCTCTGTTTTTTCTTTTTTCTTTTGCCCTACTCAGGTACGTGGGGAGTTTCTTGCCTTTTGGGAGGTCTGAGGTCTTCTGCCAGCATTCAGTAGGTGTTCTGTAGGAGTTGTTCCACGTGTAGATGTATTTCTGGTGTATCTGTGAGGAGGAAGGTGATCTCCGTGTCTTATTCTTCCGCCATCTTCCCTATTCCCCTGAACTTTCTTTAAGTCAACCATTCATAGGTCTCAGAAATGCCTGGTTTTTATTTGTTTTTATCTTTGTTTCTAGGAAGCATGAAACAGGGAGAAGAAGTACTTAAAATCAGATTTTAGTGCAGATCGTTGGTAGAGTCTCCCTTTAAACTCTAGTGCAGTGGTTCCCAAAGCACTGTTGCTGGGCCCACCCTAGAGTTTCTGATTGAGTAGGTCTGGGGAAGGAGCCACAATTTTGCATGGCTATCGGATTCCCAGGACAGGCTGCTGCTGTTGGTCTGGGACCACTTTGAGAACCAGTACTCTAGAGCAATTGCTCAAGTACTGCCCTATACCTCTAAGAAGTTTTGCAAGCTTGTCTTCTAACTTGGTGGCTTCCACTCTTATTATCAACCATCACTCTCCAAGCCCAGACTCCTTATTTTTCATTCCAGCCTCACATTATCATTGCCATCTGGATAGGACATAACAGAATCAAATCCCCCCAAAGCGATGTGAGATTGTTTCAAATTGGAGTAAAAAATAAATAAATAAAGCAATAAATTAAATTTGTTTCTTTTTCTGCTGTTAATCTCGTGCCAGTTTTATTATTAGTCAAGCCACAAGAACTCAAAATGTGTAGAGGGGGAAATTTCCCCTCCCAGACAATTCCCATCTCTAGAGATGTTGTCTCTCCCCAACACACACATACATACACACACACACCCTCTTCCCCAGATATTCCTATTCTTTTTGGCTTTGTACATTCTCTGGCTGCTTCACCTTGCTCACTCCTTGCTTCCCCTCTCTACTCTCACCTGGTCTAAGAGAGTCACATGACCTACAGTCTCCTCTGAGACTTCCTCTGGGAAACCTTTTCTGACCCAGAGGAAAGGGTGTGTGCCCCTCCTGTGTGCTTACCTGACCCAGGCTCCCAGACTGCCTTGTCATTCTTTGATCCCTGTAAGGCCCCCAGGGACAGCTTACCCAGGGCATATCCTTCTCAGTTGATTGTAGTTATTTGTTTTGTTCTCTTTCTCTCTTATAATACTGTGAGCCCCTTGAGAACTAGAGCCTAAAACCATGCCTGGTACATGGTAAATATTTATAGAATTAATTTCTGAAAGAATTTTATCTTTGCAAAATAATATGGATTGGAATTTTGAATTTAAAATTTCTGCAAAGTTTGGAAACTATAGAACCATAAAAAGAAGGAAGTAAAAATCATTTGTAATTCCTCAGTTCTGAGATAATTCCTTTTAGTTTATGAATGAATTTTTGAGAACAGGAATACTATGCAAAACACAAAATGTAGAAAAAATTTCTGGCAACAATGTGTCTTACATAGAGAATGGATTAAAAGACTAATTAGAAAAGAATTTAGATTCCAGGTATAAGATCATAAATGTATAGACTAGATGGGACTAGAAAAAGAAGAGCTAAATGAATGTGATAAGAAGTGTATGAGATGACAGGACTTGGAAATTATTAAAGGTGGTGGTGAGTGGGGAATAGAGTAGAGGAAGAGAGTCAGATGACTTGCAGGTTAAATAAATGGAAGATTTTGAGATTGGATGAATGGAGGTATTCTATTTTTTTTTCTTTTAATTTTTATTGGAGTATAGTTGATTTACAATGTTGTGTTAGTTTCAGGTGTAGAGCAAAGTGAATCAGTTATACATATACATATACAGATTCTTTTTTCATATTGCCATTACAGGGTATTGAGTAGAGCTCCCTGTGCTCTACAGTAGGTCCTTATTAGTTATCTATTTTATACACTCATTTGTTCCTTCATCACATATTTATTGGGTACCTAATTCTATGCCAGACACTAGTCTAGTTACTAGGGTACATAAATGAACAAAACACCAAAAACCCTGGCCATCTTGTTGTTTCACTTCTGGTGGTAGAAATTGTGGTACCATTGAGGCAGCTTTAGACTGGGAGATCAATCATAAAAAATTAAAAAATTGTTTGAAGAGGTTTCAAAAAACACATATATTCCTTTAATCCCCTGAATGTATTTATGTAATGACAAGAATAAAACATATTCAAGGTTGTCACACAGCAGTGTTAAAAAGAAAACCATAGGCCCCAAATGGCATCACTTGTGTTAAACCTAGATGTAATACCTAATCTAATTATAGTTTCAACCTCTCCCAGAAATGTAATCTTAATCAAGCAGTCTGGAATTTTCTGGTCAACACCAGTGAGGTGTTGTCATGTTGGCCCTCTCCATTCTCCAGAGGAAGAAGAGTCAACCTGCATGATAAAACTCTTGTTATTCCCTTCCCTCCAAAAAGATGTCATGACCTAAAAATAATCCTTTTTTCTTTTGCTAATAGCTTCCTTGCCCCACCCTTCTTCCCCTGAAAACCTTCCATTTTGCACACCCCCTGTAAGTGCCCTTCTAGCTGCTAGATGAGTAATTCATGAATTACTGAATAAAGCCAATTAGATCTTCAAATTTACTCTGTTGAATTTTGTTTTAACGGTAGTGAGCTGGGGTCTTATGGGACAGCAAAGAAAGAAGATAGTTGCTTCAGAGAGAGGTGTAAAAAACCCTGATTATACAATGGCTGGCGTTTGATTGGTGTCTTCTTGATGAAAATTGGGAATTAGTTTCTCTCTCTGAAGAGACATTCCCTAATAAAAATTTCACTAATAGTTAATAGCTAGAAAAACCACAGAAAATTTAAGAAACTCCTGAAGAAAAAACACTAAATAAATAATACGACCCATTTATGGTTACATGAGTGTGTTCATTTCATGAAAATACTTTAATATCAACATTTGTAATTTGCATACTTTTCTGTATATATATATATATATATATATATATATAT